>NC_084712.1:12432747-12750098 GCF_033807575.1 Cydia pomonella
GGACATTCTGACAATCTGAAAATGTATTGATTTATTTGCAAACGTTACTAGCTGACGTGCCCGCAAAATGCCCCGTCGAGTGCGGTGTATGAATCATTAAGTACCTGCCTACGCAATACATAACATCGCGTTATTTTTTAAATACAATTTAAAACCATCAAATTACTATATAACCTAAATTATTCAAAGCCCTTTTCGAACATTTCAGAATACTACACAATAAGTATGCGGCATACGCAACACACACAAATAGCCCGACGGGCAGCGACCCCAATGCCACACGTCCGTAATTAAAAATAAACTTACCGGGCACATGCTTGGCGTAACCCCGTAATGTGGCGACGTGTCATCGCAACTTTATGCATATCGGTTCCCTGCTGTCAATCATCACAAACGCGGACCGGGCACCGTCGGTATCAATGACATTATAAAAGAAATAACATAACTATTTACAGTGTACTGATTGAAATGATAAATAATATTATAACAAATTTTCAAAAGCTCCTAACTCTTATAATAAAAAAATCCTCTCAATGCTGCATTTAAGGCCTCATCATAACTGACTCGTGTCACTTTAACTACCACTAGCAGCAGTAACTAATTATCATATGACTTTACTCATTAGTTATTAATAAGATAATTGAATTAATTGACAGACGCCTTTACGTTTGATAGCTTTTCGTTGGTAAGAATTCCAAGATTGCCTAATTGGTGGCACAGTGGCCATTTGTCATTTGAAATGGGCCACTGCACGCGTTTGTTAACGAAACGCTGGAATTATGGCTACATCTTGCATAATATGTTTTCTACATCGTTTTCCGGCTTTAGCTGACAACATGTTTTGTCTTGACTATCCGCAACATTTGAAACTCGACAGTGGAAAATTAGTTACTAAAATAAATTTGGTCTCATTTTATTCGAATCTACTAGAATACATCCCGTATGTGCAACAAATATTATAAAACAAAAACATTCTAAGTACTTACTTATTTCTGAATTGGTGGGCCAATCAAACCCAAGAAATTTTAACCACGCATTCCTGAGGTCATAAGGATAATTTGCCTCAAAAAATAATGTTTTTATTGCCGAAAAAGAAAATGTTTTTTACGTTTTCTGCACATGATACTTTATTTATTTTTAAAGCTTGGTGAAAAAAAAAATATCATAACAATAAGTAACGTTTTTTTTATGTAGAGATAAAAATTGCTAGTTTACTTTAAACTTTAATATCTGCTGTCAGTAGGTATGTCTAAACCAATCGTGGCAGTGTTACAGCTAACACAAAAATTTTCACAAAAATTTACATTATCTCTAAAACAAGACCGATTTCAGGCAACTTTGTAGGACATTTTAGTCTCTTAATGCAGTAAACAATACATCTTTAAAATTTTGCGGGCTTAATTGGCCCATGGTGCATATACTGAATGAACAATTTTTTATAAGTAGTGATAGTACCAATAGCGGTAAGGCATAAAGCTCCCAAATGAAATTGGAGACAATGGTTCGAATCCCGGTTCATACTAAATGAATACGAAATGAAAACGAAATTTGTCATATTTGCCTTTTCATCAAAACGTGAAAAATCACCAAATAGTTAACCAATGGATTAGGGTTATTTTATCGTTTAAACATTCCTTAAATAATGTTCAGTGCAACCATAACCTCAATACGGTATATGGCTAAAATACAAGAAAACTTTAACATAGACCCCTTTCTTATTGAGCTATTTACAATTCAATACCTAACAAACAAGTTCCGCAATATCCAAGAAATATAATAGAAAAATTCAATTCACACTTACGTTTGGTATGTAAATGGCGAAGAGGAATGGGCATGAATAGAGGACAACGAGGACGGAAGAAGGAAGCCACATATAGGATGACTTCATTGTTGAATAATACATCGTGGTAAAATTTTGTTATAAGTAACAAAATAAAGTATAAGTAAGTAAGTAAGTAGTATAGTAATAAGTGTATTAAGATACATCGTGGTAATATTTTTAAAACGTGACCAATGTCACTGTCGCTGTCATAAGTATTTTTATGTTTCTCGCATGATTTTTGCAATAAAATAGTGAAACAATGACGAACACATTGTTTTGTTTACTGTTATATATTTGTAAGATTATAATAATAAATATTATATAAGCTTTATTTAAAATAAAATCCCTATTTAAGAGCTAAAAAATAAAAACCCGTCAATAACTAGAGTCGTACCAAGCTAATTCTGCATGGCATTTGCAATTACACAATGTGAAATGTATGTAAAATAGTGAATTGTTCGTCATTGTTTTGTTTACTGTTAACTTTGGATCATTTATTTGTTTCTTATTTTTTTATTGACAGTCTTGTTATCTTTTGGTGAAGTAGGTAGGTAGCTGACGAAGCTTACGGTTTTTTGTAAATCCAAACCTATATGTCATCACAAGATAAGTAATGGTAGTATCGTACAGACCGACCGAAGTTTGACAGTGATTCAGGGAAGACTCATGCTGTCGCTTTCTTATGTATGGTACTATCCCTTTCGGCTATTTAGGGTTGTCAAAATTCAAGTCATTATCTTATGTGGTCATGCCCGCAAAGGGACGTCAAGTTGAGTCAACCCTAATAATTAGACAGCCGGGGATACCAATGATACCTGTAGGTAAATTAAATTAAAAATTGAATGCGCTCATTATTGACCATCTCTTAGTGGACACCTACTTGTGCACAAGATTATATCAAGAGTAATTTTTACAGCACGTAGAAGCAATTAGTAAACTTTATATTGCTAACCTAAATTTAGTATACACGGTTGTTTTTAAAGTCTGTTAATTTCAAGGGTCCATTCCTTAGTTTAAATTAAGTAACTTTCCCAAATAAGCCGGTATTCTAATCAACTCCGTTTAGAAATAATCAATGATTTATTTAGATTTATACTTGCCTGAGACATTGCCTTACACATTGATTAGGGTTTAGTATGAGTTTATACGTTTGCTACTAAACGCAAGTACTATCTCGGACGATCGATATTCGAAACGTCATTGATATTTCATAGTTTTCATTTGTTTGGTGGAATTAAATACAATATCCGTGTTACAACAATGCAATTAATTACATTATACGAATAAAAAAAAAAAATAACTATGCCATTCAGTTTCCTAAATGTACTTATACCCCGAAGTTAACGGAGTAAAAAAGAAACACCGTATATAATCTGCCTAAAGTGAATAATATATGGACTTACCGTCACCACCCTCTATATGAACCCATTTACTCGTGCACACGGCCGTGATCCATAGGAATGTGCACAGCCCGACGAGTACCGTGCAAGCGAAGAGAATCCGCCGCTCGATGATAAGGGCCTGCATGAGGGGCCGCCGCTCGGCGCCGACCGACGACGCCGTGGACATCTTATCGGTCTCCATATTGATCTGGAATAGAAGAAAATATGTCATTCAACTATCGTCAGTCATAATAAGTTATAGTTATAACAGTTTGATACGGAAAATTCGCGAAGTCATTTCTAAATATTTATATGAAGATGATGATATATCGAAGATGTACCAATTGGTTGCACGCGCTTACAGACTTTATCAATTAGCCAGGAAATATGTTTTTTTTTTTCAACTAAGTACCACAAAAAATACTGGAACTAAAAGATTATCATAAAAATGAATCGTACCCGTTTAAAAAAAATCGCGTCTAACAGATCTAGAATGACGCTTACGTTATAAAATAATTGAAGTGTGTAAAAGGAAAGCTATTCGTATTTGCTGTACGTATATGAACATTTCATGAGTGCGAAAGAGGCAGATAACAAATGAGAAAATGTGAACATTTTCGAGCTACACAGCGGCAGCTTGATTGTACCTAAACGTAAGGTAAGCGGACTGGAAAATATGAAAACTGTATTCACGGGATATGGTGGGCAATCACCCAATTGTAATCAGAATAACAAGAGCTAATAATTTACGTAATCACGTGTTATTTCTGAATTCAATAAATACACAAAGTCTTTATTAAATTACCATCCATTACAGTTTTGATGTCTACCGTTCTCCAATTCTCCCTCAATTGCTCAAAAGTTAACTGGAAGGCCTCCCTGAAAGGGGTAAGTTCATTTTTAGTCCAATGATGTGTGTTTTTTCCTGTTTTATGTTTCTTTTTCTACAAGGTGTTTTACTACTATTACTACATTCAAAATTATAATAATATTATATTCGACTATTTGTATGTCTTTCCATATCTCGGGACCACGAGTCCTCAGGGAGGCGGGCGTGGGGCCGAAGCCAACATCGCACAGGCCCTTTTACACAAGTTTGATCTCTTGTAGAATGCCTCCTGGAACCCATACACGGGTAAAGCAATAGACCCGTGAACCGGTCTAACCAGGCATTGGAGCTATTGTAACAAAGATGGAGAGAGTTCAAGGCTATGGATGAAGATTGGCTGGAGTTTAAGATTGGGCTATTGTGCCATAACAATGCTAACACACGTTTATATTATATTCGGTTATTATATTATTATTAAATTAATTTACACTATAAAACTATATTATAGTATTTTTGGGGAATGACCAAGTACATGATAAATAAATATTATTTTGTTTTGACTTGTCTTAATCAAGAATTTTAAAGGTTATCAGGACCATCGGCTTCATAGACAGGGTCACTACCCACTAGGCCATTATGATCTTATATACGTAGGTACAAGCATCGGCTCGCCTACTGATGTGCCAAAGGAAACTTTCCAAAATTGCGAAATTTTCCACATTGGAAAGTTCCGGAAACTTCTTATGGAAAGTTTCCGAAACATAAAATGGAAATTTCCAAGAACTTTTCCTATTTTTTGAAACTTTCCGCAACTTGCACATCTGTAGGCTCGCCCCACGCACCGCGCTTCTAATGAAGTTGATTTTTCAGTTGCAGTAATTGACATTTAAAAGTCATTAAAAAGGTACAGCTGAAACCTTACTCCTAAACTAGCACACCATTACACCGACCTTCAATGACACCATCATACCTATCGTACTTCATATGACACCATCATCCGATTTTAGTCGCAAATTTGATATTTTACAGGTTATACATTTTAGATCTGTGGCGTCTGACAATCAACTTCTGCTTGTAGATTTTGAACGAAGAACGTCATTTTAAGTTAGCAAAGTAACCAATATATTTCAAGTTAACACATTTTGCAACTGCGAAATAAAACCGCTAAACGTCATAACATTCCTCAAATAATCCTTTAATCCCATAAATATAGACAGGGCTATAAACTAGGCAACCAATATTCTCTTCGTAGAGCCATGGAAAAGGGAACGTCACAGACTTAAGAACACCTACCACAAAAGATACGCCACGAAGTTTAGTTGGGGGCGTTTATGTTTAGTGTATTTTTTTAAATATTTGCACAAAAACGGAAGTTATGCACATGATCTTTTCTCTTCGGCGTAATGATTAATGACTTGGCGTCTCTCTCTAGATATGCCCGATGTCTCCTTTATGCTGATGACCTAAAGCTTGTTTATGGCCTGCAGCAATTGTCTGACTCTGAATCGCTCCAAGATGATATTAACCGAATCTATGAATGGAGTATCACGAATAAGCTGCTTTTTCACCCTGAGAAGTGTTCCGTGATGTCCTTTAGCCGTGCTCGTAGTCCTTTATCTGTCAATTACCGGCTTGGAACTAAATCAATAAAACGCGTTGACACTATGAAAGACCTGGGTGTCACATTTGACTCAAATCTTAATTTTCATGGCCACATAAGAACCCTTGCTACCGACTGCTATCGGAGATTGGGATTCGTAATCCGCAATGCTCGTGAATTTGATAACCCCTTTGTCATTAAGCTTGTTTACACCGCCCTAGTTAGGAGCAAACTGGAGGCAGCGTCTATAGTGTGGAACCCCCACGAGGTCACTTATGCCCTGCTTCTAGAGAAAATTCAAAAGGCGTTTTTGCGATTCTTATATAAAAAAACCTATTATAACCCTTCCTTTACCCAACAAAATTTCTGCTTGGCACCGTGGGCTTTAACTCCTTGGAAGTGAGGCGTAATTATGCTCTCGTGACCGCGGCGTGCCGAATAATACGTGGGGATTCGGACTGTCCACAGCTGGTCTCGCAACTTTTACGCCTTCTAGTGCCCCCTCTGTTTCAATCAAAGACGAATTTTAGGCCACGTAAGCGCGACTTACTGGCAGTTCCTAAAGCGCGCACTGTGGCGTACAGGAACTCACCATTAGTTCGCGCCTTACAATACCTAAACGCACTTGTCAAATCAGCTCCTGACTGTGATGTTTTTGCCAGTAGTTGGAAGATACTATGTGACGAATGTAAGAGGTTATGTGAGGCGATGGATGATCACGCGTCTTCGGTTAGTATTTAAGTTTATTTGTTATTGTATAACACAACTTTACGTTAACGTTTTTGGATAGTAATTATATTGTATGCATTCCACAGTGCCTTAGTGTCTCACTGTAATACTGTGTAATCTGTTTGAATAAAAAAATAAAAAAATAAAATAAAAATGATACTTGTGTTATGACTTGATATGGCAAATCATGGGTAAATCACAACTCGTCGCAAACTAATTAGAGTGCCCAATAGCATACAAAAAGATATGAGGTATAAGGGGTTTCTGACACGTCGCGTACAGTACTATTAACAATTCGTATTTGCTGTAATATTTATCTGTGGCAGATATCGTCCCGTCCTTCAGGATTGAGAACATTTCACGCAATTGGTCCCGAGTAAGTCCCTGAGGATTAACGCGTCTTATGGGCTTCATAGACGCCGGGGCTTTGGAAACGTTCCCTACCACGCAGTATTTTCGTATTATGCCATTAAGGGAAATAGGGAAAGAAAATAATAACGATTATGATTATCAGTCTTAGTTGATAAACAAATATGCGGTCAAGGTCGTTTTCATTCAAATGGGGGACTATAAAATGCAACCATCATCTTAAATCTGTTTCGAAACACTTTCACAAAATCGATTGAATATGAATATGAATACGTAGGTCTTGTCCCTGGGAAAACGCACATTTTTGAGTTTTTATCGGTCTCCCTGATATTTAGTATTAAATACCCATAATGCTACTACATGACTAATACTGAATTATAGGAAATCGCTCCAGTTAATGTTCCTATCTTCTTTATTTTGTGACTTTGGTTAAGCAGAATGCCAGTTCTAGCGACAATCTCCACATAGTATAACAGGTCAATTCGAGTTTTAGTTATTAGATCTCTTTCCACAACTAGCACGTTCTCGGCAAAAACGAGCGAGATGTCCGCTTGTTCTTACTACCATTAATACTGTAGGGTTAACGCCTAGTGTATCTATGTCGGTTACCTTATAAGGCGGTGTGTTTTACATGAATATGTATATGAAACACGTGAAATTTTCTTGCAGTAATTGAATGTCGCCCTGGCCAAGCAAGCAGGAACTTAAATCTGCCAAATGTTCTCAATTAATCTTGAGCATTGCGAGAGTTTCAAGGCACAAGGGTTAAACAAAATTTGCTACCAAGTGAAATACACAATTTTTCAACTCACCAACCCTAGGAAAATAATAACTGTAAAAAATTATAAACCATTTGAAACACTATTAAATTAAACATTTAAGAAAAAAAAAAAATATTTTGGGTACAAGCTTTTATCGATGACTGTACTTTTCTTTCCACAGGTAACTAATACTCATTCAGACAATTTTATAAACCCGAAACACAATTAGGTTTCGTTGTTTTATCACAGAGTTCCTAAGGGCACCTCCTGTCTTCATCGTTAGATCAGCTCTATGGTACCATAATATTGCATTGTCACCCAACTTTCATTTATGTTTGCAAATTTTTAGCTTAATCGGAAATCGGGAAGTGGCTTAAATTTAGCTTCCAAGATTTGACCCACACTAACGAACTAACTAACTTACATACTTGTTAAATACAAGGGCAACTCAAACCATAGCTTATAACTAGAAATAATTAAAAGTGGAATAAACTCACAAAAGACACTAAATTTTTCCGTTTTTAATTTATTTCTAAGCTTAATAGCATTGTGCCCAGACGTTTCTGTTGGTAACAAAATTGACTATTAATACGAAAGTGGAGGACCCGCGCGAAATCGCTTTTTCATACAAACGGAGTACTTATTTTCCTCCCTGGATATTAAAAAAATAAAAAAATAGAATAAAAAACATTAACATTAAAATATTAACATGATTGAAAATATTTTGACAAAATTTGTTGTATATCAACCACAACTATTCCCCTGCGTTTTTTTTTTCGAAGTTTTAGTTATTATTAGAGTTAGGAGCACTAAACTTAAAAATTTTACAAAATCTGTTTTTCGCTCCTAATTTTTACAATAATCAAAAATTTAAAATATTAAAATGTTACCACGGCTAATATGCATCAAATTGTGTAAAAAAAACCATAATGTCAATATCCAGAGAAGAAAGTACGTCGTCCCCGTTTTTTATGGAGAAACGGCTGTCCCCTTTCCTGTTAATCATTAAAAATCATTTTTTACTCGTAAAAGACAATTTCACTAGCGATAGTGATACCAGGCCCTAGCATGTGCGTATTACGAATCTATTGAAAAATAGAAAATATTGAATAATATTATAATCCCTGTTTTGATACAAGATAGTGTGGTATCAACGTTTTTTCTGTAAGCAAGTCAAGCACAAATACTGCCACTATACTATTATTTAAATTATCTAGAGTAGCAGTATTTGTGCTTGAATAGAATAATAAATTATAAATACTTGTAAATTTAAGTGATGAAAACCCTACCTAATTACTAATTACTGAAATGCATTGTATAATTGCGCATCGCAATATTGATCGCGTGTCATTAGTCTGATGCCAACATTGCATGCATACTCGTAATTTATTTACAACAATTTATCCCTGTTCATAACTTGGTAAAGTACGAGTGTGGTTTATTTTAATGTAATCTGTTATTATTATTTAATTCATTCGTAGCTCAAGTTGTTATTCTAATTTTTATTCTATAAAATTGTACTTACTACTTTAAATTGGCTTGATATATTTAACGAAAAAAAATTGAATGATCCATAGATACAAAACTCACGGATTCGCTTCAACACCTAAGTTAGAAGCACTAAAATCAATTTTTATTGGTGGATACTCCTTAGTAAACTTTCAAACTACAACAGCCATACAGCTAACTACAATACCTACAATGACCCCACGTAACCTCTACACGTACTTAACCTTTACATGTCTTTATTGTATTGTGTATTTCGTCTATGCTATAGCTGACGCTTCGTGTGGTATATACTGTAATGAGCCTTTGTATGTGTGCGAAAATTATTTACTGTTGGTTTCCCCTGTGACTAAATAAATCTAAAATAATCACGACTCAATTCGTAAATAGTTATTAGTTATTTATAAATATTACATTTAGATTTAACGCGCTATATCTTTTGAATTTAACGGAGTTTTATGAGTCTATATATTTTTCACGACTCAGTTAAATTACGTCATTATGTGACTGTAGGTTGTTATTTGATTTTTTTATTTCCGAGGTTCAAATAATAAAGTGTTACGTTTTAGTTTACCAAATGATTTGTTTTATGAACCGCCCTACATGAATTATTGTTTTACGACTATTTTATAGAGCAATAATTTTCTGCAAAGAATGCTTCGTATAAATTTATCTACATCCAAACCGCAGCCAAATAACACTAGACCCTACTCATAGTGTTGTGTTCCTGCCGGTGAGTAAGGTTGCCAGAGCTCAATGAGGGGAGGGAGGGTTGTTAGGGTCGGCAACGCGCATGTAACTACTCTGGTGTTGCAGGCGTACATAGGCTACGGAGACTGCTCACCATCAGGCGGGCCGTATGCTTGTTTGCCACCGATGTAATATAAACAAAAAACGTATCTACATCTGAAATTCTGCTAGTTAAATGTCAATACCACTTTGAAATATTTCTCACCTTGACGTGTTTCTGTTTGGCCTTGTATTTGGCTGAAGGATATTTAGCGATAAATTTCCTTCAGATTCAGAAATAAAATGACGCTTAAGAATGAAAGTAACACTTCTTTTCTAAATGAAAGCAACAATGCTTAGTTAAATCATTTGCGCCAAAACAATATAACCAATAAAATGAACCAATATTACGCAGCTAAACTATCGATATTAAGTGGAGCCTTGCCAGTTTCACTTGGCTCAGTGTGCTCGAGAGTCCATTGTTGCTTTTACTTTAGGAAACAAGTAAATTAAATGCTTTTGAAATGGACTTCTCACTAGTTTTCATTTGATTTTCACTACCACAGTTCTGACGAATTCAACGACACTTCATACGCCAAAAACCGTCCACCCGCCGAGCCAAAGGAATGGACATCATCTCCTTCACACGCAGTCGGATAAATATTAAAAGGCTGTCAACACCCAATGTCCTTGCAATTGATGTTACTTAAACAGTTTTTTAAGAAAGACTATTTGTTTTAGTCAAGTAAGAAAAATATATGTTCATATTAATTATATTTCAAAGACGTACGTGGTTGTACTCGAAACATGATTGAACGAAATTGGCTCGATAGAAAATAATTGCAAAGATTGGTCTTAAAATCACAATTAAACGGTTTTATGTCTTTATTGTTTTGACTTATGGGTCTGCAATTAAAATCACAATTTCAAAACATTTATATCTAAACCGCTATTAAGTAAAATATTACACTAATAATCCACTTTTTTTATTTAAATATTTTTCTTATTATTCCCTTGCCCAGGCCCAGTAACATGCGACAGTGCTATCTCATTTACTCCGATACAAATAGACAGTGTGCGCGCTTTAGGTATTGACAGCCTCTTAAGTCCTTATTTTTCTAGCAAATAATAAATACTAATGAAAAACCGCAACCATGATACGAACCTAAACCTAATGAGAACGAAGTTTTACTGATCTCGACGAGTTCGGTATTAAATAAGTTTTGTCGCGACAGGATATTACAACATTTACGTCCGACTCTTCTGGCTTCATCGCCTCGCCAAAATAAGTATTAGTATTGAAGAGGTGATTGAAGTACGGTTCCAATAATATACAACCGATTTGTAAGACCGAAGTGATTCCATAAGAGCTTCGTCAACAAAGTTTTGTACGGAGCTCTAAAAAATATCCCAAATAAATAACCTACACACAGGTCGCGCAAGTAGTTAGTTAACCAATTCACCTATAGATCCCGCTGTCCACAATTATGCTTAGTATACTTATGGTCAAAACTGTCAAAAGCCTTTCGTGTTTATTGTTAGATGAGATAATTGAATGTTGGTTCGGAACCCTCGGTCCGCGAGTTCGGACTCGCACTTGACCGGTTTATTTTTTAAATTATTACATTATGTTTCATTCGTAAACTGATTGAATTGATTGTAAGTGTTAGTTCTAAAAACTCGCGGCAAATCACAACATTCCCAACGCGAAGAGTAAAAATTTAATTGTTTCATAATATTTATGAACATTCCCATTATGAGTGTGAGAGTAGAATGCAAATATTAATATCAAATCAATATCATAATTATCTAATCTAAACGCTTGTACAATGATGCTTTTGTAAAATGCCACGGTAACTGGGAAGATTAAATGGTGGTTAAATGTCAGTAATTATATTATGCTAAATTCCTAGCACCTATTGAGGCCGACCGTAGTAAGTAGGTACATTAATGGGGCAATTACCTACATTAGGTCGGTCTCCGCATGCATACCTAAGGTTACCAATCAACCGACATACCGACCACATTCATTAGTGGTCGTACCACGAGTTGATACTTTACTAACGTTAGTGACTGCGTAAACTCGATCGCAGTCCATCTCACTCGCATTGATGTATTGATGTGATAGAGAGGGAATGCGATCGAATTCACGCAGTCACTAAGTCAAATGCCAACTCGAGGTAGCCGTGTTGTAGGAGAACTAAGTGACAACATACGGCTGAATCGATTGGAGAAAATATACAAAAACACTAGATTAATATTATGAAACAGGACTTCATTACAAGCCATCTAAAATCTCATCTCCGAAGTTAGCCGATAAGTTGATAAGGTTGTTAATTAGCCAAGACGAGGCGTAAGGCGCCGGGGCGCCGGCGACGGGCGGGCCAGGCGACGCCACCAAGTATTTGTTTACTGACTTATCCTCTAATAGCCCCGCTTACTTGTCGCCGAGATTTTAACACCGTCTTTAAGTCCCGTGGAATACTTTTACTCTCAGAAGTAACGCTTTGGGTTGTTCTGAAGTGGGGATATTCAGAATAAAAAGCGGCCAAGTGCGAGTCGGACTAGCCCATGAAGGGTTCCGTACCATTTATGACGTATTAAAAAAACTACTTACTAGATCTGGTTCAAACCAATTTTCGTTGGAAGTTTGCATGGTAATGTATATCATATATTTTTTTTAGATTTTTCATTCCGTTATTTTAGAAGTTACAGGGGGGGGGACACTTTTTTTCACTTTGGAAGTGTCTCTCGCGCAAACTATTCAGTTTAGAAAAAAATGATATTAGAAACCTAAATATCATTTTTGAAGACCTATCCATAGATACCCCACACGTATGGGTCTGATGAAAAAAATTTTTTTTTTCAATTTTATGACGTATTAAAAAAAAACTACTTACTAGATCTTGCTCAAACCAATTTTCGGTGGAAGTTTGCATGGCAATGTATATCATATATTTTTTTTAGATCTTTCATTCTGTTATTTTAGAAGTTAAGGGGGGGGGGACACACATTTTTCCACTTTGGAAGTGTCTCTCGCGCAAACTATTCAGTTTAGAAAAAAATGATATTAGAAACCTAAATATCATTTTTGAAGACCTATCCATAGATACCCCACACGTATGGGTCTGATGAAAAAAATTTTTTTTTTCAATTTTATGACGTATTAAAAAAAAACTACTTACTAGATCTTGCTCAAACCAATTTTCGGTGGAAGTTTGCATGGCAATGTATATCATATATTTTTTTTAGATCTTTCATTCTGTTATTTTAGAAGTTAAGGGGGGGGGGACACACATTTTTCCACTTTGGAAGTGTCTCTCGCGCAAACTATTCAGTTTAGAAAAAAATGATATTAGAAACCTCAATATCATTTTTAAAGACCTATCCATAGATACCCCACACGTACGGGTTTATGAAAAAAGATTTTTTGAGTTTCAGTTCTAAGTATGGGGAACCCCCAAAATTTATTGTTATTTTTCTATTTTTGTGTAAACATCTTAATGCGGTTCATAGAATACATCTACTTACCAAGTTTGAACAGTATAGCTCTTATAGTTTCGGAAAAAAGTGGCTGTGACATAATCGGACAGACAGACGGACATGACGAATCTATAAGGGTTCCGTTTTTTGCCATTTGGCTACGGAACCCTAAAAAGCGTCTTCTTATTACACTAAATACTCGCAGATATTTTTATATCCGACGTTTTCAAATCCTGTAGAAAAAACGCATTGCATGTTTTAAAATTAAGTTTCTACATTGCAAATTTGTTTTTTTTTTTAAGTTATATCCGTACCTATAGACTTTTTGAAATGGCTTCATTTTATAAAATTTTACATTTTTACAAATTTATGCAGAGTTACTTTGGCCGGCTCAAGTTTAGTAGTTATTAGCAATTTATAAAATTATCACGCTTCCTAAGTTATCCAAATGCACCTTAGCACTTTATTTAATAGTGTCACTTTTAGCTTTCAAATGAATCTAACTTCATCTAAATTCGCAACTTCACTGATTAATTCACAATTCTCTAACCTCACATTATTCAAAGCCTCTAATTATGTCTTGACACGTCTGATGCCAAAAAAATTACTGCGGAACGGTAAAACAATAACTCATCAAATTTTTTATTCTGTGAATTGCTAGAACATGTTACGAATTTACGAAACAAAACAGAAAAGACTAGAAACGTTTTTCTTAAAATAACGCCCCATTCATCTATTATGTCAAGACCACACGCTAGCTTTCAGAAACCGAATATGCGAAGCTGAAAACGAGTAATTGTTTGACATTAAGTGTAAGGTCTGAGTGGACGCTTGAAGCGAAGCGTTCGGCGGGGCGTGCAGCGTGGCGTCGGACTCACAAGTGATTTGAGCAGGGTGCACTAAAGCCGTTTATATACGTTAGCATTTGTTTAATATGCACGCCGGACGCTCCGCCCCGCTGCACGCCCCACTTCAACAGGCCTTAAACTTAGGGTCCCGTTCCATCCATTGATACCGTATGTGTCGAGCTTTAAAATCGTGAATGGATGAATGCATTTATAAAATGGTCATGCAATTTTACGTCTGGGTGTATATACTATAACATCTGTTGCTCTAGCTGCTGGTACATTTGCTTCGCAACCTTATTTGTGTTATCTAATTTTTTGTCAAAATTTAGTCAGACCAAAGTTAGTGTAGATACTGTAGATAATTTAAAAATGACACTCGTATCACTGGTAATATTGTTTTAGAGTGTTAAGAGGCTGTCAACACCCAATGTCCTTGAAATTGATGTTACTTAAACAGTTTTTTAAGAAAGACTATTTGTTTTAGTCAAGTAAGAAAAATATATGTTCATATTAATTATATTTCAAAGACCTTGGTTGTACTCGATACATGATTGAACGAAATCGGCTCGATAGAAAATAATTGCAAGGATTGGTCTTAAAATAACAATTAAACGGTTCTATGTCTTTATTGTTTTGACTTATGGGTCTGCAATTAAAATCACAATTTCAAAACATTTATATCTAAACCGCTAATGAGTAAAATATTACACTAATAATCCACTCTTTTTTATTTAAATAATTTTCTTATTATTCCCTTGCCCAGGCCTAGTAACATGCGACAGTGCTATCTCATTTACTCCGATACAAAGAGACAGTGTGCGCGCTTTAGGTATTGACGGCCTCTTAACTTAGGTTGTCATATGAATGTTAAATTTTTACAACCAATAAATATATCACATTTATGTGTTACTTTTTTTTAATACGTAAATATTGGTAGGAACCTAAAAATAGTTATATGACTGTTGCCGTCTCTTAATCATATCTAATAATAAATTACTCGCGGAATGTTTCTTTTAGACTACATGTCTAAAATAAAATCTGACGTTCATTGTATTCGTGATTGAAGTAGTAACTTGTTGAAGTGACACTAACATATTATTAGGTGTTAAATGTGAATGAATGTATCATTTTTTTGTGAAACTGCTTAAGAAAATTAATTTAATCCGTATAATGTCAGAATGTTTTGATAATGAGCAAGTATAGAGTGCGGGAATGTTAAATATTAGCCCAAAAATATGTAAAATATTGTAAAAACAGAGACTAGTTTAATATTTGTAAGCTTATATAGAGCTCTCTACCTATTTTAATAAGGCCTTTTTAGGCCTGCACTCGGATGCAATCAAATACGTTGGTCTGACCAGATCCGATCCGCTTTTGACTCCACAGTTCACATGGCTCTCCATACCGCGAGAGACAGAAACAGATGGAGAAAGATCATAAGAGACAAAATAATACAAAAGGGAGGTCACGACCCTCCATATTGAGGAATAAGACGCAAGCAGGAGGAGGGCCTATTTTTATTAATAGTTTGGCAACAATTTTACAATCAACAGTTATAAATACACAAAATCATTCCCGCACCCAAAACCCTCATTTATTATTATTATTATGATCCCATATTGTCCCACTGCTGGGCAAAGACCTCCCTCAATGATCTCAAATGTATGTTTTAATTAAAATCACAAGTAATATACAGGATGATTTTATTATGTCTGACTATAGTCTGAGGGGTGTATATGTTGGTCATATTGAACAATGTTTACTATGTGGCCAAGTCTGAAATCGCGGAAAAAATATCTGCCGTTGCATAGAAAACTGACATGTGACCCACCGAAATGTATGAGATGGCAGATTTAGAAATGACTCTGTAAGTCAAATGATGATAAACAAATTCATTTAATATACAGGGCGACTGGTAAATCGACCTATTCCTTGAAAGGGGTTATTCAGGTTATTCTAGAGCTTATTTACAATGTTTTTAGCCCAGTCAACTAGGGGTCTAAATTCAATGGTTTTCGAGTTATTCAAGTTTTTAGTTTTTTTCGAAAAACGCCATCTCCGACCTAAGAATGGCGATTGTAAAAAAATTACAAGATTTAGGATGGTTAATTTTTGTTTTTATTGTACCACTCCGAATCATATCCATAAATGGAATATTTTCATGAGTATTTTCATATATATATTTTCATCAGCTTACCCAACTCAACTCCCAAAATGTCCCCCTAAAATGAAAAATAAGCGGTTTTGACTTAATTACAATATGAGTGGCGCTAATTTCTGTAACTGTTCCAAATTTTAGCTGTCTCCATCAAACGGTCTGCGAAAAAAACCGCATTTAACCAATTTGTAAGACCGAAGTGATTCCATAAGTGTTCCGTGAACAAAGTTTTGTACGGAACACTAAAAAGAATTTTCCTGTTTTATACTGGTATCAACTACAAATAAATAAAGTGTAATCCATACATTTCAATCCTTTAATTAATTATAAATACTAAAATGTAATAATATTTTTTTATATATCAGAAATACGCGCTAATCGTAACCAACGCAACATAACGCGTAACCAACTAGAACTAAATTCAATGACTTTATCTGACCGCGTGAATATTATGTTACGAAATAATAAAATATACTAGAAAACATAATTAATATCGATAGCCGTGTATAAGCGCAGGAAACAATCATCGCAATATGGCTGACAATTCCCCTGAAAACGATCCAGCTTCGCAAAACGAGGCTGGAACTTCTGACAGCAATGCTCTTCGACAAGGTAGTTCACCTGATACTGGATCGTAAGTACATTATTACAGTACGCAGATTGAAAACAGTGCGCCATTATGGCATGATAACTTGATGCTAGAATGACTTGAATATTAGGTACATTGTATTGCGGTAACTTTGAAAATAACAAATAACTATTTAACTGACTTCTAGTCATTATTTATTTTCTACCTTAGCAATAGTAAGCAAGATGCCCTAAGCGGTTGCAGTAGCGTCAACCTAAGTATTTATTAACTGATTCTAAATCAATTGAATTCCTCTGATTCTGGTTAGTGGTTCAGTAGGTTTTAATCTGATTTTCAAAATTATCCCGTTTTCGAAGTTAGGCCAATGGACCTTATTCTACATATTCAATTTAAGTTGACATTTTAAAGCTCACACCAGCGGGAAAAGGAAACCATAAATTGTAGACAACAGTTTATCCACTAAGAACTTTCCCAAAATCTTCCTCTATAATGAACATTTGAGCAACCCCATGCATGCATATGCTGCGTTGATGCGAAATAAACCTTAAACAATGTAAAAGCAAATCGAATTACATTGCATTTTATTTAAATATTAAATCAAAGCTACTGCAATTGGTTTCAATATTATTAACTAACTAAAACTATGAATTTTGCTCCAGTCATTGGATGTATGTCGCCATTAATTTTCCATCTAACAAATATGAATGAAAAATTGAAATTAAGCAGCTTGTTTATGGTTAAATATTGCCAGCGTTATATACCACTGATGTTAAATACCTACTTGTTTTACAGGATTTATCTATACCATCCTATTACTGGTGCGGGTCCCATCATAGGGGCGTTTACTATATATTTTTTAAGAAATATTAGGCTTGGTTTCTTTCTATTAAGTAAACATTGTTTTTTGCACTCCGAGTCTTAACAATTCATAACTGTCAGCAATAAGTAACTTCTTATGTATGTTAACACATCAACATCAATGGAACCCGCCTAGAAACCCGAGACCTGAGGAAGTAAACTAAAGATCCGCTCATTTAAAATGCTTCTGGTACGTACTGTACTAATTTAGAGTGTGTCGGCGGGTAGAGTTTTATCAATCCCACTCTGGTGAACAGATATGATTTGATTACCGGCTTTTAGTACGATACAAGTTGTATTTTTTTTCAAGTGAAATTATTGTGGGACATAGCTTATTCATAATTGTGTGAGAAGGTAAATTGTTAAACATTTCGATAATAAAGGTTTTACAAATAAATGGGAAAGACCGGTAAATGCTTCACGTAAACAAAGGTAACGTTCACGTGGGTCAAGAGCTGTTTATTTTGTAACGGGAATGTGACAATGCATAGGATCATACATATTTAGCAGTTGCCTTATACGTGAAACAAATTCGTGCTTCCGTACTGTGGTCATGTAGCTCAGTACCCCTAGTGTAAATATTTTCGACAGCGAAACGTGACGTACGCGTTTGCGTTAAGTGTCATTTTGTATGAGATATTTGACTTTCCAAAACGTCCCGCTTGGCGCGCTGTTCAAAAACTCATACAAAATGAGACTTAACGCAAACGCGTACGTGACGTTTCGAAATCGAAATTATTTACACTAGGGGTACTGATCAATAAAAGTGTACGTTTGACAATCCAATGTAAAATTCAGTACCGTCGAGTTTCGTATCTTCGCCTGGATTTTGACACTTTTCCCAAAAAATCTTTCAAATTTGAAAGCATTTTAGTGCGTTATGGCAAAAAAACGTTTTTTAGTACTCCTGACTATCTGTATATACCACTAAAGCTTTGAATTTAATTGGTTAACTTGGTAATAAATGGCCCCGAAGGCAATAGGCGAAGTATGGGTATTTTTCCCAATCTTCGCCTATGGCATGCCTTACCGCTAATAATAAACTTTTCTGTGACTTATGCATGTTAAGTGTTATCTCCTTGGAATGTGTTAATATACTATGAACCTTAACTCCACCAGACTAGGCATATTTTTTAAAAACGGTGTGGTAGGCGAAGTTTGGTACCAGACTGAAGTTGTTTACATACATTTTCTATAATGAAGCTAGGGCTGCCAAAAATTAACCAACATGCCAAATAAAGGCGAGTAATGGTTTATAAGTAAAAAAATATATTTTTAATAAAATTGTGTCATATTTAAACAAAAAACTTATCTTTTTTCGCTTATTATTATGATAGTAATTGAGATCAAATCAACCTTATTATTCAAAGTTAGACATATAAAAATATCTACTCAACATCGGCAAGAGTAGAGACAAACATTCGCATATACTCATATAGCGTAAACTAAAATATTTAACTTCTTAATTTAAATACTCTTTTTATTGCGTTTGCGCTACGAATAACAATAATAGTACCGACTTTGGCTTACACGTAAAATAAGTAATAACATATCAATTTTGCGACAGCTATACAGAATATGGCCATTTTGTTGGCATTAAATAGTTTTCAACAAAATCTATCAGTCTAAAATCATGTTAAGTACTAAGGTCTTCAACAGGAACTGTATAAAGGCATTTCGGTTATATTCTTTAATAAATTTCCATTAACACTTACATAATAATTAAGTCTTAAATCTCAGTCAGCTTTTTTAAAACTTTATATCAACACTTAAATAATAATTAAGTTTCAACTTTCAATCAACTTGTAATAGACATAAAAACCAATAGGTAGGTAGGTACTTTTATTTGGAAACTACTGTAAATTGTATTTACTTAAATTGATATTATTGAATACAATTTGTCCCCGTCGAGAAATTTTTGGTTCGGGCAATATTAAAAGAATGTCATCTAAATGCTTCATAGTACATGCAGATGTCAACTCTTGGGTAGAAAAATACGAATCCTGTATTAAATTTCGATTCTTTCACTTTCCTCACGAATTTGATTTCGGGGACGTTACCTTTCATAGTTATTACTTTTCCTACAAAATGCTTTACACTCTTTTTGGTTACGAACTTTGCCAAAACCCAGGAGCCTGTATTTAATTTCTTATCGTCCTCTATGAGATACCCAATATCAGAAATTCCGAAAGGTATCGGCGGTTCTATATTTTCTTCTTCTTGTTGTACCTAAATACGCCGCGATATAATCGTCCATTGTCCCATATTCGGAATCATCCGTAATCTAATCTACTTATTGACTTTCCTCCAAATTGTTAAAGCCATTTCCGAAAAACCAAACACAAGAAAATATTTTAATTTGGAAACAATTAAGTAATGTCATCCACCAATTAATGTGGTACTACAAATTTGACAACCCTAGGTGTAGGCGAAATTTGGCAATAAGACAGACGCAAACTACCCTCACCAATGTTTTATCCACTTGTGACTTCTAAACGTAAGCTAGCCATTAAATACTAGTTTCATTTGAAAAACAAATAGTTATAGGATATAATCATCTAAAAAGTTTAACATTACCTGGTCCGTATCACTGTTTAAAACTTAAGTTAAAACACTGGATTAAAAAAACGTCTCGTCGGTGTCGCGAAAAAACCTCACTGAACGTCAACTGTGTGAAGTTAGCCGCAGGTTGTTCGAAGAATGTTGACACCCATAAAAAATACTTTGTATTTAGCAGTTTTATGTAAGGCTTCCATTAGAAACATTTTGTTAATGGCAACTAATGTCAAACTAGGCGAAAATAGGTAGCACAGGCGAAGATAAGAAACTCGACGGTAGTATCCAAAATCCAAATCCAATCTAAAGTAAATATCACTCACTCACACAGACACGCACACACACACACACACACACACACACGCACACAGAAAATATTTAATAGTAATGGCTTAAGGTTTAATCTTTATATCTACCTAATACATTAGGAAAGAGCAGATTCTCCTGATACAGGTATATATTTACTTAAAAGGACGATCCAAATCCAATGTTTTTCGAAGTGTATAATGTTTAACCTAATAAACTTTTTAATTTTTTATTTTCAATGATTGCAAAGCATGGGGCACCACGTATTTCAACAGTCAATCTAGATCTAGGAGGTATGATCATTCTTAGAGTTTACATCTCTTTTACTATCAATCGATAACTTCTTACTATTAGTAAATAAATTTCGCCTAATGAAACTATACCATGAGTCCTCGACATATTAATAGGAATAATTATATTCTTCTACTAAGGTCAGTTCAGTTCGATTCCAATATAGCTTTTAAACTCGCTGTACTCAAATCCACAGTTCCTGGCAGTTGAAGTCAATCTAACAATTGCCTGTTTCAAACATGAATTTATATATAACACTAGCTACACACTTGTACACAACCGGCATTTTTGTAGAGTGAACGTTGAAGAAACCCAGATTTTTTAAAAGAAATACGAACAGATGATTTTTATATATACCATCAGGCCCCGCATGCTTACAAATTTTGAATTTAAATTAATTGTATCTCACCTTTTGTGTGTTATGTGTTTTTAAATTTGTTTTATTTGTGGTGCAATAAAGAATATTTACTTACTTACTTACTCACCTAAGAGTGATGTATGTACAATGTATACACATAAAAATAAATATGAGCTGGGGCTGACTTATGGACCTCACGATCGACTCTTGTGATAGAAGTAGAAATCACCAAATGCAATTTCCTGAAGAATATAAAGTCTAATTTAGCCTATTCGATAGCTTTGCCTTTGAATCGTAGTTCTTTAATATAACAAACATAAACGCAAGCGTACCTACCAGAGTTTTTTACGGCGTTACAGTCGTTAAAACGAGTGTAAATCTCTGTTTTCTTCCAATCCTAGAAACAATAAAATAAATTAAAACATGCTTAATCCTGCGCTGTCACAGCTGCCAAACGGGATGGCTCATTGGACATTTTCAGCGTGTATAACAGCTAGTTAAAACTAACCTGTTGATAGAGTTGTGCAGAGCTGCCAGATCTCTCCCGCACAAAGTAATCATAAATACTTTATAGCTTCAGTCATCTTTCATGTAAATGAAAAGTTGCATTTTAACACTTTAACGAGTCATGTTGAACACTTGTGAACACAGGATGGCCGGGTGACGATATCAGTTTTGTTTCGGCAGCGGGCGGCGCGAGAAAGTCGACGGCAACACACTGCTCCGCCCAGCTATCGCGCGGGAACTGACTGAAACCGCATGCGAATCGGCCGCCCTATTCCACGCGCTTTTCTTGCGCAGTCAAGCTTTCGCCGGTAAAAGCACGATCTTTGATTATGCATAGTTCATATACATCTCTGAATTTCTTTTTCGCTTGTGACGAACGCTCACCTGCCTTTAGTAAGCGGTGCGAATAACAGTCCAGCTAACACGCCTTGCCTGTTGCCGGGCTACGAGCCCACCAATGCTACCGCACCTAACAGTTCTTTTCCCCTTGACAAACAGTATAGTATTGCTTGCAATTTGATGTACATGCCTTAGATCTCACCGTAATAAAGCGACGTCACCGTCTGCTTTCACCGCTTTTAAACTTTTCAAAGTCCATTTCAAATAACTTAGCAATTTATTCAGTCTACAGTGTATCCCAGAGCGATGGACCATTATTATTATTATATTTGCATGAATACCTAACTATTCGTTATCTTCTATTTTGTGATACATTGAAATGATTGCTGTTAAGCAATAATTTAAATCTATCACAAACGCCAATTTTGTTTGCTTAATTTTGCGATGTATTTGTAGTTAGGTAGATTTCAGTTTTTTTTTTGACAATATTATTCCTTACTATTTAAAATTATATGATGCACTGTAAATATTATTTTTACATATTCAGTATGTATTCAATAGTAATGACACTTTGACAAATTGGGTTGGTTTTTTATACATCTGGATACTAGATTTTTAGACTATATGGGCTATGGTACATGTATGTATTGCAGTGTGGTCAAACGAATTCAATATTGACTTTTAGTCTAGGGCATTCAAAGTCAGTCGAAGATTTATATATTTAAACAAAACCAGAACCTAGAACAAAGAATATAATAGCCCCAAGACAGTAGTGGTGTCGTCAAGCTCACCATACTTATTAACCTATCGAATGAGCTAATGGTTTTACGGATACTGGAAAGCGATATGTAAATGTACTACATACCTATACAAGGCCTGGATGTTAGTGAGATGACGATATGAGTTGTGCTGGTGTCCGACTTTATTACCTACATATAACATGAGTATCACATGATTATCCACCTGGTTTCTTGAGCTTAATAGTCGCCTCCAAACCTCCCCTTATAGCGACCCCTTTCCTCACACAAAGTTTACCTTAAGTTCATATTAGCCTCACTGGATCACTGTTCACTCTGAGTACTGATAACGTTGGTCACAATATACTAGAGACACATCATTATTCTAATAACACCATAAGAACGTTCTTGACTTGATCTAAAAGCAAATATCACTGCCGCGTCGATCTGTTCGCACACAACCTCCTTTTTCCTACTGTCGTTCTCATCTACCCTCTCACCTTCCCTCAAAAAATCCCAATAACCTCGAAGCGGTTACTTAAGTTAAACGTGACTACTAGCGCCATCTACTCCATGACGTTGGCAAATATTAGCGGGTTCGCAATACGTTGGCGACACTCCCGCCCAGAAAGAAAATGCTACTCTTAATTGAAATTAGATGTCTATAGGCAAACATATAAATAAATCAACAACTAGATAATAAGAACACTTGTGAATAACAATGTGTTTTCTCGAACCGCATGGTTCACCCTTTGCGTCGTGAATCGGCACGGCCTGAGACTTTGTGCAATTTCTGATGACGTTACAGAAATGTGCTGAGACACTGCGTTTCTGAGATCGATCCAATCGTGCATCTGGTCTGAGTTGAGTTGTGATTGTGAGTGATCTGTCTTGAGCTGATAAAGAACAGGATTCTGAGTCTGGTCTGAGCATTCATCAATGTTTGTGCTGAGCCAAATAATAACAGGATCCTAAGACTGATCTGAATACTGATCAATTTCCGTGCTAAACTGATTGAAAGCAGGATTCTGAAACTGGTGTGAGCGTCCATCGATGTCTGAGCTAAGCTGAGTGGGATCACGGCTGCGACCTGTCATATTTGGTCCATTACTGGTCTCTCCGTCAACCCATGACCAATGTTATTTCTTATACTCCAGCGCGTACGGTTCTCGATTGCTCCGAGCAGTCTCTAGTTGCAATTTAGGTCACGAGAAGAGACCGCGTCATGCGGCCCATGTGTCAGAGAGTGGCAATGCGATCTGATATCAAATATCGGTATTATTAAACAGTGAGAGCTCCGTTCGCGATAGGTTTATCCCATCTGTAACTACCATCTGTGATTCGCTCTGTCACTTTGTCACTTTGCTCTTTTGACATCGTTATTAACATAATAACCTGTTTCACCACTTCAAGTGTCACAACTATTACTACAGCAGACGTAAACAACTGTAACTGTTTTGAACACTGCGACGACCGCGAGAACGAAAAGAACATACGTTTTTTATATGCAATGATTGTTACCACACAGACAAATGCGGCCATCTTATCCGAACGGGTGTATGTAACCTAAATTCTCACTACTTCTCTTTACTGAATATTACTCGCAGTAATCTACTATGTTAAGTATTCGCTTTAAATCTATTCGCTTATCCATTAAGGCCACTGTTGACATGTCCATCTCTGGGTGCACCCACTTCATGTCCGGCAGCCCTCCCCAGCCAAGGGAGAATCACGCTATTTTTATATAATCACAAATCAGAATGTAAAATAGAATCTATTTACAACTCGACCACACTCCTTTTTTTATGCTAATTGGACATTCAACAGACTTGTCAAATCAGGCTCCCACTTCGAACCGTCAAATCCAAAACAAGTGATGTGATATTCAAGGCACCTTTTCTTACCGTTCATTTCGATTTATCAAGCAGATATTGAATCAAAATGAACTCTGTTTTTTTTGTTTGCAAAGTGGTTTTTATTCTTATCATTCTCTGGTGCGTTTATATCGCGCCTGGTGTGAAATAATCTAGTTTAAATATGTTGGGACAGTCAAGTTGTCAGCAACAGTTTTAAAAGTATTATATCGCGTCCGTGATTTTATTCACGTCGATTTACGCATAAACATTTTTGCCACACTTTATTCTGTCTAAATTGAGCTACACTGATACCGCCTTTGGGGGGTGGATGCTGGCGAGTACCTCGGTATTAATTCAACGCATTCAAAATGCTTTTCTTTTCTGTTTCTTGCCGTTCTCACATCACACCATTTTTAAACCGTTATAACCTATTAAATATGTCTGCCAGACCTACCTTACACTTTGCATCATTGCTTTTTGGAGTCATTCGCGATTAACAGCCGTCTTATCTATTTGAAAAACTTAAGATTTCGAAGGGTCATATACGTGGTGTCCTCAGGCTTAACGGCACGCAACACAGTAAGTCCGCTTTTCGTGGCAGCTTTCGATATGTTTACTCTTTGATTACATCCCCGTGCACATGCATCAGTCCTGCTAAGGATGGTAGAAACAGCAATACATATACTGTACATCCGAGGTACCGATCCATCTTCCTCATTCCGATCAGATCTTAAATTAAGCAAAATATCGCCAGCCTTCCGCACCACAGTGTTTTAACTGCTGTGTCCATCAAATTGACCCAATCTGTTTCTTTTATTCACGAATAATCACTTCACAACTTTAACAACCATGCGAGACATATAGATGGGTACTCAGTAGCAAATTCTCAACGTGTGCCAATTAATAAAAAATATAGTGGGTGCGGCGTATACTCTTTAAGGCTTTGCGCTTTATTGACTTCGCATTCGCAAAGGCTTTTGATTTCTTTAACTGGAGTTAAATGTTCAGAGTTATGAGAAATGGGGATACCGTAACACGTAATCCTTTTATAGTTGAACGAGGAGTGCAACTGTTCACTGAGATCTGTGAATAGACAATGAGTATAGGAAGGTTGTGAGGGTGATGTCCAAGTTGGTGGCCAACTAATCAATAAACTCAGTTTTGCAGATGACATGACTATATTAGGTTAAGTGTCCGTGGAAAATGAATTTCGGTTCTGCTACAAAAGATTGGGTATGCCAGTAATGAGTCCATTTTCAGGATGCAGATCCATACCTTATGATCAATAGAAATGAGACGAAGATGATGCATGTCGATCTTCCTTGTAAAATTAAGAGAATCAATGAATTGCACGATCTTGAGGCAAGTTGTTGGTTTACTTGGTATTTTAAATAAGTGATGATGGCATCTGCGACTAAAAGGTGATCAGAAGAGCTCATGTGGCCAAAGCTGCGGTGAAACGACTCGCCAGGATATGCATATGGAATAACATAAAACAAGGATCAGACTAATGCGGGCGCCTTGGTTTCTCGATCATATTCTTTACATGTCCGAAACCTAGACCATTGAAACTGAAACCCATCATAGGACAGATGCATTTGAGATATGATGCTGGCGAAGAAAGCTTGAACGTTACTACGGTGCAACTGCTTCAACTCTTGACAAACTCGACATCACCGAGGTTATCCACTGTTAGTACCCATAGCGTTCTTAGTTTCTTCGGCTATCGAGGCCGAACCAAGAAAGGAAGAGCCAAGGAAGCGTAGGGATGGACGTATGGTCACACGTCGTTGGGCGAACAGAATAACATTAAAGATAAATCCACATTACAGGCTAGCATACACCGCCCAAGAAAGAGCGGCTTCGAGTGCACTGGTGAAGAACCACACAGGACAGGTGTCCACAGTGACTTATGACGATACGGCAACGAATAAGACTTTGATAAATCTGTCTTGTGACTATTGCTACTGTAGGAGTCGTACATAAAACAATTAAGGCTCCTCTTCCCGCAAAATACCGTAAAACTAAGTTATTCAGAACCATATTTTATATTAAACATTGATACTTTCTGAGCAGCAAAAAACATATAACAATCTACAAGATATGACCAACGATATATTTTTCTGGAAATCTATTTTAATTTACACAACTATATTTCTTTCAGTTAGATCGGTATTACTTCTGCAAAAATATGGAACTTTACAATCATTCTCACAAGACACTATAAAATGATTTGGTTTTCTTGCTTTTTGCAATTTCATAAAACTATGCCTCAATTTCTAAAAACAATAAGCCTAAATTCCGCCTAGATTCCTACCATTACCCCCCTCTGCGGAGGCAGTGCGAGGCAAGTCGTATTGCTAGACGGACCTGTGCTGCATTGCACGCGCGAGCAAGCGATATTCTATTTCGAACGCATAGCTCTGCGCGCTCGATCTTTTGCAGTGGGTGGTGCGGTGATGGGTATAAAGCTCCGCCCACACGCGCGAGGTCATTGGCGTCGAGTGCAGCCTTAACACTACGATATTTCACGGCAATATTAAAATGAATCAAGAAAGATATCGAACTTACTTATATGACATCTGATTCTAATTGTGATTATGATTCTTGGGATCATAGTGTAGCTCCAGTCTGCATTTCAATCCGATTAAATCTGATAAACAAGCTAACAAGCTGAGGTGTCCCGATCAATTATTATCAATAATTATTTGGCTTATGATTAATCTCTTCCTTTTAAAGGTTTAATGGTCTGAGCTTTTGCATACTAAAATAATTAATAATAAAGTCCTTTTTATTGTTTCTAAAGATGATATTATACAAAATAGATGATATTATATCTGAATTACTTCTGTCATTACATTTATTAAAATAACACAATACTTGAGAAATTCTGATCTTATTCAGAAATGTATCCACCATGGTCTTCTACCGCCTTTGTAATTATTACTATGAGTATGAAGGTTGAAGGTACTTAATATGTACATCTACGACGAGTAGACTCGATTGAGTTGGCGACATCAATTAACATCTACTGCTCGATTCCACTTTCATTTAACAAAATTAAAATAGTTTTGCATGGCTAGTGACTATTCTTTAAATTATCTACCACTCCCTTACCTGTTTTTGTTGGAATAAAATACATAATAAAGAAACCACTAGCCCATTCAATTAGTATGCAATTCATTTGAAGTCTTCTCAATAATAATATATTTTAATATTTTTAACCCTAGGTTTGGGTCATCGCATGTACATGACATAGATACATACACAATTCAGAAGTTAAGTTAATATTTATCTAATTAGTTTATATCAAATCGCTAATCTGTGACTGTCCACACTATGAATCAATGGTTGAATAATAATAGGAAGTCCTTATACCTATAGGGTATGGCTTAGGTGCAAACATATATATTATAATAGCCTGGTGGCTTATAGTAAACAGTTTTGCGTTTGCAATTTACTGTTATACAAGTTGATATTTATTGATTCTCTGATGACAATCTCTAGATTGGAATGTTAATTGGGATTGAATCAAGATACTGTGCTGAGTTACATGAACAGAAAAAGTAAGTGAATATTATTTAAACATAATATTTATATTCGGCAGTTCTTTATTCGTTTACAATCCTTTTAACCGTTTATTTTTTTAGGACAGCAATATCATGCATGCCAACTGTTAAATCTAGCGAGAGCCCCATATTGGCAGTTTGCTGGTGCCATTGGAGTGGCTGCGCGATTCTGATTGGGTCTCAATGATGGTCCTGGTCCTTTGAGTTTGGGTAGCCATGTACATATTATGACATCAAATTGTAATCTGATTTCAAGTGCCTCCTGCATTTTCATTAAGGCACGTTACAGGTTACTACATCTAAATGATACCTATAACTTCTAAGAAACCAACCCGTACCAATACCTTACAACTGTAACAACAAACAACAATGAGGCAAGACATTCCTTAACATCTCTTATGTTATGAGTGGTTCTAGTCCTTCAAACGAAGTGAAAGGGTTGATTTCGAATTTTGAATTACACGCAATGCGAATGCTTCTGATTTTAGCTTAGTGAAGATATGGATGCGCAAAACATACGATTATAATAGCCTAGTTTGGTTGTTTGGAAGATGTCGCTCTTCAGCGATAAGACCGCTTGTTGTGCACCATAGTTTGAGTTATGTGCTTAATCTGTATGTTATTTTCGTTTTTATATTGGTGAGCAACAAAGAATATTTGTACTGTATTATTTTATTAATCTTGATAAAATAAATTTTGTTTCATTCTAAGAGAATATTTATGGATCATATAAGTATATCGAACGAATGTTAAATCTGGTTCCTACCTAATACGTTAAACATGATACATTCGTTTTCTAAAAAGACACGCAGTATAAATTGTTTCCATCCACCACGCACACTTGCGCACACGAGGAGTCAAATCAGGGCTGAGCTGATAATTTGTGATAAAGCGGATATTCTGCAAGCAATGCGTGTTATACAAAAGCATCATTCATAAGAGATTATGGTCCTTTTCACAAAATGTTATAAACACCAATATAACTAGATCCCGAAGTTACAGAAAATATACCAAATCGGGGGTCAGACCTAAACTGGTTTGTAAGCAACAACAGTCGGCAAGGCATTATATCACTATCCGCATGATAAATAAACTTTAAATTTGATACTATTAACTATAACAACTATTCCGCCAAACAGAACAATGAATGAGAGATTTTGATTCTTATTATTTTAATATTAAAATGTTAATTATTTTGTCAATGAATTGTTGATCAACAGCATGATTTGAATCTGTGATAAAGTCGCTGTTTGAAAGGATGTATCCTGGGTCACAACACAAATTGACCAGCAAATTTTAATTCAAAATGTCGTAAATGTTTATTAGTGCATGATTTTATTTAATTTATATCAAAGATTGGTCAGGCAACTAAATCTAAACACGTAGGTAAAGTACCTTGTCCCCTACATAATCAAATATAAATATCAAAATTAACATAACGTATAGGTACCTAAATATAGATTATAGTTAAACCTCTTGTTTAACTTAAACTTAGGTTTGAGCAGTTTGACCTGTTAGGTATGAGCAGGTATGGTAATGGCACCATTCATTAGACATTTAAGAGAACAATTGGATAATTGCTGACACTTCACCGATAATTGAAAAATTTCTACCGCTTTGGGCGTTAAAATTTGAGTTGAATGTCCTTTCACCTTTTATTATTCAGTAGAGATAACTATATTTTCTGATGTGACAATCTTTGCCACTCTCTCATTCTTTTAACATAGAAATGTTGAATCTGTTTAGTAACGTCACATATAATCATGAGCGTAAAAGTAAAATCTTGAGCGTTGCGAGTGTTTCAAGGCACGTGAGTTGAAAACAAACTTTGCTGCTCTGGTAAAACATAAACATTTTTATCACATCAATTATTGTCAAATACTGGTTCTAAAACATAAAAATTTAAATATTTATATCATTCAAAACCATAACATGAAATTCCATTCCATTCCACTGCTTATAGCTGCTATAGGGCTAATAAACACACTGTTTTCAAAGATTAAAGAGAGCTTTTTAATTCAGACTACCCTTTGTCGCAAAATATTAATAATCGTGAAAGTATGTATTTATATATCTGCTTTTTATAAACTATATTATGATACCTACTGACACTTGCAATCTCTTGTATATCAAAGAGCAAGAATGTTCAGTTAAAATGTATGTAGGTACTCACTCAATTGCCTATGTGCTCAGGTGAACCACTAACATTCGCCTGCTGAATACCTTTTTGGTAGAAATAATATAAATATGGGCTTCATGGTTGAAATAAAACATTAAATTGAATTAAATAAACCAAATATTGTAGCTCTTTAGTTGTACGCGCGTAAATAAATTGACTTTTCATATGTTAGAGATAAATATATGTTACTTTTGATGATGATAACAGTGCATGTGAATAAAAATTCCCAGCATGCTCCACCATGTCGTCAAGCTCACCATACTTATTAACCTATCGAATGAGCTAATGGTTTTACGGATACTGGAAAGCGATATGTAAATGTACTACATACCTATACAAGGCCTGGATGTTAGTGAGATGACGATATGAGTTGTGCTGGTGTCCGACTTTATTACCTACATATAACATGAGTATCACATGATTATCCACCTGGTTTCTTGAGCTTAATAGTCGCCTCCAAACCTCCCCTTATAGCGACCCCTTTCCTCACACAAAGTTTACCTTAAGTTCATATTAGCCTCACTGGATCACTGTTCACTCTGAGTACTGATAACGTTGGTCACAATATACTAGAGACACATCATTATTCTAATAACACCATAAGAACGTTCTTGACTTGATCTAAAAGCAAATATCACTGCCGCGTCGATCTGTTCGCACACAACCTCCTTTTTCCTACTGTCGTTCTCATCTACCCTCTCACCTTCCCTCAAAAAATCCCAATAACCTCGAAGCGGTTACTTAAGTTAAACGTGACTACTAGCGCCATCTACTCCATGACGTTGGCAAATATTAGCGGGTTCGCAATACGTTGGCGACAAGTGGCTTGATGGTGGCGCCTTAGACCATTGTGTACATCTGGCTTAAAAAAAATAACTAGTCTATGCTACTGTATGAAAAATAAAAATATAGTGTCAAAGTGGTGCCAAACAAAAATTCAATAGGCATTCTATCGTCTGTGTATGGTCTGTTTCATTTCAATTTAACTCGTTAATTTTTACGCGCTGTATTAATTGCGAAAAAAAAATGTAAGTAGAATAAACAGCTTCTATTTTATTTATAGAATCTTCACTTGGTAATGATGTTAAAAATTGGAGTCTTCGGAATTCTCTAATTTAGAGGTCAACTCCATTATAGGTAAACCAAAATGGTTTACCTAATAAGTAAAGTTTTACAGACTTTAGTCCTTAAAAGCACATAATGTTAAATAATGCGAAAACATATAGATAGACTCTCGACACGGGTTGCTACTTTATACTAAAACTTCAATTACTAGGTAGAAATCAAAAGTAGGATATTAAAAAAAAAAATAACACTATATTTTTAAATGGCAGAAAACCCAATAAAATATTCACGCCAGCAAATTCAAATTTCCAGAACCCCAGATAGACGATTATAAAAATAAAGTAGTATGTTTTAAATATCAAACTTTTTAAATACATAGGGAGCGTGCATGAACTGTAGGAGGCAGCACAGGAGCCGTCAGATTTTTGGCGCGAGGCGTAAATGTGATGTTTTTTGTTCCGATGTAGCCCACAAGATGGCAGAACCTACTATGCACAAGAAAACACGTGACGTGTACATGTGCATGTTAATGGTTCCGATTCAGGCCAGAAGATGGCAGACCCTCCAACGCGCACGGTCCCTATAAGGTTAATTCTTCGTTTTTAATTGCGTGGTATTCTGACAGCTGTCATAATTTTATGTTTCAGGGATAGTGATTTTTTTTTACTGTACATATGATTATCAATTATTTTTCAAAGTGGGCAGTTCCCTTGAACGTAATTTCAAACACATTCGCACGTTCAAACTGTTGACAGCCGAATGACATGAGTCATGTCGTAAACAATTATGCAATTTGTTTGAAATGGAGGGTAGATAGATGTAAGGAGTACATTCTCACGGCTTGGTCACGACATCGTGCGGCGGCAGCAGCGGCGAGCGGCGGCCATAGGATGGAGTGGAACACAGCGACCCGACCTTTCGTTCCCACCTATCGACGCCGCTTGCCGCTGCCTCCGTCGCACAAACGGCGGATTACGTCTAAACGCTTGATAAAACTAAATAAATTATATTGTTTGATTTTGGGAAATTACAAAGAATGACAATAATTTTAAGTACGTGACATAGACACTTATAATAATTATATCGCAGTGGCCAGATATGCTAAAAAGAGGGTTCGTATTGAGGATAGCTGGAGCTGCCACGGTATAAACCAATTCACTTGAACATTATTTTTTGTTTAAAACGAGACGAGATAGTACAAAGTATAAAAAATATAATTTTAGTTCAAAGGTTTACATTATATGAAAGTCATTAGAATGATAGCAGTAACAATTTTTTTTACCCCAGAAAACACCTGATATTTTCTCATGTCGAAATAGTGACTTTAAAATTAAGCTATCATTGTTTTCACGAATAAAGTATTATGATGATTGAAATTAAAAATAATCACGTCCCAATGTATTTCCAATGTTTTATTTTGACTTGTAATTCTCATCATAAATTTAAGGAGCATTTTTTTGCCTGACATCACCAGGAGACGTCAGAATTCAACGCAATTAAAAACTAAGGTTTACTTATCATCCCACCCTCGTATGTTTGTACGAGTCAAATATTGCAAGTTAAATTTGACCTACTTCCTGACTTCCAATGAAGCTGAAAATTTGCATACACATGTAAGTCGGATGACAATGCAATATTATGGTACCATCGAGCTGGTCTGATGATGGAGACAGGAGGTGGCCATAGGAAATCTGTGATGATACAACGCAACCTAATTGTGTTTGGGGGGTTTTGTCTTGATGAGTATTAGTAGCCCGTGGAAAGAAGAGTACAGTCAGTTACAAAAACTTGTTCCAAAAAATTGTATTGCCAAAACTTATTATTTTTATTTCTATCCGATTTATTAAATAGGATTTTTTTTTTTCTAATAATTATGTGGTGTGGTGTGGTGTGTGGTGTGGTTGTGGTGTGGTGTGGTGTGGTGGTGGTGTATTTCATGCGTGGTATGAAATAATTTACAAGAAACATCCCTATTGTGCGTGTGAAAATTTATTGTCTAAGGGTAGATTTTTAAAATACTCTCATGAAGTATAATTAAAAATACATCTAACACAGCGTAAGGTGTCGAGAGCAGCGAACCCAAGCTGCCTGGGATCAGGGCTGCTGAAGATAGGAACCACCCGACTATCCACGCTATATATCCTCACTCTAGCAATCCAAGTACCCCGATCTTGTTAATTACTTGTACGTTACCGCACAGTATCGCCGCTATAATACCGTCCATTTTTATTTCAAGCTCGACCACGATCGTTGGTTTTTTTCCTTCCCATGATTTAACAGCTGGTTGCTTGTAGGTTTTTTCGGAGGCCGGCTATAGATCCAGAGTCTCCAGTTCCCGTGTCTAAGAAATTCAAGCTGTTCTTTTGCACCCACTACAGGGGCGTAGTGGCTTTTGTAGTGCCATTCATTTTTATTTCGATTCTTGCGCCTTTTCCACCGGAGGTAAGCCAATCGACGGAACCGATTAAGTTTATAATTTGCTATTATTCATTAAGTACTTTTTTCACCTGTGTCCATCTTATAAAATAAATTCATCATAATTTTTCTTGTGTTCAATCGAGATAAATTGTTCAAGAAAGCAAATTTAGAATTACGTATATGACCAGTTGAAGTCTAAAAAAGATGCGGTGAAGGCAGCAGGAAAGTGCTTGAAATTGTGTACTCATAAGATACATAGTGATTAATCAAATAAAACCTGCAAATTATATCTCCTCGTCAAAATTTGGATCTTGTGAGATCCCATTAAGGTCATTTTTTTTTTCTGTGAAATTGTTGAGTACGTAATTTATACTTTTACCACGATTTTGTATCTTTCATAAGACCTTGGTACCACAATACAAGCAATTTAAACCAATGCCGAGAGTTGTTAGCTTTATTTAATTTCCTGGTAACTAAGAGGTACCTATTAAACTAGATAAAATTTACTTATTTAGGAATATATTTATGAGAACAAAATATTCCGGCCTCTTATTGGCTGGAAAAGTTGAAGCCTATGTTGGAATTTACTACGTGGTACAGACGGGATGCTCTACAGCAGCAGCTCCAACTTCATTTGGTCTTTACTATATTACTCCCAAACTATCGAGGTCAAAATTTTAGTACAAATTCAGCACCAATTGTGTACTCCTCATAATTATAATAAATGCCAAAACGCAATATGGGGTTGCTGGAGAGCATGAAGTTAAATCCTTCGTAAGTAATAAATAACATTCCTTAATTTTTTTATCTATTTCCAGAAGTATCAATGGTGTGCCTACACCCTGGGCGTGATGGCCGTGTACTGGGTATTCGAATGCATCCCGTTGGCCGTCACGTCTTTCATTCCCCTCATTGTTTTCCCGCTAACCGACATCATGTCTACCCGGATAACTTGCTTGGCTTTTGTTAACGTACGTTTAGTTCTGATTTATTAACGGCTGCTAGTCAGAACATAAGTAAAAATCCGAGAAATGGAAAAAAAACTAAATTTTTCTGTTGCTAATGAGGTGAATAAATAAAAAAATAGAGACGTAGCTAATAAATAATCGTTGATACTATCACTGATCCAATGTATTGCCACCTGCAATACTCTTCGAAGACGGCAAATATGGCACGCTCTTATGGCTCTACAAATAAGATCGTGTCAGATATTTTTCCGCCCTTCGTTGTGTAATTGTACATTTTGACCAGCACTGCTGTGATCTGGGTGGCCTAGTGGTTATGGCGGCTGCTGCCAATCCAGAATACGCTGGTTCAAGCCCAACCCTGCACATTGATGGAGGACTTGCTAATTTTTTCTTTCGTATATGATATCTATATATACCTAAAAATGCTTTGAAAGGCGTTTTCAAAGCATTTTTAGGTTATCAATGATTACTTTTCACTTGATTTATTACTCCATCTAATTTTGTTGCCTATATCTGTTTAGTATTGAAAAAAGAAGCAGAAGTGTATATGCGCAAATATGGCATAAAGACACCTGCCGCCGTAATTTAACTAAATCGATGTTTCAGGATTCTGTAATGATGTTCTTGGGGAGCATCATGCTTGCGTCGGCGGTGGAGCAATCCGGTTTACACAAGCGCATGGCCCTGTACGCCATCAAGGTCATTGGATACTCGCACTATAAGTAAGACATCAGGCATGGATGAAATATATGGTGCATAAAGGTTTTTACTCGATTTAGATCGTGACGGCAGAACGCTTTTTTTACACCACGTCGGTGGCAAACATGCGTACGATCCGTCTGCTAGTCAGCAGTCGCCGTCTATAAGCCTATGACCCCTCCAACTCTAGGGATTTTGCATCCACGTCACCGACCGTTAAAAACGTATGTTACACTACTTACACTTCTTTGTTTGTGTAGTAAGAGTCCGTTGAAATCCCACGCGCCTTTGACGACTTAAGAATCTCGACAACGAATACCACAAAGTGGTATTGGGTTGGGAGCCGAGACCCCCTTAATTAATAGATATTTTAGTTTCTGCCGCCACTCCCTGCAGTACCAGCCCTGCTCGGTCACTAGCAAAAGGGAAGGCGCCCGCATATTGATACTTATTGCGTCCCGGACAAAGCCACCAAACTTAAAATGAAAAAAAATAAATACACCACAGCTCGGAAATGTGGCAAAAAATGGTCTAAATCTAAATCTTGACTAAAAAGTAACGCTCAATGGTTACCCCTAACAATCCAAGAATATTTTAGTTGTACTAGGTTATTACTTTTACTTTCCACTCGCTGGTGGATACTTAACCAATCTCAACGCACCAAGTTCATTATGGTAGTGCTTCTAATCCTTTAAAAGATAATAAAGATTGTTTATATGTTCAGAAACTTATCGTGTAAGGGGCTTTTAAAAGATATCTGTGCTCATCACACAAATAAATGCCCTTATCAGGATTTGAACCTGGGACCAGCGGCTTCATAACTTCATATCGGCGTTTAATCATTATAATCATTAATATACTTCGGCACACCCACTTTGTCAGTAGAAAAAAGCGACAAAGTGGGTATGTCTGAGTATAATTAAAAACGCCTATGCGCGATGTTACGATTAACTTCTAGCGTCTTACGGTCCTAATGGGAGTATAAGTATATGACTTCGGATGAAATTTAAAGGTTAGTCGTTTGGAATTTCCTTTTAAGCAGGTAAAAACTTGAATAAGATATTATAAAATGTAAAGTTAATTAATTACCTCTCAGAGATACGGGTTAAATACAAAGATACGAATCAATCTCCATCACTTTTTTCCGAAAATGCATTAGATGGAATCGTATATTTGAGGGCTCCTCTATTAGTCACTTTCTAGCTTTTTCAATAATGTACTACGTACATATTTTAATCAGACCGTGCCTCTGGATCGATGCGCGTCTTATTGCATCAGGAGAGACGGGTCAGTGTAAATAATAGTCACTTGCTTGTCAAATAAACGGTCGTATATGTCACTTCCGCATCAGATTTACGTAATATGTGGTTTGTTTTCTTTATTTTCTGATTTCTCTATAGGAACAAGTTTGTACAGGACGTTTTTTCGACGTCCAGCTCACGGTTAGGATTCTGCTACGTATATATTTACAATTCTCGCCTAAAATCGGTATTTTAGAATCCTAGTTCAGGCACATGTAAACCGTCACTAATTTTTAAGTCATTGTTTATATGAATGTAACCATGCAATATGTGTTTTATAGTACATTACGATACAAGTGCGAAAAATAGAATACCGTAATAAATAAACAAAACACATAAATCGACACGAGTTGCGGATTACCTATTCGCACATGTATCGTACAACGCTTTACAGTACATACTTATGGCCCTTTAAATTCTCGATATAGTTACGTAATGTGCTAATCTTACACCTTTAAACGAGCAATTCTTATAGATATATTGGGGATCTCGGAAACGGCTCTAACGATTTCGATGAAATTTACTATATGGTAGTTTTCGGGGGCGAAAAATCGATCTAGCTAGGTCTTATAGGTGATGTGCTGTTTGCGTGCCGACTGATGTACCGGAGGAATGAATTCAATTCAAAATCTTTAATGTCAAAAACACAGGATAATTATTTTTTTTTCACCACACCAACTGGTTGGCAAAGTAATCAGATGCAAATTTTGAGTTATTTCCTTATGTTAGCTGGTAGAGTGAACTTTTAAATTATTTTAATTACGTTCTTTTAGATATGATTTGGATTGATTTTTTTTGGTATTTTATAGTTAGAATTTTCCTCGCGTTGGTGTGGTGAAAGATTTTGTGTTTCACTCGGAGGCAAAGTTTTTTTAACCCTCGTGCCTTGAAACCTGCGGGGGGTTTCATGGTTCGAGCTTTTTACGCTCAAGATTCCACTTTTAGAACCACTAGTGACCACTACGCTCGTGGTTCAATTTTGGAAGCTTTCGTTTGCTCGGGTGTTAATATTAGCACGGGCGGTTAAATAACAACTTTGCCCCCTTGTTACATTTATTAATATTGCAGAATGCTGTTTGCTGTTGCTTCCGTGACAATGTTCATATCGATGTGGATTACGAACACCGCCGCTGTTACTATGATGGTGCCCATAGTGTTTGCTTTGTTAAAAGTTTACGAAAGTGTAAGTAGCGTGGAATTGGTACATTTTACCTAACATCGAATGAGGTAGTGCTTTTATATGTTGGTAGTGATGAAATGGTAATGACAAATCCAAGTTTTTCACCTCGAAAGCCTTTCGGATCATGAAAATACATTAAATTTTAGGATTTTTTTCAGTTTATGTATTTTTTTCCACCAGAAACCCTGCAAAAGTCACGAGGCAGACTTTTAAGTAGACGAATTTTGCAATTAAATATGAATGAATGAATAGAGCTCTATTAATTCCATACAGATTGAATTAAATTAAATTACACATAAATATTTCCATTGATAAATTGATTCTTGCATGCTAAGTTTAATAATTAATAATACATATAAACAAAATTTAAAGGAAAAATATTAACACATTATAAAAAACCTAACTTAGGGTGCCGCCAGCAGCGGGGCAGGGCCCAAGCTGCCGGTGGTCAGGGCCGCAGAGAAAGGAACCGCCGGACTATCCGCGTCGTGTCCAAGACCACCGCCTTCTGTATCTGAACCTTGATCCAACCACCTAGCGATAGTCTCTGAAGGTCGAGACTCTTCGCTATGAGACCGTTCGCTGAAACGACTAATTATCGTCGAATCAACATCCCACATGGCGGTTATGTCGTAAGCCAAGTCTAGGTACTTACTAGACTTGTCCTTCTCGGCTTTCACGAGATTCTCATCATGGGGGATGGTGATGTCGACGAGCACGGCCCGGCGTTATTTATTACATTATTATCTTTGTTTAATTATGTTATTTATATTATTTTTAATCTGTGTGGACCCCCTTCGGGTAAAAGCCTCCTCCAAAGAAATCCAGGTTGTTCTATTACTCGCTACTTCTATCCACCCTTTTCCAGCAATACATTAATTGTCAATAATTTAGTCTTAGTAAGCCAAATAGTTTCAAAGAGACGGCTTCTCAAAGGCTTGCAAAATTATTAACTAACTGTAGGTAACTGCAAAAAAGGTTGTACCAGCAGTCGTCGTTGTAGGAAAGCAGGATTCAAATGCTGTTTACAAATACTGCAATGGCCAATCCTGCGAGAATATACCAGACCTGATGTATGCCGACATTAATAAACCCTTCATTGATAATTCACTGATACTCTGATGACAATTTTGACCTGCCTGATCAGGTCAATAAAAAAATGCTACCACGGCAAGCTGCCTCCAAAAGGACTGCTATGGATTCAGAGGCCCAGCCTGGTCCGTCAAAGATATACAAAAGATACGAGTTATAACAATTTCCCTCACTGTTACTGCTACTGTATAGTATATATGAAATGTCCCGAAGGTCTTTCAAGGTGGAAAACTTGGATTTCTCAATACGTTTTTATCATAACCAATATATACAAAAAAAAAACAGAACTACCTTATTTGATGTAAGGCAACATCTCTTTTTTGGTACGATTTCCGTGTATTAAATTGTTCATTGGATGTGTTTACTAAAATCATAATATTATATTCACTTGAGTCGTCGATTTTATTCGTTATGTTGTGAAGAGGAATAGATGTTCTTGTGGATATATAGATTAGGGTCAGAAAAAAAAAATGGGAAACAGCATTAGTGCGGGAAAGAAAAAAATTAGTCGATTAACTTCAAACTCAAATAAAACCACTCTGCCCTTACGTTATAACTCCTTACGGACTTATTCGAACAATGCTTCTAAGAGATCACTGCGGTTCCATAATGGTCTGTCAGTGTCAAAAGTGATATTTCTTCACCGAAAAAATGTCACATTTGACGCAGATCAGTATCGTAATACAGCAAAGAATATAATACTCATACTGCAGTGATATCTTAGGCGAGGCGTAGACTAGCAAGAACTTGCAAGCAATTTACATTACATTGCCGATTGCCGACTACTACGCGTAAGAACTGCATCCAAAAGTTTGATCAGATACCGCAATGTAATGAAAATGAAAATTGCATACATGTTTTTGCTAGTCTAAACTTCGCCTTAGAAGCAATTGTTTGAATTTGGCCGTGTGGTTCTGTGTGTGTATGATGATTAAATCATAAAGTAGCAGATATAATATACACAAAAGCAGTTGAATTGACTCAATGGTCGCACGATAAACAGTGAGGTATCTATTTATAATTCAATTTATTTAGTAACTGAATTTAAAATGAGCAAATGTATCTTTTTTCAGCAAAAACTTTTCAAAATGTACAATGTCAATGACAAAACGGGAGAAAAAACGGCAACGCCTCTAACAAGCTGTTACTTTTGTTGTATCACATATGCAGCTACCAATGGTGAGTATTATTGGTTTTTTGTCTGGGAAATATAAGGGACGTCAACGCACGACATGGTGAAAATATGATCTTTCGTGGGACGACAACTTCATAATATTTGCCAGCTGCCAACTGTCAAAAGTAATATGTCCCACACCCACCAGGGCGACGCCACAATCATGCATTGAGCGAATAATTGCACGTAGTGCCTGTACATAATTAGTCATGTCCTTAACATTATTGGTGTGGTCCTATTATAAAATTCACTTCCTTAGTTTCATAAAACTACAATGTGAATTCATTGTTTTAGGTGGCATTGGAACCCTTGTTGGCACTGCAACTAATTTAGTATTTAAAGGACTCTTCGCTACGTGAGTTATCTAATGTGCACTAAAAGTCTAAACAAAGTTTGTATTGTCATATCGTCAAGCGCGAAAAGGGCTATCAGTGGCCGCATCACAAGTTGACAGTTGAAATTTACGTTATAGACTGCGTGAACTACACACAGTTGCTAACGTAAACGTGGTAACCGTATTAAACCTCAAATAAGGTAACCGTGACTTTTACTGTGGTAAAAAAGAAGTTTTCAAATAAGTAACTTTCAAGTCATTTTTATTTGGTGTAAAAACATATTGGAACCTAAATACACAAGTCTTCTATTACCGTGGCGAGGGTCAAGTTGTCATCCTATTACCGTTAATTGAGTTTTTAATACCGAGGGTATAAAAAGCAGCAATTTTCTACCATTGATAATTAAGCCCCGGCTCAAGATTCGGCACTTTAAATTTTCATTTTATTGACCCTATCAGCTCCGTAGGTCTTTCATAACAGCCTGTATGTGTCGTTCCTAGATTCCAAACGTTATAAATATAAATTTTGCCAATTACAAAACGTGTCGCTCGTCGTTCGTTTCTATTTGCTATCGTTTCCCTTTTCTGCCACGGAGGGAACCAACTGGCGTGTGGCGTAACTGTTCGCCTTGTGGACGACAGCGTTTTTTCTGCGCTATTTGATTTATACTCGTACTCTGGCACTCCCGCTTTGTCAGTAGAAAAAGGCGCGAAATTCAAATTTTCTATTGGCAGTCAACTCTTCGCGCCTACATTTTTGGTATTTGCCGCCTTTTTCTATTGACAAAGTGGGTGTCATAGTATATGTAGCATATAAATGTGTTATTATGCCTGAACAAATTTAATGATAATAATTATCTATTTCAGTGCATATCCTACGGCGCCGGAATATATATCTTTTCCCCTGTTTTCTGTCTTCGCTATACCGCTCATGATTGTGATCAATATGTTTATGTATTTTTACCTTGTGATATGTTACATGGGACTATTCAGGTAAAAAAAAAAACAAACAACTTATTGTTTTCCTATTTTCCGTGCAATGTAGCTAAATACCTACCACTTGAGCAAGCACAGAAAAAGCCGCATTAAAAGATTCGAGAGGAACCACGCTAAAAACGCGTCTCAAGTGGTAAAGCGTATTAACCGTTAACAAATATTACTTTTGTAAAACAAGTGAAAATGGCGTATTATAGGCGGAATAACGTTACTTATTTTTAAAAGTTATATTTATGAAGCTAAGGCTTATCGATTAACTGGTAGCCTTAACTGTAAGTATAAGGGTCAATTTGAATCTGGTAAAAATCAAATCAACAATACTTGACAACTCGCGGTGTTATCGAATGTGAAATACTTATTAGATAGGTAGGTATTTATCCTGTACCTCCACCGCCAGGAAAGTATCTGGGCACTTCTAATTGTACATATCACTTTTTTGATTTGTATAAAAGTAATTTAATTATTCTTGTACTTACCTAGTTGGCAACTTCTAAATTTGTTGATGGCGTCTCATGAACACGAGTATTTTTTTTATTTTTTGCTCAATAATGTTGTTTAAGATGAAATATTGATGACTTATTTTGCAATTAACTAATATGAAAGTATGCAGATAATGAATAATAAATGTTGAAATGCGTTTAACCATCCTTTAATCAATACCCATCAGTATATAGTAGCTGTTTTAAAATTCCAGGGGCCCATTTTTCGAACGGTATTAAAACTATTAAACTAATATTATTAGTCCACGAACTGTCAAATCGTATGGGTTACCATGGCAACACACTAATAAGTATAGACTGAGAAATGGGCCCCAGTTGACACTTTACTAAGAGCCTAATAGGGAATGTTGGGATAAATACCGGATGTGGGAGAAGGTCGTAAAAATCAGATTATCGCCAAATTTGGCTTTAATTTTTAATGTTAAGCTACGGTTATTATTTAACGATTTATGCCATACTTCAAGAAGCTGATACCTACGTACTGATATACAAAGAAAAAATGTATGGTCTTTGAACTAGCTTAAAATTAATCCGTTATTACCCTTCTTGGGTAGCCATAGAAGAGTGGCTCGGAAAGAGTTACCCACCTAATAATTTGACTTTGATAATTACAGACCAAATAGTGCGGCTGCTAAAAGTGTCAAGATATCCGCTGATGGCTTAACAACTGCCAAAAAAAGAGTTGAAAGTGACATTAAGGATCTTGGCCCAATGTCTTGCCATGAAATTGTAAGTTGACGCATTTTAATACGAGCTCTTTAGAGGGCCGTTTTGTGAAAAATTAATCTTTGTAAAGCAAAAGCTTCAACATTGTTAATTGTAGGTAAAATTGATATTTAGGTGTGGTTGTAGCGCCTTCTCGAGTCAATAAGTTCCCTCCTTAGATCATACATATCTATGGTCCTCTCTTACTACTACACTTTCAATACAATTATTGCATAGATAAAACGAGTCTCTCAACTAATTTTGAGTAACTTCAAACTCTGATGAATCCAACTGTCAGATTTTGGGATATTGATATAGCTGGATAGTTTTACCGTACCTCTATGTAAATCATTTTTTATCAAAAAATAATGTTGTTTGTCCTAGCATTCAGTCAAACATGCCTTTATTAGGCGAAACGTTAATGTGTAAGGTCTTTTTCAGATGGTACTTTGTCTATTCTGCTTAGCAATATTGCTATTTTTTTCACGATCACCTCAAGTTTTTCCTGGATGGGCTGACAGAATAAGAGAAGGTTATGGAATTGATAACGCAAAATTGTATGTTGGATACTTAGTTATTATTACTATGCAGATTATGAAAAAGACAGGTTTATTTTATATTTGCAGGGCGCAGTTTAATAAAGCCGTTCTAAATGGCAAGCCACCAGCATTCATTTCTTTTTTTGAGACTACTAGCGATGTATTTAACTTTATAAACGTTTTCATCACATTTTGGTATAGAAACCCTAGTCAAATTTTCTATGATCCCGCTAACTAGAAGGGATTCTAAGACCACAGTAGATGACTCTCATCGAGTGCTATAAACTCTAAACATTGATGATTCTGTAGTTAAATACAAGGTTTATTTAAGTATGATTAGGTTGCCACTAACGGCTTAGACCTTCAGTCGTCATTTCAAAAGATCGAAGGTAAAATGGCAACAGAGATGATTATTTTAAAGTGCGTACCTTACTACTAGTGGTACATATTGTACTGCGAGCTGTACATTACGAATGGAATTTAATAATTTTGCCTGTATTACGAGATAAAGAGCAGATTCTGTGACGTTTTATAATGAGAATTGCCCTGGAGGAAATTGCACTACCGGGAGCGATGTTCCGATTTTGCATTATTCGGGACAAGGACAGAGATACTCCATTTTCAAATTTCTGTGCTTTTCCTATGGAATAACCGTGCCTCATACAAATTATGTAGCTTTAGACTATTTTTTTTAAAACCTAATTTTACATAATAGTAATATTATGACTCTTCTATATTATTAAGTAATAGTATGAATAAAATCCAGTAGCTTATCAGCCTGCCTGGAGCGGAGCTAGGCAGCGGAGCGGTGAGCGAAGTGAAAATCCACAGCGCAACAAGGAGCGGAGATTTTATGCAAGTCTGTTGGTGGATTTTTATCTCGCTCGCCGCTCCGCTGCCTTGCAGTGGATACTATGAGAACCTTTGACCCATAATATATTAACAGTCTAAGTGTGTGTGTTTCAGTATCAGAGATTCAGCAGCGGCGACATTTGTTATATTTCTAATGCTGGTATTTCCATCTACCTCGACCATGTTTCAGAACTATAAAGTAAAATGTACCTAACTATTGAATTATTATTTTTGCATGTAAATAGAGTGTATCCGAGCGATTCGTTTTATGTGACCTTTTTTGCCACTTTTGTGTTATTTATTTTTAGGACCGCGAGCCCTTTTCATCTTTATAGGAGAAAAAAAGTGTCCCAAAAATTCCATACATTTTCTATACCTTCCTATTTGTTACCGCCGTACAAAGTATATGGGGACCTGGGAACACAATAGGAAAAATAATCTGTGACATTTTTTTATCCCATTAGGATCGAAACAGCTCGTGATTCCGACTAAAAAAAATACATAAAATTTATGAAAAATACAAAAATAATGAAAGTGGATTTTTTTAAGAAACGCTCATCCACTAACTTTTTACAAGTACTAAGTACTTTAGGTAGCTTATGTCTACTCATTTGTCTAAACCTATACCATTAATAAAGATAGCGGAAGGAACTGTTCAAAATTAAAGTAAGGACGCTATACACGGAGAATTTCGTACTATGACCGACCTTTGCCGATCTCTATCGCACGTCCATAATTATACTGCTGTCCCGCTTGCACAATGGCATCAATCGCTGGTATTATCAGTGGAATAGCAATATACCTGCGCTTGTGATAGACGTAAAAGGCGAGGGAACAATGTACCAAATTCTTTGCTTAGCGCCTTAACCCTTTGAACGCCAAGAACCCTTAACCTTTGGTATGCTTGGGAGCAGATATGCTCCATATTATTTTATATTCAACTTAAACACGAAGTTGTCATGATTCCTATACTGGATGTCCAGTAATTAATAGATGGTGATTAAAGTCCAGTATGCTAGCTATTAAAAAAGACAGAAAAGTTCGATTATCTCGAAAACCATAAAACTTTTACTAGACCTTATTATTTCGACCAGCCTATCTTATTATTAGGACCAGGCATTATCTGGACCAGCCTAAGGTGCCCTGTCGGTGGTTAGAAGGTTATCCATTAATTATATGGCACCCTGTATAAATGGCAATTTTTTGACAGGAGCATACAAAAGGTTAAAGGCGTCGTAAGAAGTCGTGGCCGTGGCGCCAAGAATGCTTCTAACGGGCTATGGCGTACGTTGTTAAAGTAACGTACAACGTTTCCACTACAGTTAATATTTAGTAGCTCATGCCAGAGATATTGGCGTGTGCATGACGTTCTTGGGTTTGACAGATGGCATTCAAAAGGTTTACTTTAGTAAAAAGCTCATGACGCTGAGTAGAAATAACAAAGTTTTAAATATCTAAAGTATCGGTTGTCATGGGAAAACTAGTCCTATCATTATCAGGCTCTTAGGGATTTGCGACACTGGATGCATTCTGCGGTCTTCGGTCAGGTCATTACATAATTTCAATTTGACCTGATCTGACCGCAGACCGCAGAATGCACCCAGTGTGGCAAATCCTTTAATGTTGATATTTTATGCAGTTGTCGACGAACTTCCAAAGGGGCGAATTCCGTCTTGCCTTAATTGGGATGTGATGAATGCTTCTTTGCCGTACAGTTTTGCATTTTTACTTGGTTAGTATCTGGTGCCTGTCTATTATGCTTTTTGATTACTTTAACTGACCTTTAATCAAATTTCATTATGATTTTACATGCAAAATGTATTGCTATTGCAGCAATAAAGAATATTTACTTACTGATTACTCAATCAAAAAATTATCAGATTTTAATTTTATTTTCATTCCACGGTTGCGGTGGATATTATAACCTGACCCTCTAGTATGACTTGCTTTCTTGCACGCAACTCCATTCATTTAGCGCTACTTCAGTATGAAATCGCGCGCGGGAACTCAACATGCTAGAGGGTCCGGAGGGCTTTTCAAATATATTCAAAGAACCACGCTAATAACGTGTCTCAAGGGATAAAACATATTATTTAACCGTGAAAAAGTGATTACGTAAACAAGGTGTAGAGCCTATGGTAAACACCCCTATAATGGACACGACACCAATAGTGGAACGGAAACCACAAATCCCGTAAAATAAGTACCAATAAAAATATCAGTTATTAATTTATTATTATTAAACACTGACAATATTTTACCATAAACAAGAGTAATAGAGCTGCTTAAGTTTGACGTGAAATTTCTGTTTGTTCAAAAAGAAATAGCGCCATAGTTATAGCAAATAGCACGAGTATCAATGATTGAAAAAAAAGACTTATATTGCAGTGTGTTTCAATAAATACGTTCAAATCATAAAAGTTGATAAGGGCATTCAACCTTTAACGCGTAAATCCGTAGAAATTGTACCTACGGGTATCAGTCGAATATCAAAAATAATCCAACTTTTCTCTTAAATATTTCTTGATTGGTGCCGTTGGCGTTACCATAGTCTAAAATTGCAAATTATACGGGAAATAGTATGTGCACGTGCGTGACCATGTTAAGCGGGTTGAACTGTAACAATTGTGACAGCGGCCGGCAAAACGTCACACTTTTTCGCTTGCCTTAAGGATGCCTTGATAGGTTATACGTATAAAGATACAAGCAAATTTCGTCCTTTTGGCAAACGAAAAAGTGGCGCCATCTAATACATCAAAGGCCAAAGGTATGGCGGCATCGTTACGAGCGATGGTGCCACAACCTTTGGCCTAAGCCCCGTAAGATGGCGCCACTTTTTGATATTTAACACATCAGGGAAAGAATAAGGATCAAAGTCAAATAGTGTTTTAAAATTTTTAATCATGTGTCTAAAGTTATATTAGGGCAGTAAATTTACTGTGGCTACAAAATTTTCTTTGACAATCCAGCTCTATGCCTACACCTCAAGTGTCGAATGATGGTCCCCATGACAGCTCCCTAAGGTCTCATTTACTTGGGTTTATCTTTTAAAAAAATTAAGAATTAGAATTCGTGTCATTTACGAAGACGTGTGCCTTGATGCGTATTGTAATGTAATTTAAGGTTAGATTTAACAAATCTGCGCGTCATCGTGGATGACATGAACTATACATGAAATGTTACATTTGTAAATAAATTAATGTGCTGAACTTGCAAAAAGTATCTACAAACATTTTACGTATCAGTTACTCCATATAAAAAATATACTATCATAGGGACCATCATTGGACGCGAGAGTTAGTGAGTCTTGGTTCATCATCATATATTTAAGAGTTCGACTCTTGTCGGTGGAGCGATTTCCATGTGTGTCGGTCCTCTGCCTTCTCCTTGACAACCTGATACGACATGACGTTGAGTTTTTCCTTTACTTGATCTATGTAGGTTCTCCTTGGTCTCCCCCTCCGTCTTCTTGCTTCAACTCTCCCTTCAATTATGTTCTTGATATATTCGTCGTGTCGTAGCAGGTGTCCAAGCATCTTTCCTCTTCTATTTTCTATGGTTCTCAACAAACTCCTCTCCTCTCCTACCATGCGTAAAATCTTTTCATTTGTTTTCTTCTCCATCCAACTGAACTTTGCCATTCGCCGCCAGCACCACATCTCGAAAGCCTCCAGCCTTTCCCTATCACGTTGCCTCATTGTCCACGTTTCGCTTCCGTATAGTGCTATGCTCCAGGTGTACACTTTTATGAGCCTCTTGCGTATATTGCCTGATATTCGGGCTTTAAATAGGCACTTTTTTGTGTTAAAAGCTTTTTTAGCTATCGCTATTCTGGTGGTAATATCTTGTGTACATCTGGAGTCACTAGTAATTATGCTGCCTAAATATTTAAATGATTTGACCTGTTCTATGGTACTATTATTTAAAATTATCGGATTTTGTCTTTGGTGTTTATTTGAGGTTTTTTTTTTGGAATTCTGTTTTGTAGTTGTAAGTATCTTAGTTTTGTTTATGTTAATTTTTAGGCCAAACTCGTCAGACTGTGTTCATTTCATTAAGTAACTCTTCAAGCTGATTTGATGAAGATGCCAGTGCAGCGATGTCGTCAGCAAAGCGAATAAACTGTGTGTTTTTTCCATTAAATTTAACTCCTGTTCCAGACTCTATGAGTCTTGGTTATCACCTGTCAAAATATCTAACACAAAGACCAGTTTACACACCTTCTAAGGCTGTGTACTGATACAAACCGTTGAATTCCATGAAAACCTAGCGTAAATAGGGTATTTGACTGTATTTAAAATAAATTATGTCACACCATGCACGGAATAAAATACCATAACATTAATAGAGAGACGTTGACAGCAGTTATTTTTAGATACTATTACATTTTATAATTCGTATAGAACTATGAAGAGTAGGTTACTAGACCGTGACGTCATTTGCTAGTGTTTCATATAATTCCATAGTGGCAAATCGTTTTGACAGTTCGGAAAAAGAAACTGATTTGACTAGTAGTCAAATACCTTATTGATTTAACGTTACAAAATATTACTTGAAGTGCAACAAAATAATGTACTGCTCTCAATAATTCAATTTTTTTTCTTTTAGCTGGAGGTTTTGCCTTGTCCACTGCGGCAGGCAAGCAGTATTCCGATTTGAATGGAAAAATTGGAGAAGGATTACAGAAATTGGAGGGCCTGCCCAACCCAGCTATTCTTTTCATAATTATCATTTTTACAATCTTTGTTACTAATTTTGCCTCAAACGTAGCCGTTTGCAACGTGATTACGCCAATAGCAATGCAGCTGGTAAGAAAAGATATTGTATTATCTATATCAAACATTTCTTGTACCGTAGAATTAAAGATGGGTAGATGTAAGGAGAAAACTCTTATGGGAGAACAGTTGCAAAAGTGTCCAGCTGTCAGCTAATAAATAACAGTTCCAAATCTCTCCAGAGTGGCGCTAGAGTAGCTATAGAACATGTACTCATAATGAACTTAGCCGTTATTGATTGAGTGAAGTGCGCTATCAGTGATTACCAAGTACTTAAGTTAAACTTTTTGTTTACTTAAATGTTACGGGCAATACTAGAAAGTTACGTAAACTTAAGTTTACCCGAAAATTAATTCAACTTTAATTTGTATTCGGCGTTTATCCGTATATATCTAGGTCTACCCAACACTGGGAGGGTGTCAACAATGTTAGAAGTGATGATGAAACACCTAATATTATCCAGCCAGTGTTAGGCGGACCCGGGTACGTCCTTTGGACCCGGGTACGTTCTTATTGGACCCGGGTACGTCCTTAAACTACGTCCAAAAGAGAGGTATGGGCATTGTGAATGTCATCTCCCTTTGTGTGGTAGGGCACAGCACAGCGGATATCATTCCAGATCTAGAGCGGAGCCCAACTGGGGAAGTACCTCCACCTTACAGAAAACCGCAGCCAAATAACACTAGACCCTGCTCATAGGGCTTACCATCAGGTGGGCCGTATGCTTGGTGGCCACCGACGTAGTATAAAAAAAAACCTTAAATATGTACGGGTAAAAGCCAAATACAGATTAATGTTGTTTAAATTTTCGGACTTTACTCAAAAGGCTTGGATAATACTAGGCATATCAGGGTAAACTTACCTTCTAACATTCATCATCATTGAAGAGCATGGCTCTTGTCGGTATTTGGCCAAGTTCTTTAGGCCCCTGTAAGACACGACATTTGCTTTTCCTATAAGTTGCTGCTGAAGTTTGCTCGTGAGTTTCTTCTTACTCTTCTAGCTTCGATCTTGCCTTCTAAAATAGTTTTAAAGAAAGTGTCGCGTCTTATCAAGTGAACTATAATTTTGCCTCGTCTATTCTCTATGGTCCTCAGTAAGTTTCTCCTCTCTCCAACAATTCACAGTACTTCCTCGTTCGTGTTCTTCTCCATCCAACTTACTCTCTCTATTTTTCTCCACAACCACGTCTCAAAAGCCTCTAATCGTTTCCTATCTTTCTGCTTCATTGTCCACGTCTCACACCCATATAGAGCGATGCTCAAGATGTATATCTTAATTTGGCGTGTTTTCGTATTTTGAGAGATTTAAGCCTTCAGCAAATGTTTTTTTGGGCGTTGAAAGCTGTTTATCCATTGCTATCATTGATACTATTTCATCTGTCTTATGTAATTTAGCTGCCTAAATATCTAAATTTGTTTACTTGTTCTATATGTGTCCCTCTGATGTTCTTCCTTAATTGGGCGAAATGTTGAAGCAATTTCTGTTTTAATTTTAGTAGTGTTAATTTTGAATCCAAATTGTATAAAAAAATTGTTCCATCTGTTCCATCACTCTTTTTTTTTTACTTGAACTTTGGGCCCAGTTGCTATGTCGTCCGCAAATCTAATAAATACTATTCATTCCCCATTAAATTGGACTCCTTCTTCAGTTTTTTGTATTTGTTTTCTAATGGCACAGCCTATAAATATGTAATTTGCTAACAAAATAACTACCGATATTTTTACAACTGATAGTAGGTCCCCGATACCTGGAGTGTATTTAAGTATGAAACATTATAGATTTTGTTATATTTTTTGGAGTAAATTGTAACACAACATGTGCTACGTACAAACGAACAAATGAGTGTGTTATCGAAAAAAATCTCTTCTTTAATGGGATCACATTCTGCATTCTTAATGAATTCAATGTATGGGCCATCATCGCCTGCGGCTTTTCCATTTTGTATTCCGATTAACGCCTTGTCAAATTCTTCCCTAAGTATATCCGGGCCAATTCTATGTTTATCAACTATTATTTAAGGTTCTATATCTTCTGTGTCTAATAAGCATTGACCCCCTCATATAAGTTTTTTATATATTTATTCCATCTATTTATAATACCCTTATCGTTTAGAAGCATGAACCTTCTAACATTACCCGTAACATATTTACCAAGCTATAGCTGATGAAAAGTAACTATCTGCCACCCTGGAATACTTTTGGGGCGAAATGCCAAGAAATTAGAAAGGAACAAAAGATACGATATATAGTTCGACGAAAGATTTGGCGATTGCGTAGCTTTTAACGTTTTATTTCAATAACTCTGAAAGTAGACTTCTAATTAAAATTTTGCTAGTGAAATCCCTCGGCTATTACACTAGCTATTTTATACTAAAATTATACTTCAATAGCATGTACGTATAGGGTAACGATATAAAATTGAAAATAAATGAAAATTAGAAATGTTTTCGTGATTTATTTCTATGTTGTGCTTATAGTGTGCGTATAGTATTTTCCTCGCAAATATAGTGTAATTTTAGAGTGATTTTTTTCATGCCAGTTGCCCTTGTTTAAAATGTTTAAAAATTCAATATAAAAACTACAATTTTGTGTTATCCCCCTCTAAACTGTTAGAAAATGACGCGTAGTTTGAGCCGCTATTTCTGATGCTGACTGTAGTTATTATGTCGCAGGCTGCAAATGTGAATGTGAATCCGCTGTGGTACAACATTGCGACCGGGATCGCCGCGTCGTTTGCCTTCATGATACCGGTGGGGACTCCAGGGAACCTCATTGTTCAGAGCGCCGCAAATATACCCACTTCGCATATGGTATGTCAGTCAACATAAATTAGTTGATTCTAGAGCATATAGTAGGATAAATTTATGAATAGATTTCAAAAGTCGGACTCGCCCATGAATGGTTCCGTACCATTAATGACGTATTAAAAAAAACTGCTTACTAGATCTCGTTCAAACAAATTTTCGGTGGAAGTTTGCATGGTAATGTATAATATATATATTTTTTAATTTTATTCATTCTGTTATTTTAGAAGTTACACGGGGGACACACATTTTACCACTTTGGAAGTGTCTCTCGCGCACAGTATTCAGTTTAGAAAAAAATTATATTAGAAACCTCAACATCATTTTTGAAGACCTATCCATAGATACCCCACTCGTATGAGCTTGATGATATTTTTTTTTTGAGTTTCAGTTCTAAGTATGGGGAACCCCCAAAATTTATTGTTTTTTTTTTCTATTTTTGTGTTTAAATCTTAATGCGGTTCATAGAATACATCTACTTACCAAGTTTGAACAGTATAGTTCTTATAGTTTCGGGAAAAAGTGGCTATGACATAAACGGAAAGACAGACGGACATGACGAGGACATCTATAAGGGTTCCGTTTTTTGCCATTTGGCTACGGAACCCTAAAAAGGTGTCTTTAATGTAATGTCATAGAAATTTCAAGTGTAATAAACACACGTAAAGTTGGTTAAATTTCAAACAGAAATCGAAAATGTTTTTTTTTTTTATTAAAAAAAAAGTTACCAAGATAGAGGTCTGATTATATTTTTTCTGTGAAATGTATAGTAATGTTAATATTGTGTAAACATTTTATAATTTATATTCGGTAAACTTCGGAGATAACAGTCACTCCATTAATCAATTTTTTTTCAGTCAATCAATTTACAAACAAACCTACATACATACTAACAAGACAAGTTAAATAAAAGTTTGTAAATACTGGGCTAGTTTCCGTTCAAATAAAAGATTTTGTTTCAGATCATAGCAGGAATTGGTCCCACTATCACTACACTGTTCTTCACTTGGCTGTTCACGTATTTCTACGCACCAGTTATATGGCCGATTATGAATGAGAGCAAGCCGGAGTGGCTGGCCTAATAACCCAATGATGCTCATGTCACTATTTGAAACACAAGGTTACATACGTAGTGAACAATCCTTTGTCATCGTATTTTCTCGGAAACGTTCGTATTTGTCTGCCTACTTCAGTCAACCTCAGTACTTTTTGTACTTGACACAGACACGTCGTGCGTTTTCGTAAAAATACGATGGTAAAAGATTACTCACTACATCTTATACTCAAATATGTATCTGTGAGTTTGTTATCAGGTTTTCAACTATAAATAATATTTTGGTTGGGTTGGTATACTAATTTTATTTCAAACTATAATACGATTATTAATTTATTCAGCTAACATTAATGTTTATGAACTGAAAAGTTTGATGTTTGACCGTACTTTTTTGTTTGTATTACAACAACAATACTTAACAGTAGGTAGTTAGCATTTTATGTTTAATGACGATGTATGTATGTGGCATCTAATGAATAAAACTGATATGAAAATATAATGTTTTTTGTTAAGATCCTAGTTAATAACCCAATGCTGGGTAAATCTCTCCCTCCCTGTCTTCTGCTTATCTCTGCAAATCAATATAGAAACCATAACTGATTTTAAGGTCTCAATACTGCACTAAGTTTCAGCAAATTTATAGAAAGCAATGGTTTGAACAGCAAGCTCATGGAAATGCAAGCTTGCAGTAAGTGTATGTACATTATACATATATGAAACAAGGAAGATAATTACCTTCATACTTGACCTCTGGCCTAGTCGGTAGCCACTCTGCCTATGAAGTCGATGGTCCTGGCCTCCTGGGTTCGAATCCCGGTAAGGGCATTTATTTGTGTGATGAGCACATATGTATATTTGTTCCTGAGTCATGAGTATTTTTTATGTAGGTATTTAAGAATTTATATACACCGTGGGCTGGTAAAACCCGACAGATTTTAACCACGCATTCCTGAGGTCATGAGTAAAAAAAATTATATAAGTTTTGGGAAAATTCGGCAAAATAAAATTTTATCAGACAAAAAATTTTTTTTTTGCTTTTTCTTCATACGACACGTTATTTCTTCTTACAGCTTGGCGAAAAAAAAACTAATTAGTTACAACGAATAACTAAACTTTTTTTTTATTTACACTAAAAATTGCGAGTTTCTTATAAAACTTTTATGTCTGCCAACAGGTATCTAAACCAAGTCACATAGTGGCAGCATTGCAGCCAAAAATGCGTATTTCACTAAATTATTACAGAAATAATTTTTTACAAAAATTGTCATTATCTCTAAAACAAGACCGATTTCAGGAAACTTTGTATCACATTTTAGTCTCTAAATGCGGTCAAGAATACAATAAAATCTGTCGGGTTTTATCAGCCCACGGTGTATATAGTCTGAGTTACTACCCACAACACAAGCTTTTTTGAGCTTACTGTGGGGCTTAGTCAGGTTGTGTAAGTTTGTTTAAGGATACTTAGACAAAATATAGTCCAGTAAACACATTACGTGAGTAAAAACAAAGAAACTATAATCATCCCTTTCTTTTGAGTGCTAGTACTAGCGCAAGGCGAATACAGTATGATTCCCTCTGTCTATGTTTGAAATGAAACAGTCCAGGGTCAAACTATAGATCAACAATTTAATACACGTCTCCCTGTTGAGTCCAAGGGTATTTATTTTGCCCGTTGTCCGTCGCCAATTCACGAGTACATAACGGGGATGGAGATATTCTAAAAATACTCAAAGTACACAATTGGCAGTGTTTATTTCAGGAAATGTAACAATTAAAAATTAACTAATAACATAATCCTAATTCACGTACGCTCATAAATTCGAAAATCACCTCTTTTAAATACTATCTCACGCCGAACACACGCGACATACACCGATCGAACGGTACACGAAACGTCACTTATCACTCGAAGATATGCTTGGAGGTGGGGCACGACAGGCGGACGGACGGGCATCAGACGGGCGTGGTGCGGCGGTACGCGTCCGTGCCCACGCCGCGGTCGTGCCGGCCCGGCTCCTCGCGCGCGCCCGCGCCCGCGCCGAACGTCACCAGCTCCTCCTCGCGTGACGGCGGCGGCTCCACGGCCGACGTGTCCAGGAAGCGCCCGCTCGCCACCGACGCCTGCGACTGGAATATCGACGCGCTCCGCAGCCCGCTCAGCGTGTTCGCGCTCTGCGGCACCTCCTTAAACTCCTCGAAGTAGTTGTCGCAGGCCGTCGGCCGCGGCGCCGCCGGGAACCCGTATAGGGTCGAAGTGGACAGGTCTTTCAGCGACGCCGAGCTTAAATTTATTCTTCTATTCTTATGTATGGAGCAGTGCGGCAGGTCGTCGCCGTCGAAGACAAAGCGGCGTCGCTCGCGCGGCGTGGCAGCCGAGGACCCGCTCGGCGGGTACGTGTCTCGTTTCATCATCCGTCTCTCTAGTAGTGTGGAGTCGCGCTCTCTAAAATCCGAGAACGCATACTCGCGATCCCACGCCCTGCCGTCCGCTTTAGCTTTTTCCGTGAGCTCCGTGATCCAGTCTTTTTGGTACCATTGCAGGAACAGAAATATGGCCGAGGTGCCGGCCAGCTCCACGGCGATGAAGCCGCTGATATACAGCCCGAACGAGTAGCCGTAGCTGTAAGACATCCGCGGCGACGCTAACACCGTGTAGTACAGCTTGTGATTCACTTGGGACTTGAACACCGATATATACATCACTATTCCAGTGAGCATTATTAGTCCTGAAAATGAAAAAAAAATGCAATTATCGTAATCAGTGTCAACCATATTCTTGAAATTTAATAATTTAATTATTTTTTCGATGTTCAACGCAATTCAGTTAATTTGGATACAAAGTTTGCTTAAGTGTCAAACTCAAGTTAATACATTCACTCGCGCAAAAACCTAGACATTATAACCGCTCAGGATTCTCAGCAGGTACATTCAGGTACGGTCTAAAATATCAATAATAATAATTCAGCCTATATACGTCCCACTGCTGGGTACAGGCCTCCTCTAATGTACGAGAGGGCTCGGGCTATAATCCCCACTCTAGCCCAATGCGGATTGGGGACTTCACATACACCTTTTGAATACCTTCGCAGATGTATGCAGGTTTCCTCACGATGTTTACCTTCACCGAAATGCTGGAGTAGTATGTTTTCCTTCTAAAAGATCAGTTCGACCAATTTTCCAGGGCCTTAACCCTTTTCCAGACCACATACGCGCTAATAGAATTTCAACTTTAGCATTCCGATTTAAGGTTCAAATTAGATTACACTTTCAGGAAATGTTTCTGAAAATGAATCATCAAAGCTGGATTAATTGGAATATATTGAGATTTTTCGGGAAAACCTTGTAGATTTGTGCGGCCTGGAAAAGGGTTAATATTAGGTATGGAAATGAATTAGGTAGCCTATTTGTTCAACCAACCAACAGTTGGAACCTTTAGCCTTACTGCAGCTAAACTAATGACTGTAAAGTGCCAATTATTGCTATGTCTATTAAAAAAGACTACTTCTATTAAAAATTTACAGTACATATGGTGCTACTTTACCGCACTAGTGCGAAAATTAGCATATACGTTACTGTGTCGAATATTTAAAGGGCCATATGTACTGTAAAACGTTGTACGATACATGTGCGAATAGGTAATTCGCAACTCGTGTCGATTTAAAACACTCCCTTCGGTCGTGTTTTAATTTATCGCCACGCGTTTCGAATTTCCTATTTTTCGCACTTGTATTGTAATGTACTATTAACTTGTCACTAAAATGGATTTTTTATACTAACATAAGAAGTGAAAACGCTATTCAAGTAATTCATAAATACTAGTTTCTCGTATTTTGTCCGTAGACGTTTTGCATTATTATAATTATAACTCTCTACACCAACGTATGCGAAGTGCACGGAAACGTTGCGCTTTAATGTGGTATGCCGGATGAATTTGATGAGACACAACATAAAAGGTGTCAACGTTAAAGGTAGGTACATTCTTCGCTGTACAAACAAATGAATAAGATATGGAAAGTATATTTATATTGGGTAATTCCACGAGACTGTAACGTCAGTTACCAATTCTTTCGTGTGTTCTTACATTAATTAAGCAAATTTAAGTATCCTGATATCTACCTGTAGGGCTACGCCAGATACGAGTATACAGACACTTAAATTTGCTTAATTAATGTAAGAACACACGAAAGAATTGGTAACTGACGTTACAGTCTCGTGGAATTACCCTATTTGACGTTATAATAATGTACGCAATATGCATGACCTAATAATAAAATACTAATTGAGTAGGTAGTTAGTTGGCTTGCGGAAGCCGGCATCAGGATAGGTCAAGTGTTACACTAGGTACTAGCCAAATTAAGTCATACCTTAAAGTCAGTATTTTTAATCGCACGTCTGCCCCACAACACATAAGCGTATAAATATACATTCAGAAATCAATTTAATCGTTTACGGTAGGCATCTACCGTGGAGACTATACGTCTCTGTCATGTTGTATAATATACTTGACTTGGTACATACTAGTTTATGTATTCTGTAGCATTAGTTTATGAGACTGCTTGCTTAACAATCCAGACCAGACGCGATTTATTTATTCAGTATCAATTTTATTTTGACACTTGGAGAGACTTTACACTTCCAAATCTTATTAGTATTAGTACTCAGAGTACTACATTGGGGACCTTTTACATCTCCAGATTTAATGTGTTTTTAACCATAGAGACTATACATCTCTATTGTATTGTAGTAATTATTTATTTTAAGATTATTATAATGTAATGTTTACCCAGGTATTGCCTGTTGTATTTATAAATGTTGTTATGTATTTTTCATGTCACTATATGATGTTACTATTAATGTTGTATTGACTTGTAAAAGAGCCCTTGGGGCCTACTTGCAGAATAAATTTTGGAATTTTGAATTTTGAGTAAGTGCAAATTGATTTCCCAATGTCACATACGGCTTTTATATGTATCTGGTAAGGCAGATTTATCGGCGTCGAATTGGCTAGAGCAGATGTCATTTTATGCTTATCTTTGAATATGATATCCTGTTGTGTTGATAGTGCATTTTTATCCCTATAACGACAATGAAATACAGATTTTCTGGCTGATTTAGCGTCGACTAATGGGGTGAAACCCCGAGAACAGCATGCTTCGTTTTATCAATGAAGCTTAACTAGTAAATCTACGGAACAATAACGCAAATATTTACCAGATATGATAAAGAGAACTCCAGCGATGAAGGTGCATAGCCGCCGGCCCTTCACGCAGTGGCCCAGCACACAACACAGGGCCCCGAAGGCCTGCGTCAGAACTGCGAGTAGCAACGGGGCTGCCGAGCGCGTCACTACGTCTGGAAATTATAACAAGACGATTAAATAACAAAAGGATATGGCATAACGCAAAAGCTTAAGATGCTAATGGTTCGAAATCACCCGCAATCACCGCAGGCCTTTGTCATTTCCATATTGTTATTTATCTTACTTTTTTGCAAAGGCATAGTTATTCTATGTGGAATATATTGCCGCAAAGATTACACTTTTAATACAAATATATGCAAAAATAGGACGTTCCTATTCCTTCCACTTCTTGTCTATGAGATTATGATGGGCACCTTTGCGCCGGAAACAGCAGTGAGCGGGATGTTTATTGACTTAAAATGCTTAATTCTATTTCGAATCACTAATATAATCAGAATTATTATTTGTTATTTATAATGATATGAATGATATTTAATACTTTTCCATCTTTTATGAAAACTTAAGTTACTAGGGATTTAAAGGGGGTCCCGAACTGTGGTACAATATCCGGCTCTTATTTAGTTCACATAATATAATTATAATAATAGTCTAATGTTTTAAGACAATACATCGTAAAAAGAGAAAACTTTGCCAGGACGTCTAAGTACAGTCGCGTTCATAAATATGTATAAATTTTTTCACCTTATTACAATGGATTAAGTTGAAAAAATGTATACATATTTATGAAGTCGACTGTACACCAACAAAAGCAAGTGCCGCGGTTTTTTATATAGTAAAATATCTTATTCAATTATTGCATAAATAACACATCGTCGTCAAAAAGAATGCGTACCCATAGTGTAGGTGAAAATTGTTTTTTATTTCGTAAAACCTATATATTATATATTATGGCGCTGTTGGTACCTTTACCAGCTTGTATGTACAGTCAGCTACAGATAAAAGGTATCACCCTTGCATACACCTTCTATGCAGGGGTGGTACCTCGTCTCTGCAGCGGACTGTACCTATACATTCAAGCTGTTAAAGGTACCTAGATAAACATATTTTAATTAGAATAAGTTTAGTATTTGTACTGGAACTACTTAATAATATATTTTATTAGAAATTTAATCAAATCTTCATTTACTCGGGCCTCTTCATAAGAACACGGGTAAATTGTGTATTTCATTTATACATTATTATCTTATTTACTTAATTTAAATAGAAAACTAGACTACAACATCTTTGAAGCAAATAATGTTTTTCGTTTAATTAAGTCTATCGAAGCTTTCATGGTTTATTTACACATTGTTTCATTAAATGTTAACTTAACCGCCATCGAGAAATACACGAGAACATAAAATAAATATAATTATTTTAACAGAACTCATTAGTTATACATTGGACGGAATAACTTTATTATTTGACTTGCACATCAATTAAAAGTCATGGCAGATGAAAATTAAATGGAAAAATGTACACCTTCGTGGCTCAGTTGGCAGAAGCGATTGGCCCGGTGTTATAACGGTCGCAGGTTCGAGTCCTGCCGGAGGAGAACATTTTTCAATTTTTCCTTTAATTTATAAATTTTTAGTAATGCTCGCAGACGTTTCTGCTTGTAAAAAAAGGTTTATTACTCAAGAGGTGTCACGAGCGCGTTGCCCATTCTTAATACATAGAACCAGTTCCAGGAACCAGTTTAGGAAATAATATTTAGGAGATCTGGCAACCGTACTCACCATCACACCACATCACATCCTACCCGCAAAGTTAACCTTTTGTATGCCACATCTCGTATCGGTTATAATTTTAGTATGTCGACCTTACCACGTATGTCCTACTCATTGACATTTCGGTTTATAGACATTTATTACTCATAAGAAATTACATTTCACTTACACGAGAAATATGTATAACATATTTCATATTATTTTTATATAGAAACAGTGAGCTCGGACTTGTGTACTGTGAAGGTTGGAACAGTATATAACTGGCAACGATTATATGAATTCAGTAATCCTGCGTCCTGCTGAAGGAATAAAGATCTGCATGCGATTCATTCTGAAGGTGGCAAGCAACAATGATAGACGATATTTCTGTTATTAGTTTGAAGAAAAAATTGAATTAAATATTATCAGAAATTTACCTCGAGCGTTTACATTCCCCACCTCAGATAGACCGTATCTCTTCACAGTACATAGACATACCAATTGGAGTTTAGGAATATGAACAATACAGGTTAATATAAATATACTCACATGGTATAGCATTTGTCGAGTCGATAGGGTCCGGGGCGTGCTGAGACAGCGGGAAATACGGAATGTCGACACACCTGAACACCGTGCTCCCGGCTGAAAAGGGGAAATGTGCGTTTTTGTTATTATTTATATTAATGGATACATTATTATGGACTGGACATCAGGACAACACCCCCAAATTCAGTATTAATCTGTATAGGTATAAAAATCATTACTGAAATGCCACGGTGAAACCAGTTGAGTCGTTTTTATTGAAAAATTACCACTCCCTTTGCCTCTAACGGCCCGATTTGAAGAATGGTGAAGACACGTTTAAGATCTTGGAAAGATCTTTAGAAAATCGATAACTAAACAACATGTCAAAATTGACGTTTATTTAGATTCCGCTGTGATCCCAATAAGATCTATCTACGATATTTGTATCTAAGTGACATTGGTTGCCCGAATCTAGCTGCTTATGTCAATTATACGACATACAAACGAAATCTAAATGAGAACTTATCTAAACCAGAACTTATCGTTATCGTATCTCAGTCTTTGAATTGGGCCGTAAGTGCTCATCTTAGACATTAGTTCATACATCACGTTCTGACTCTACGCGTTAGCAAATAAGAGACCGACTTTACCTATATTATTTTGAACGGGGACGGGGGATAACGTGGCCTCAAGCTTTCTTATTGGTATAAACTATAAAGACCACAAAAAAAAACTAAAAACAGGTTGATCCGTATAAAAGCAGAACGTTATAAACTAATTTACCAGTTCTATTTATATTTAGTAAGTATTTCATTTATTATGGTACCAGTGCTCTTGCGGTTATTTTGCTGATTTAATAATTTAATGTTTATGTGGTAGCGTTTGAGATGCTAGGTAATCCAAGCATTTAGAATGTTCGAGGAATGTTTATGTCCCTTTCAGTCACATCAGTGTTAATATGAGTACCTACCATATACGTGGAAATAACGTTTTTTCGTGTGGCGTAGTTAACATTAGCAGTAGAACGTAGTTTTTCCTGATTGTGACGTCCAGCCAAGTATTACATAATCCGAGCGATTTTTGATCTTTCAACGCAAAACTGTCGTTTCATTTTCGGTACCGTCCAAGTGGGCATATATTCTTTGTTTGCAGTATCGTAGTTTCTACAATTGTTCTGTCTAAACAAGTATTGTTACATGAAACGCAACCTGCACAACAGAGCAGCGTTATACCGAGTGGGCAGACGAAACTTCCGCGCGACCGACAATGCGTCGTTTCCGACGACGGAAACGCATTGTCGGCGAGTACACGGCGCCCCACTTTCCACGCGCGGACTGTGTAATGTGCGAGCTGACTGTCTGTCCTGCGTTTATGCATTCATTTTCTTTATAAAAACTTAATTTTTTTACATTGTTAGTTTCATAACACATAATTATATAAAAATCAATCATATTCATATAAAGGTATTTGTTTTATGCATGTGTTATTAATTTATATTCATTTGGTTATTAGTAAAACCCATGTTTCTATGTATGATAATATCTAGATACTTACAGGAATTGATAAATCATATACTGGGGCATAGAGGCGTACTCGTAGCTACAATCCGGAGACAATTTGCTTTACAACGAGGATGAGCCTCCCAGTGCCGTTGTAATTACGAAGGGTTGGGAATGCTTTCCTCTTAATGGAAATCATTTGTTAGGAAGTAGGTTCCAACAGTTACGAAACTTACGGTCAGTATGACAAATCCTCCACAACCCCGACACAGTGTGTTTGGCCACAAGGCTATGCCTCCCGGTGCCGTTGTACGAGGGGTTGAGCATGTTCTCTTCAGTGTGAAGCCAGTTGTTGGTGGACACGGCGACGAGGACGGCGACCACCGCGGTGCCGGCGGAGAGGGGGGTCAGCAGCCACAAGCACGCCACGGACGAGTCGATCTGCGCCACCAGTGTTGGTGAAGGGGGTATAGGTCTGGAAAATTTTGTAACTTCGATTAGTTTCAAGCCTTTTATTCTATTGTAATGAGGTAATGTTTTCTCATAATTCTAGTTTGACATACATTTTATTCTGAATGAGGTGGTATGTAAGTTTCTGATTCAAGATACAATAGAACTAAGTATTTTTAGGTATGCTACATTTAAGTATATGTGGTACCTATATGATTAGGGATACAGAAAATTAGAAACAGGCTGTCATAAATCCACAGAAATATATTTCCTTTGCAACATTCACTAAACTAATGGAACCAAACGTTCGTTAAAACTGCTTTAGCGGTCAGTGTGACGCGCAAACTTGATTGAATTAGTGCAATTCAATCAAGTTTGCGCGTCACATGCGCCTCTGTTATTTGCCTAGGTTTAAAATATACTGAGTAATTGAGATTGTCTCTTTATTAAAATATTAAAAAGATGTGTCTTTTTATTAAAAAAACACATTTGAAATTTTCAATAAAAAGACATGACAATATTGTTTACCTCTTTTCTAATGATAAAATTAAATTAAAAAATTTAAAAAATTATTTATTTCTGTACAGAACACAGAAAAACATAATTATTGGTATACTGGCGGACCCCAAACTAGGCTGAGCCTGTATCTCGGGACGCTTGAGTGCAATACATTGGCAATAAGTATAAAAACGTTACAAATAGGTACAGACGTTACAAATCAGAAAGAGAAGATTAAAAAACTAAAATATAACAACACATAAAAATACATTACAAAACGGTGGATACTACTATACAAATATGTGTGTGTGTGTGTGTGTGTGTGTGTGTGTGTGTGTGTGTGTGTGTGTGTGTGTGTGTGTGTGTGTGTGTGTGTGTGTGTGTGTGTGTGTGTGTGTGTGTGTGTGTGTGTGTGTGTGTGTGTGTGTGTGTGTGTGTGTGTGTGTGTGTGTGTGTGTGCGCGCGTGCGTTAACTTGGTACAAGAAGAGCCTCCGTTTCGTGATATGTTAACGACACAAGCCACATTTTTACCGTTGCCTTGGTCTTACTTAAAGTCCAATTTTGAATTTCGTGTACCTTACAAACATTGTTATATACACGTAGGTGCATAAAATGTGGCGACCGCTTTGCAAGGGCTGATCTATATTTTGGAGTGGGGACTCGAAATTTCCGTTTGGTCAGCAGCTGTGTAATGTTAGGCAATTTGCCAATAATTACATGAGCTTGAGCTACTGCTTTAGACACATATAACCGTCTCACGCTTAGGAGTTTCGAGTCCCGGTAAAGGGAATTCGTTGGGTAAAAAAGAGGTTTGCGCAGCATGACCTTGATGACAGCACGCTGAGCCCTCTCCAGCGTTATAAGTGTGCTTTAAAAAAACGAACTATAATGTACTCATTCCAAATATCATCAAAAATTTAACAAGACGTTGGCCGATTCAGGATAAGAGACAAATACATATTAATGCTCGTGTAAATTATAAATATCAACAAAAAATAAATAGTCCAGAGGTGACATTCGCAGCCACAACAGCATGTCACCTTAGACCCAACTGAGTAATGCGGTTGGCGATGTGGAAATTTACGAGAAAAGAGTACAGTTTCAAATTGGATAGCAGCAGCGTTGAAGCAGTGGGAAATTGGCGATATAAGAGTGAAATCCTTGATAAATTGCGTCGCTTTCGTTGCCACATTGTTATCGTGATTACAGCGTTTAATCCGTCAATCATTTTAATAAGATTGACAGTGTCATTGCGTTTTGGACACTACAGTTGGGTTACCTGGGCGGGCGGCGGCTGGCGATGGCGCCGCTGAGCGTGGGCGCGGGCTGGCGCGCGGCACGCGGCAGCGTAGCATGCACGCACTGCGCACCGCCGCCCCACATACCTTCCCTGCCTCTCACTGAAACAAAACAAAAATCTCATTCAAATCAGCCGAGCAAAAGCTTTAAATAAGTATTAAGTACTTTATTAGAAGTTTGTACACATTTATAAGTATTAGGTATTTTAGATAACATGTTTGAATACTTTATATTATTTGTATTTAAGGTATGAAATAAAAAGGTTTGAAATTCATGTTTGCGACCGAAAGCAAACCACTATTTGTACTCAAACCTAAAATTACTTCAAACACAACCTTACCCTTGTAGGTAATTACCTACACACAATTGTGTGTGGCTGTGGAATAAGCGATACGAAACAAAATAATAACGATCCGTTTAATTCTATATGTAGACCTAATGATAAAAAAAACTACTATGTACCTATGTGTACCAAGAAGAAAACTATTGAGATCACGTTAGCATATAAGCATTACAAAATACACGTTAAAGTTAAAGCGTTAAGGTTGTCGTTTGTTTGTTTCCAGCAGTGGAACTTCCAAATTGAATATGTAACAGGGACATGCACTCAAGTCAATGACAACTGTCTGTTCTTGCAATGGCAGTTCGATTCTAGTTTGGATTGTTGCGCACATCGAGCGCGGTCCTGCGGGAATTAACTGGTCCATGTAAAACATCGCTTAGTTAACCAACGACTTTATCAAGCTTTATAGGTATGCCAAGTCAATTTTTGTATTCGGCAACAAGGAAACCTTAAAATGAGTGCAAATTTCATTTCGTCTGATATTAGCTGTCTCTAAGGTGAAACCACTTTTCAACCCCTTTTTATTACGAGTAGAATGAGATTATAGATAAGATGTAACTTGTAATACGAACGGTTTTTACTCAGTTAATTGAGTTGGCATGTACTATAAATAAAGATAGATGGATAAGGATCCATAATACAATAGATTGCATATTTGACGGTTTATATGACCATGGCCCTGCCTTTAGTTATTGGGCGGTCAACTTTAAATCAGGGATCGTAAATTAGGTATAACCAGTTATAGTTGTATTTCGCTATTTATATCACTAAAGCTTTGATTACCCGTATTCATGTCTATTAGCGATTTTTCCATTAGACAACAATAAAAAAAAATACCTGTATTTGACATGTTATCCTTAAAAACCATTACCGGTAATACATGTCAATGTCAAAATACTCCTTTATTTGTTTCTTTGAATACGTTGTGCTTTGCCGTATTGCTAAATTGTAAAAAAAATTCAGACTTACAGAAAAGTGAAATAATAGTGTGTATGACATACGTCGTAAATTAATTTTCTTATTCAATACCTAATAATAGTATTTTCTTATTAAGTGCCTAGTAATAATACTTCAGCCAGCTAAGCAGAATGTTATCGCGTTACGTTACAATATTACACCTATTTGTTGTGTTTTAGTAGTAGTATCTGATTGACATCTTACCTTTCAAGTGCAATGAATAGCGGTATTGAATAAAGTTAATTAATATTGTAAATAGTCTTTATATAGCAGTAAAAACAAAAGCGAAATGAAAACATTACCTCTAATAGGATTACAGGTATTATTTTTATAGCGGTCATAGTTTGAAAATTTATTTACAGGTATTAAATAAAACCGGTTGTACAATCTTTGCTTTATATATTCGCAACCTAATACGCTTGATTTTATCTCATAACATAAAATATCCATTATTTTGCAGTTGTGCATTTATTATTTGCAATAATATACGATTGTTTGATTGTTGTCAGTGACGAATTATCAATGCAACACACACCGAGTGATAGGTAATTAATCGCGAGATGGCTCCCCGTGAGCACGTCACTGTCGACCGCCATTAACATATTGCAGTTGCGGCTACGTCATAGATAATCTCCCATTAGATCCCTCATCAGTTGTCAGGTACTGACGGTGTCAGAATTGCGAAAAATCCTTAGGTATGCAAATTCAGAACAGGCATGTGCTCACTGCGTAACAACAAGACATGAATTTAACGTGAATGGGTTTCATAATAAGGCTTAAAGCTACGAATTTGGCAGGAGAGGAGATCGAGACTTATCTTCTGAAGTTCGTTGGTATAGGTACTTAAGGGCGTTGCTAAATTTAAATCGAAGTGGGTGATACTTAATTGCTCGTAGAATCGATAGCCGCTGAGCATAAATAAATGACGACCACGTACTACTGAAAAACGCAGTGTGGGAATTACTCTAAAGATCTGGTCATGATCCTACAAAAATAATGATTAATTGAATTATGTAAAAAGTAGGCTTAGCGCAAATTCCCGCGACACTATATCGCGAGCGACATAGACGATTACTCATACTTTTCTAACTGTATTAATTAGAAATGGATGGGTAGTCTAAATCGCGCGTGAGATACTATTTCGGCGCACACGGGCCGAGCCTACTAAGGCCTTTGTCCTGCAATTGATTTTCTTGACTAACGTTCTACGATCCCTTATAAAGCGTGGCACTACGCCATCATTCATATTTTAATAAACATAACAAAACAACTCAAGATTAGTGCACAATAATACCTATCTTTAAATACTTTGACGACCAGTTTGGCCTAGAGGGTAGTGACCCTGCCTACGAAGCCGATGGTCCCGGGTTCAAATCCTGGTAAGGGCATATATTCGTGTGATGAGCATGGATATTTGTTCCTGAGTCATGGGTGTTTTCTATGTATTTAAGTATTTATAAGTATTTATATATTATATATATCGTTGTCTAAGTACCCTCAACACAAACCTTATTGAGCTTACTGTGGGACTTAGTCAATTTGTGTACTAATGTCCAGGCCTCGGAGTATTTTTAGCACGGTAAGACTAAGGAGAGCTATGGAGTCTTTGTTAACATTAAAATTAAGTTCATACTCATACTCATCCTCATTAATTTAGTTCATAAAATAAATAATAGCTATAAAAAATACACCACCATCTTCATTGACGAGTAACAAATAATATGAAGGTAAACAACCCCATAGAATTAACAATCAATATCCATAGAATCAGCAATTTATTCCGAAATTTGCCTTAAATGAATATATTGAAGTAACAAATCATACGTCTTAATATGTTGATACATGACATATGATGTCATTAAGTGCATTATCTAAAGCGGCCAGTGACAACGTATAGTTCCTTATCTTAACAGTAATTATAGTATGTAGGTACGTTAAGTACTTAAATAAAATATTGGAGCGATGACACTGCAATATGGGTAATATAATAATATTAACATACACATATACATATTATTACTTTTTTATAATATAACATTTAATTAAATATATGTAAACAGAATTAATTACATATAAGTAGTCTAAGTATTTATAAAACGATTCGGACGAACTTAATTAATGAGGATGAGTATGAGTATGAATTTAATTTTAATGTTAACAAAGACTCCATAGCTCTCCTTAGTCTTACCGTGCTAAAAATACTCCGAGGCCTGCTAATGTCCTATAATATTAATATTTATTTATTTTATATTTATTTATTTTTTATTTTATTTTAAATACTCCATCTTGTGGGACCTAACCTATGAGTTGCGGCCACGTCAATCGCGTCAACATACGCTTTCACTGAATTATTAACCAGAGTTTTCCGTTCACTGGACATGTTTTGTTAATGTTCTAGGATTAACAACTTAACTCTAGTCAGACCAAGCTTAGTTGGCAGCTATTTTGATAGCATATTTAGACTGTGAACGTGTTAAATAAACGTTATAATTTAATGGAAGTTACACGTTTAAAATAATTCTTGCATAGTCTATGCTATCAAAATCGATGCCAACTTAGCTTGGTCTAACTCTATCGATATTCTACTTTGTAATTTAAATTTCGTTGCGAGTAAATGTCACTTATGTTATACATATATCAGTCTGTAAAAAGCGCTGATGGCCTAGTGGAAAGAGCGTGCGCATCGCAATCCGGAGGTCGCGGGAAAACATCGTGAGGAAACCTGAATAATCCCAATAAGACCTAGTTTACCCTCTGGATTGGAAGGTTAGATGGCAGTCGCTTTCGTAAAAACTCGTGCCTACGCCAATTCTAGGTATTAGTTGCCAAACAACTCCCAGGCTCGCATGAGCCGTGGCAAAAAATGCCGGGACAACGCGAGAAAGATGATTAAAATTCAGCCAAGTTTAGCCAATTGAATATTTTTCAAGTCCACCATAAGCGTCACACAGTAACTAAATAAGTATCTAATTAATCTTGTTTTTTCCCCATTTATCTACATTAAATACATTAAATATATTAAATACAAATATTCAGTTTAGTGCCTTTGGGTCCACAGTGTCAGAACGACAAAACTTCCGCTGTATCAGAACGTCTACTAAGTCAAAACGTTCACTGTCTCTAAACATCCACTGTATCAGAACGTCCACTGTGCCAAAACGCCCACTTAATCAAAATACTGACCGTATTTAATTAAAGGATGGTTTCGAAAAAAAAAACGCTATGAAAGTTCGCTACTGGGCTACAATATGCGTCGTTATGATTAACGGCCCGATTCGAAGAATGAGATACGATAGCGATAAGTTCTGGTTAAGATAAGTTCTCATTTAGATATCGTTTGTATGTCGTATAATTGACAGAAGCAGCTCGATTCGGGCAACCAATGTCACTTTGACGTAAGAAATATCGTAGATAGATCTTATTGGGATCACAGCGGAATCGAAATAAACGTCAATTTTGACATGTCGTTTAGTTATCGATCTTTTGAAGATCTTTCCAAGATCTTAAACGTGTCTTAATCATTCTTTGAATCGGGCCGTAAGTAGCAACATCCAAAAAAGTTACATAAATTGGTTTAATTTCATTGTTGTCAGTTTGTTTAATGAGAATGACGTATCGACACAGTCAACCATTTGGTAGAGTGGACATTTTTGTTGAGTGGCTGAAATGGTAAAGAGGACGATTAGACATTTTAACGCGGACATCCTGTTACAGTGAATATTGTAGCTGAAGCCGTTTTGCGTAGGGGTCACAGTTCTAACCTAACCTAACCTACATTTCTGGTAGCGGTTTGTTTTGTGTAGGGGTTGCAGTTCTAGTCTAACCTAATCTGTAAATAGCAGTTCGTTATGTGTAGAAGGTGTCTCAATTTTATCATCATAGGTTATACCAATTGTACTTAAGATGAAACAAACGTTATAAGTATATCCATTATACTTAGGTTTAGGTTTAAAGAACTTTAAAATTATATAATTCACTTACATGAGAAAATTCACATGTTAAAACTAAGTCTAAGCATACAGTGTACACAAAAAACATGTTATTAAATTCATAGTGGGTAGAAATGCATTACAAGATACTTATTACTAAACGCTCGGAACGACTTCAAGAATCTTATGCTTAATGTTATTCAATCAATTAACCATTATATGAAACGATAATAATATCATTTGTTAATATATCAAGTGTTGTTATGTGATTTAATAAATATATCAAATAAGCGTTATTTAGACTGATGTTATAACAAAAATACTTATAGCTATCGATACGCACCCAAACCTAATAAGCTGTAAAGGAATCAAATTTTATAACATACATAAATTTCCTAAGAAAACTACTGGAATATTTACATACTTTTATTGAGTCTAACTGTTTTTTTTATTTCTGTCTGGAATAAATAGTTTTTTATTGCAGAGGTCGGGAAAATGCAATTCGCGGATGAGTTAGTGACGTCCGACAAAGAAAACGAATCCACGAATTGCTGTTCCTGCCAAGGCATATATAGTGCAAATAAGGTAAAATTATTATAATTTAAACATCAACCATGACTCAAATTGAACCTTTACATCAAAAACGTCAAAAACAATTTCCACCTTTAATTATTAAAAAAAAAGTTAAGGGCACAACTTATTCTGCCATTCAGTACCATCCACTCTTCGTTTATTCAATATACTGTAGGTGCACGCATGAAATCCTTAAAAAAATTAAAAGTTATATACCTAGTCTTTGATTTTATTAAGCAGGAATTGCACGATCATACACGACGGTCTTGTAAGAACGATATAAGTAAGGTCGTTTATCTTACTATCTCAATACGCTGACCGGGACGTGTAGACGAGGCTCGCGTTTGGCTGTTTGCGTTTTTCTTAGTGGATACATGTTTAAAAAAAGTAAAAAATAATACTTACAGTAATAACTTCCTGTCCACTAAAACATCTTCCAAGACTAAAACACGACAATATAACGGATAATTTTTTTTAAATTTGAGTTTGACTATAATGAAGAATTTTCCCTACTAATAGCATATTGGAAAAAATATTGTTTTCTGTTTGCAACATGATAAATTTGACCCACTTTCATATGTCAGTATTTATAATTTATATATTTAATCGCACATAAAACTGCCAACACACTAATGCGGCTACTGGTAATTAAGCCAATCCTATTTGGCCGAACGTACCCATCTATAAATTCCACACGATATCCACTAAAACTCAATCGATTAATTAAATCAAAGGGACGGAAGGATCTGTAATTAAGGAATAATGGCATAGTTTGACCAAATTGTCTGACCCTATAGGGACCATAAACCCTTTAGGTATTTTTTGTGGGCCAAGGCAATCGCCAATTACGATCGCAGTGCCTACTTTTTACTTGGCGAATATCTCTGTGAAATAAATTGCCACAACATGTTTAGGTATACGTACCAATATTTTTATATTATTAAGGTATGTTATATGGGCTTGATTTAAGGTGCATTCGGGTATTCTGAAAAGTAATTAAATATATTGGAAATATGGGCGACTTTCCGAATTACCCGACATCCTAAAATATTAGATATTACACGAACACACTTTACTTCTGTAACACTTTAAACTCTCGCGTTTTGTACACAATATTTAATGGTATTAACGGGTCTACCGCAATTAATAGTTATTTACGATACAAGTGCGAATTACCTATTCGCACGTGTATAGTACAACTTTTTTCAGTACATATGGCTCTTTAAAGTTTCGACATAGTTACATAATGTGCTAATTTACGCACTAGTGCGGAAAATTAGCACCATATGTACTGAAAACTTCATTATTGTACAGCACAATGCCAACGGAAATATGCAACAACCCAGTAGCTGGGTCTGCTGGGTGGTTCCATATCCCCGTTGACATTTTGTTGGGACGTCAGTCTTCAGTGACCACAGCTGGTGCAACCCAGATGAAACCATTAAAATACACCTTGCTTCTGTTTTTTAATTTCACAATTATATATATTATAATGAAAAATCATTCTCTATGGATAGGTATGACCAAAAAAATATCAAAAAAAGAGTGTACCTACAAGTTTCAAAATGATCGACATTGTCCAGGTGACACTTCTGTAGTTGCACACGTCCATAGGCAACCGTTTACTGGCGCCAAGTATTTAGAAGTAAATCTCGAACAAGTCAAAGTTTCCTTTATTTCAAAAGCAATTGATCAGAAAGTACTCTCATGCTCTTTAAACGTAAATGATGTGCGGAAATTAGAGAGCTGATCTCATTCCAACGCGGAACAGCGGTCCCGGCCTAATGACCGAGCCGGCTTCGGATTTATGAGAACTGCTTGATCCGATCGCTCCTCAAATGTGCTATAAGTAATGTGATCTGTAGCAACTGTACTTTAGGGTAGGTAGGCACGTATGTAGGGTACAACGCAAAATTTCCCGACATACACTGTGCCGTGCCTAGAAGTTAGATAATTTTTCTCTGTACCTGATTAAATAAATGTATTATATAAGCTACACCGCCATAATAACCCAGGTCAGGAAGCAGCAGGCAAGACAAGTCTAAACATCCCTTGATTTTAAATGTGGTATTGAATACAAAGATTATGTGGAATCCTTAAACCGTCATAAAATGCAGTCACTAGAGTGTTGGAGAGACTGCGTTGATTCTGTTCTATTATTTAAAATAATAAATGGTTATATTGATGCCCCTAGCTTGTTGAAAGACATATGTATAAGAGTTCCAGGTAATAAAGAGCGCCGATGTCGTCCCAGATACAAGCATTTATTCTCCATTCCATGTAGTAGAACTAACTATTCTAAAAATATGTTTATTAAACGAGCATGTGCCCTCTGTAATGATCATAACATTGTAAAAAATGTAGACATATTTAATTGTACCATAAGTTCATTGAAAACAGTATTCAAGACTAGTAGCATATAAATCTTAACGCGTATATAATAAGTATTATTATGTCATGTTTGTCGATACTTCATACTTATTCAAAAGTTGTTATAAACGTAGAACGTGTTTTACATTGTGCTTTTCACTGAGTGTTTTGTAAATCTGATTTCTCAAATTCTGTGTAACCTCTTACTATTTAGCTGAACCTAAACGTAGATAGGTACTTTTCGTGCTTCTATATAAAGATATGTTTAACAAACATGGAAACTATAGGTCTAGTTTAAGATAAGAAACTGTAATAATATTTTTTGTATGACCGTTTGTTTCATATTTAAATAAAAAATAAAAAAATAAAAATAAAATTTCACCAATTTGACAAAGTGTCGAAGAATTGTCAAACATTGGATTGGAACTCTAATACTTAAGAGTAACTGGAGATAAGCCATCAATTTAAATATTTGCCCCTGCTACATCCCCGGAATTTGAAGAGTGCCTTCCAAGTTTTGATGTCTTTACAGATCAAAGCCAAAATATGAAACCATGAAACGGCGAAGTTTAAGTAAAATGGTCTCCGACCTCGGCTTACGATTCGAACATCACGCAGTTTAAAAACAAAGGGAAAACAACCACAAAAAGTACAATACGACAAAATAAAGGTTCATAGTAAAAAAACCTGATTGAAATGGAACGTTTTAGTGCGATAGCGTTTACTCTGTACATTGTTTACTTTGTAGTCCCTGATGTCAGTTACTAAAGTAATATTGTAAATCTGTAGGAAAATATTTTTCGTTCATTGGTAACAGTGCCCTGTAATTTACAAAGAATTGATTCAATAGAAATATCCAATTACTTAGGATTGAGTTGTAATCTCATAGATAGTCTGATTTAAGAAATTTTAAAATAACGTTTTTTATAACCGCTTCTGAATTACTGATACATCACTGGTAAGATTTGCCTAGACACCGTAGTTATTTATCTGAACGTTACTATCTTTCACTCTAGTCGGTAGCATTAGATGTATGTGAGCTGTAATCAAAATTCAAACTATTTATTTAGTATTTTTTATCTCATATTATAAGGGGTCTAACCATAATATTAAAACAACGGTAGGTGTGATCAAAATACATTTATTTGGCACAATGAATATAACCTATTCCAATCTAACTAACCACACGACAGTAGTACGCTTAGACAAGCAATTATAATTATTGTCTCGAGTTCTAACAAAACAAAACGTACTGACCTGCTAATAATACAATCAACGTGACCACTTGTAATTTGCATCGACTGTCATCGTTCGAATGTCACCTCCCGAATGCTCGTTCAATATTTAAGATGGAGGGATCGATCACGTAACCCTTCACGTGATCGATCGTTATTAATACTTTTAATAGTATACTTAGCTTATTTAATCTAGAAAAATGTATTATAATGACAAAATATCTATATAAACTAAACAGTATCCGTACAATATGTAGCTTAAGTCATATAACGTATAACCCCGTTTAATGAGAATAATCAGAAATATTTTCTCTTTTATAAAACGTTCATAAGTTCATAAACCTAAAATGTTAATAACGGTATGTGCGATCCGCACGTCCAATCACAAACATTACTTTTATCTTGCAAACGAACCTATAGCTCCCTAAACATTTACAACCATAAATTACCATAACCAAAATACTAGGTCTTACATTTGACGTCTATTATAAATATTATGATAAAACAATATTTTAAGAAATATTATAAGGAAAGCTTTAATAGCCTCGTGCTTAGATAGGTATTTGTTAGATAGTGACGTTCAAGATGACAGATGATAAGTGCGACGATCTTAAGCAAGTTTAGTAAATACTCATATCATATTATAAATGCAAAAGTATCTTTGTCTGCCTGATTTAGATGGAAATAGAGATAGTTTTTATCAATCAACATTCCACGCAAACGCAGTTGTGGACAAAAGCTAGGTAACTATATAAATGTAAATGATAAAAAACCCTTTATCAATAGCTCCTTTATAAATTGCGTAGCTTATTCCGCTGTACGTGGGTATTTGGTGTAGTGAATTTATCGAGACATTAGGATGAATCCCTGGCCTTTTGTCGCGGGTTCCCTAAACAGGATTCCTCGACGCAGGTGGACATTGATATTCCAACGCCGTGTCCCCGGGTTAGCGGCGAATTTTCGCAGCAACGTAAGCTTCATTTCTTCCAAACTTACCATTCCCGCGACCCGGCCCCGCAATGTAATAATGTGAAGGACGTTCATAGTAAAATTCAATTATTTTCTCTCTCTGTCCAAGCTTTTGTCAACATTACGGATCGTTCGTATTTTTTTGTTATAATAAAGCTTTTTGCTCAGCTTTGCGGCTAATTCGATTAGATTTGGTAAATTTATTCGTAAACGATTTCGTTTTTATTTTCTTGTTAAATGTGGACAATGTAGGTTGGAAGGTATTTTTATTCTGGGAAGTCAAGATTAATTATTGTTATTCAAGAAGGTTTTCTACTTCGTCAATCAAACAAGTCAACTTCTGAATTCCAAAAAAATGGTTCTTTACGCACATGGAGTTTGTGTTTGAATTCAAAATTTAGTAAGTTAGTAGGTGTTTGGTTCCGTGCAACTTATTTTCAAAAATCTGTATTGGAATCGGCTTAACGATTCTTGTTCATATGGCTGTTTGCTACAAGGGCGAATTAAATATTTGAAAGTGGTTCAGCGTAGGTAAATCTAATTTATTTACAATTATTTCCGTCTTGCCCAAAGTTCTCTATTAAATAAATAATGGATTAGATTTGCTTTTTAAAATTACCCCGGTCTGCCCAAGATCCATAATAAATTACACTTAGAAAAAACTTAAACACAACCCATCGAAATTAAGAATATTAATTAGGCGGAATTTGGGAGTTTATTAATAAATCTAAGGAGGATATTCTAAAACTACAGGCAAAAACCTTAAATTTTGTTGTTGTTTATAATGATAAGTTACGTAGACTTATTTAAAATAATTAGATATATTATTACAGTAGTTGGAAATAATATTAGTGTCATTACATCCATCCATCCATCCATCATTAGTCATTACATATTTTATTTCAATAATAAAAGTAAATTACAAAATAACATTACATCGAATGATAAAATGGCTATTTAATACGGTCTCCAATAACAGTTACCGAACAACATTTTATTGAAAATTCCAACGTTGGAGAAGCTAATATTTCCATTGTCCAGACAGATATTACTTGTCAGAGTCAAAAGGTCAGGTCGGAATTCACTTTAGATAGTTGTGGTTGCGAAGTTATTGAAATTGGTACTTACAAAATATGATATTCAAAACAAGTATTTACCCAGTTACCTAAAGATAAATTAGTGTTATAAATCTATGTATTTGTTAAAAACTTACTTTTTTAAATCAAAACCAATTTGATTATTGACACTTCACAAGGTTAAGTGATTCCAGAGTTTTCGGTCTATAATGTATACCTAATTAGGTATAACTACCTAATAAAGTGGAGTAGGTAAACATAGACGACGACCTGTCTGGCCTAGTGGGTGCCGATGGTTCCAGGTTCAAATCCTGGTAAGGATATTTATTTGAGTGTTGTTTTCGAGTCACAGGTGTTTTCTATGTATTTATCTGTATAAGTATATATATCATCACCTAGAACATACAAGCTTTTCTTAGTTTACGGCTAGGTCGATCTGTGCAATATTTGTAGTAAAGATGCGATTGTATTACTGATTGGTAACCGGATAAAAGTTTGGAAAAGAACATAAAAAAGTAGAATATCATTAACAAATATAACGTTACCTAACTAATATTTAGTAAATAAAGCTCTATGATATTAACAGTAATAAAAATGCTGACCTGCGAGACTGCGACTTTATCTATTGCTGTCTTGAGTAATAAAATAACACAGTTAAAATTTTACAACGAGTCTTCAGTGATTTTTCATTTAAGTTGTTAATTGTTGCTCTAAATATATAACATGTTACAAGTTAGCCGTCACAAATTCGTGTCATGAAAATGGTAGCCTGGCTGCGAAAGTGCCCGGGTGGAGGCGGAACAAACTTTTTAATAGTAATGGTGACGATAAACGGTGTCATTAAACACGATTACGCGACATTGCGCGTTGTGCTAGACGAGTCGAACTCTCATCGGGACGTAGCTTATAAAACTCGTTTGGGAGATGTGTTCCGCATAGTACCCTTAAATTTTTAATAAGAGATTTTCATTACGTTTCTACTACGAGTATCATGCTTCTGTACAGAATACGGCGCCGTGCGTGAAGCGGCTTATTTAGGAATCTCAAAGATGATGCAGCCGACGAGAAAAAACCGGCAAAGTGCGAGTCGGACTCGCGCATCGAGGGTTCCGTACAAACCTGTGGGTATATATTAATTTAAGATGTAACTAAACATTTACGGTTTTCGCAATTTTTCCTTTAACTTGCTACTTAGATGTTGCTTGGTTCCAAATTTCAAGATTCTGAGTTCACCACAACAAAGTGACCCTATAACGGTTCCATTTTTCCTTTTGAGGTACGGAACCCTGAAAAGATGCTATTCATACGTTCTACTCATACGTACTAAACCTACAATGTGAGGATATTAAAAAAAAACTCAAAAACTTTTCTGGTAATCCATCTTAAGGAAGAAAAGTAAAAAATGCAAAGTGGTGATATTGTAACATGGCAAACCTGCATGCAGCCACCTCGCGCACTGGTCAGTGTTAAAAAAATATGCCCTTTTCGCTCGTCTTTTGTTTTCTCTGGCGAATATTTCTCTCGTAATTTTGTTGCAAATAGCACAACTTTGATTTTATTTATTTAATGTGACTTGATGCTTTTGATTTTTATTAAGTTAATATATGTGGGCTGCCTCTAACGCAGGTGAAATTTCTATAATTGTATATAGTATTAAGTTTCTGCTTATGTTTAAATCTAATCTATGTTTTATTTGTACGTCGTTGGTTCTTGTACCTAAACGAGGCTTGGATTAGGATCTGAACGGAAATTAAAGCACGCACGATTTCACGATTGTTGCAGCCTTTAATTCTTCTTTTAGACTTGAGAAACACGACTGCCGCTGCTAATTTACCTGATTTTATTGCTGCTGAAGTTTTTTCTCTGTGGGTGCCTTTGCCTTGGTAAGACGTACAACATCCGAAGCTACATTCGTTCGGTTGCTAGCTTACCGAGTTACCTCAGGATCTACAGACGTTAAGGCTAGTGACTACCTTTCACTTACATACGGCTCACGTATTGACGGATCATAGTTTTACTTGTATATATTTTATTAGTACATTGTTTTTAACTTAAGAACCTAGTTTTCATTTACCGCTCTAGCTAGCCGGCTACAACATGGAGATGATTTGAGAGACACATCAAATATAAAGCTGATCGATTAATCATTCTACATTCTAGTTACTGTAGTTTTCGGTTTCGTCATTAAAGCAACTGAATGATTTCAAACAAAAGCTACCGGATAGGTACACGCAATTGGGCGGCTTTGCCGGTAATCCGACACGCGTAGCTACACTTCGCGTGTAAAAGGAATTCGTAAACTAGAACGTGACGTAAGCTTTTTAATTTAATTAGACGTTCTGGTGAAAATAGAATCAAACAAAGCGTAACACTACTTACATGTTTAGTTATGTTAATCTTCGTACAGCCTTTAACCTTGATTATCTGCTTGTGTTATTGATTGCTATCGTACCTATTCCCAACTATGTTTCATGCAGTCATGTTATAGATTACTACTTTGTTTAAATATATTTACTATTTTCTGAAATAATTTAATAAATCAGGTCAACTATGAACACTAAATAATTATTCTACTAAATTAATTATTTTTATTGCTATAAACTGTGAAATTTTATTTTACTGCTGAATGAACATTAGTGAACATTTTACTTGTTACTAAACCCACTACATTGTTGGCATAAAGTATTTTACGGCACGTTTACACAATTTCTCTTAACAAAAAAAGGTGGTGGGAATATATAATTCTTCACGGTGAAACCACTGGGGTTATTTCCACCGAGAACCGACCACAGGCGAGCAATCGACCGAAGTAAACCAGTCGAAATTTGATCCCAGATTATGTATACGTGTAATGGGTATTGAGGCCAGATATAAATACATTATACAAGTTCGCTTATGCTTGGTAAGCATTGGGAATATAGGGCGTGAACGCCGCCGCAGCTGCCGTTTCCGTACGCATGCACTGAGGCTTACAATGGCCACGTGTGTTCTATGCAAAACTGGAGCACGATTCCATATAATTTTCTGACAGTTCGTGAAAAAGCAAGTTTTTATCATTGCGTATTTATTACAAAATTGACCATTCATGAATGTCCATTTCAACTTCTTATATATTTAGGTTAGAATAATAAAGCAATTTGTCAGTGATTTTGACACATTTCACATAAGTGGACATACTTATTTTCTATATAGGTTGTCATATCTCGAGTTATACCACATAGTATATCTAGCACATTTTGCTCACTATTAAGACTCGTTTTACGTACGCAACATGCTGCACCCGGTTATACTTTTATTGTGTTTCATACACTTGGGAACTCAATTGTTGTAAAATTCCGCGCATAACATGTCACATTTTCTACATTTTTATGACATAGTTGCGCTACTGTGTAAGCCGTAGTACCTAACTATTGTTTTCTTGTTATATAGCTAAAATCCTGATGACGTAAAACTGAATCGGTACGCCACACGGCTTAGTGGCAAGCTATCAGCCCTTCCCAACAGTGACATAGTGGTCACAATCCTCAGCATTGAGAGACCGACTAATTGGGTTGAAGCGAAAATCGGCAGTAGCTGGATGGATGCATGCAACTTCCATGAAAAGGCTAAGCCGTTATTCAAATGCTCGTGCTTTGAAAATAACTCTCCAACTCCGAGTAGGTACTATTTAAAGGTGGGTTTTATATTTTAGGAAAAACAAAGACATTTGATAAAACAAATCTCCGCTCGACTGGCTCGATTACAATCTCACATAAACACATCAAACCTTCAACATGATGGATGTTATTTACATTGAGCCGGGAGTTAAAAGCCGGTGAAAGATTTTAAAGGTGTTTTTATGTTAGTACCCTATGATTAGGGTGTATAAATCCATGCTCTAAAGTGGAACGTAGCGGCGTGAAGCAAGCCCGCAGATGTCGCGCGTCGGCAGGCGCCTGCAATTTATTTAATGTGGCCCCGCCTACGTTTTATGACATTTTTTTTTCACCCTGCTGCGATGATACCTCCTCATCTTATTGAGCCGTTTGCTTCACTTCCCTAGGGAGAAGTTTTATTAAGTGACGGTGCTTTACAGCTTCTCTAGAACGTTTGTTTGATGCGAGGAATTTTGACGGTGCCCATTTTTGCGGAGGTTTGCAAATTAAGCTATGTTTATATTGAATTTTTACTCCATAAAAATGTTAATAATGTGTATCTGTAATGTGTATCTACTAACTCATTCTCTTAATTCTCTCAAATTGATCATACCTAATAACGAATGTTGGGAATAAATATTGGTTTTCTGACAATGAAACAAAGTGAGTGAAAAACAGATTAGTAGTTAACCACGTTATCCTATAATCTACTAATACATGGGCGAGCGAGCCCGTTGAATAAACTACGAGTTTTTGCTGTGTTCGCAGAAAAAAGGTGGAATGTTTTTTGTACGAACGAAACCTATTTCTTGTTATTCTCCTGAAAAAAAAAACAGCTAAAATGTTGTGAATTTTGAAATCGATTACAGATTTTTGTAAATGTATACATGTATATACATTTACAAAAACTGCACTACAGAAATCTGTAATCGGTTACAATACATGACGACCGGTTATGCTTAGTGGGTAGTGACCCTGCCTATATATAATATTTATTTATTTATACAGATATATACTATGTAGGTAGGTACAATTTATTTAGTATTTCCCGGTGTTACACCATAAATCTTCTGCAGTAGACGAAAGGGCAAATGATGAATACACGTACAAAATAGTACTTATAATATGTATTTTTAACGATTTTCATTACATTGTGCAAAGCCTAGACCTTAGGCACTTAAATCGATAATTCTACTCAAAAAAATTGTAGTCCCAGCGCTTTTTTTTCAAGGATATCTCGGAGAGGTTACGTAGTGGACGTCTTGTAAACTGGTAAACAGTTAGCAGATTTTCCGCATAACGCACATATATCCCCATCGCAATATAACGGTAAATACTGTAACGTAAACAGGTTTATGTTACAGTATTCATCGAGTAAGTACTTCATCTTTTTTAGGGTTCCGTACCCAAAGGGTCAAACGGGACCCTATTACTGAGATTCCGCTGTCCATCCGTCCGTCCGTCCGTCCGTCCGTCCGTCCGTCTGTCACCAGGCTGTATCTCATGAACCGTGATAGTTAGCCAGTTGAAATTTCTACAGATTATGTATTTCTGTTGCCGCTATAACAACAAACAGAATAAAATAAATATTCCTTTTCAATCTCGAGGTTCTCATCCAATCACTGAAGTTAAGCAACGTCGGGCGGGGTCAGTACTTGGATGGGTGACCGTTTTTATGGTACGCAACCCTTCCTGTGCGAGTCCGACTCGCACTTGGCCGGTTTTTTATATATTAGGTTATTTAGTACCTATTCACGGCTTTTCTCTTTTTCCTTTTATATAATTCCTGACGGTTTTATAAAATTCCTTAGATAAAAGTAAATAAATAAAGAACATTATTATAATATAACCAGCTGGTCACGTCTTGATTTATTGAAAGTTATTTCGCGCCGGGTCACGGCCCGTGGGCGCCCGCTTATGAGATCGGTTATTTGCCCAGGGCCATATATCTACAACCGCCACCGCGGCGGGCCAAAACCGCGTATCCAACTTTCATTACACTTTGAAGTGGGCGGTATGCCGCCTTGAGCATCATACTATTTTATTTTATGGAGGAAAAGCAAATGACCAGATAAGATGAGACGCACCACTAGTGCAGTGCTAAGACAATAAGTAATATAACGTATACAAAATAATATATTGTTCAGAAGATTTTAATTCAATTTGGTTCATTTTGCATGATATAAGGTTCAGTAAGCATGACGTGCGAAATTCATAATAACAAAATGTACAACGTACATATTAATAACGTATTTATTAATAAGCATATAAAGATAAATATTAATAAGCATATTGTTTATCTATCTATACATATAATAAAGCTGTAGGGGGTCGAAAGTCTGTACATGGAAGGTATTCGAAAAAAAGTAGGCTGGGGATACTAAGAATCGTTAACAGAACACGTTCCAACAGTTTTTAGAATTTTTGTCTGTTTGTCTGTTTCTCTGTTTGTCTGTTTATTTGACCTCGCATCACGTGAAAACGGCTGAACGGATTTTGATGCAAACTTTACTAATCTGTCGAGAAAATACCCGGCCAAGTTATAGGCTATAAAAATTCAACCCCTAGAAGGGGGGGGGGGGTAGCCACTACACTCGATTGAGTTAAGTTTGCACCTGAATCTTATAGCGCTTCTTAGGAAGGAGGTGCAAACTTTTACAACAAATATGTGCTACGAGTATCGAGTACCCTGCTAAACTAACAGATATGGTGCTGAAATTAAGGCACCGAGGAAGGATTTTGCCAAATTAACTCTAAAGTTAGAAGATGTGTGTTGATGTAATAATACAACGAAATTAAACGACAGTAAATTAATTACCATACATTGCACAGTGCCATCTTTTGGGAAACTGAGTAAAAATTTAGTAATCAAGTAAACTAATAATTTTTAAGAAAAAAAAAACCGACTTCAATGAGGTAGACCGGTGAAAGAACGATTATTGTTGATTTTTGATTTCATACAATTAAATTAAAAAGACAGCGTCCTACACCTAATTATGTATAAAAGGAGGTAACATGTTTTTTTTTGTCACTGCACCCACCTTGATACATTTCAGATTTGCCCTATGGTTGACTGGTAAGATACCCGCAATAGGGTATTCGACTGTATTTAAGATAAATTATTTCACACCATGCATGAAATAAAGCACCAGATAATTATTAAAAAAACTAAATAGGATAGAAATATAAAAATGTGTCTTGAAAACCTAACTACTTGACAAACATGCACAGAGAACAAATTGCCAAACGTGAACTATGCATCGTTGAAGAGTTCCATTCTGTTCATCAAGAACAGCTCCACTTCATCAAATGTCACTTCTACAAATGTAAATACTTGATTTGTTGATGAAAATACAAAAATCACTATATGTATGCCTTTCACATTTGAAGAGTTCCCTCGATTCCTCATGGACCCCATCGTCAGAACTCGACCTTGACAAAAATTTGTCTTGAAAATCTAATTTACTTAACAAACACAGCGAAGAGGACAAATCGCCAAACGTGTACTGTGTATCGTTGAAGAGTTCCATTCTGAAATCTGATCATTATCAGCAGTTCCACTTCATCAAATGTCACTTTTTTAAATGTAAATGCTAGATTTGTTAAAGAAAATACAAAAATCATTATATATGTATGACTTTCATATTTGAAGAGTTCCCTCGATTCTCCTCCTTTTGAAATCTTGAAGTCGGTTAATAATGAGTTTACTTACATAGTTAAGTAGTGGCAAAATCAACACACATATCAACACGCGTATAACTGCAGAATTATCCAAAAAAATATTTTCTCCGTCATGAATTATACCTAATCGTAATTTTATCGTATACATATTCATACGTATCGCCTCTTTTAAGCACTTAATAATGGCTACGAAGGTGGGTACTATGAAAAAAAAAAAATATCTGATGTTTGCGGTGTAAATGTCAAACGATTTGGGATTCGCATTTTATACGCGTTAAAATGCCATAAGAACTAAAAACTGAAAATGCCTTATGAAAAATGCCGAGTGTAGTTTTATTAAGTGGTACCTAATTGTAAAATATTTTATCTAGACTACAGTCCTCTAGCGTATTCATCTGTCAACTTTACTTCAAGTTCCACCTCCAGGGGAGAGGCAGAGAAATTAGCGGTGAATGAGCCGGGTACTGACACAGACCGAATACCACGCGAGCGGAGCCGCGGGCACAGCTAGTATTTTATAATGAGCATTAACAAATAATATAATTCACCAAATATATAGTCCTCCTCATCGTTTTCGATGACGGCGACCCCAAATAAACACATTATGGACATTGTCTAGCATGAGCCCTAAAGGGCCTTCTAGTTTACTTACGTAGAGTGTCACAATTTTAAATCCTAATATTCTGGTAACAGTTTGTATATGTAGGAGGTCACATAGTTCTAACCTTACATACTGACTAATTTATTTATGCTAGTAGTTTATTTTTGTAGGTGATCGCAGTTCTAACCTATTTATCTCGCAGCAAATTTCGTATGAAAAGTCGCAAAATGAAAGTTCAAACTAAACCTAATTAATGTTTCAGGCCTCACGGACACGGTTCCTCTACGTACTCCTGCTCATAAGAACTCCGTGTCACAACCCTGTCCCTATTTTAACCACCTCGTTTTTCCGATAGCAGTTTTTTGTGATGGTTCGCATTTCTAACCTAACCTACTTTTTTTTGGTGGTCGCGGTCTTGCAGTATTGACCTATTTTTTTTACTTACGTTTAGGTGTTATTCGATTTTTATTTTTATACGTAATAGTTATATGACAGATTAAGTTAATGTATCTGTTACACTAAATGGCGTTACGCATGTAAAATGTATATGTTAAGTATTATTCTTACGTTATAAGATTTAAAAATAGATATTAATAATTTTACCCTACATTATTTATACCTATATATTTCGAATGTTTGTAAATTAAAATAATACTAAAAGTGCATATTATGACAGGGTGTTCTGCCTTCTACTCTTTGTCGGTCTATCGTACCCGAATTTCGCTTGACAACCAACTAGTTAATACTTAATAGTAGCCAATAGTTATTTACGATACAAGTGCAGAAAATAGGAAATTCGCAACGAGTGGTGATAAATTAAAACACGATCGAAGGGAGTATTTTAAATCTATACGAGTTGCGAATGACCTATTCGCACGTGTATCGTACAACGTTTTACAGTACATATGGCTCTTTCAAGTTTCGACATATGTACGGTAAAATATATTTTGATTTTTGTATTAGCGCTACGAAGTTAGTCTGCTATCTAAAACGTAGTAGCTTTAAAAGTGTATTTTTAAGCTGACGTCCTAACATACAATTGGTAGCTATTCGGCAAAAGAAATTATGCGAAAAACTAGTTGCGAAGTGACATTCGGCAATGATTTTGCGAACCTGACACGCAGCCTTTTTTTTCACGATTTCGGGCGTTTAAGACTGTACCGGAACAGTTTTTAATGAACGAAATCCGTTTTTTTTTTATGTAATAGGCTGAAAAGGCAGCAAATGAGCAGACGAGCCGCTTGATGCGAAGCAACAGTCATCGCCACCCATAGAAATAAGCAACATCTGAGGAGCCACTTATCCGTTGCCAACCTTTGACAACACTAAACGCCTGTTTCTTGAAGAAACCCTTGTGATAGCGCAACGGAAACATCTCTGAAGGTAGCTCATACCATAATTTCTGTTACGACTTTAATATAATTCAAGTTCACATGCAGTTTTTATTTTGTTCACTATCACAAGTCACTTGATATTTTCTATCAAGTGTTTTTTGTAACCTGGCCCCGTAGCCAACATGCAAATGGCTTACGCTCCGTAGCGATCGAACCGCAACTGTCACTGTCGCACTAATATGGAAGAGTGATAGCCACAAAACGCTTCGTTGTCGAAGCGATAGCCATTTTTACTTTGGCTAGGCCGGCTGATAAACTAATATACATTGTATATATATTGGCAAATATCGAATAATATCTCGTAGATTAGTTTCAAGAAAGCCCTAGCTTACAACTTTAGGTTTGAAAGTGGTTCCTTAATTCCCTTCGGTTAACACCGCTCACGTAACTTACTTGGTTTTGTTCAAGTACAGCAGCCCTACGTATAACCCTGATAATACTAAACCGTACATTTGGGTTTCACCGTAATTTATAATAAACTTTGCCAGTGATTTTAATCCGAAACAATGTTTTTGCAGGTGCCCTTGATTAATTAGTTTAATCTTATTGTTGAATATTATTTTCAGATAGGTATGCAGATAAATAAAACAAATATCAGGAGTAACCGTCTTAATTCTGATTATTTGTTGTTTTATATGAGAAAATAAATACCTAATATGTACGGTATTAACCAGTTACGGCCGTAGTACACTTTTAGTATTAAATTGTTCATTTAGTTTTCTAAGTGCACAGTCAGCTGCAGAGATAACTGACCCCACTGCATATAAATTTGTTAGCTGTTAGGGGAGGTAAACTTTCTATGCAGCTGACTGTACGTAATCTTTACCATTTTTAAATTAGTTATTTAGATGTAGTATTTTTAAGACGACTGGTATTCCCATTGTTTTTGTTTTTTTTTTTGTGTTATTATAGAAACTATTTATAGACATACCTATTCTTAAAGTTGTTTCCTCTTACTTACACGATAATTAGCGGGGTCGTTTATTTATAAGTGGTAAATTTTGTTTTTGGACAGTATTTTACAATTAACTGTGAAAATAAATTTCAAAACTTTTTTTTTAACTTGATATGAAGGTATGATTTCAACTCACGCATACATCACGGTTTATTTTATACGACCTTCTAATATTTACGAATCTAGTTGAAGCTAATCAAACAACACAAGCTGACAGCTGCTGCAACCCGCCAGTACGTAACGAACACGCAATCAGTATTGTAGCTCTATAACAGCTAAATTTTTAGTACATCAAATTAAAATGCCAACCGGAAGAACATGATTTATACATTTTGCTTGTGTTTACTGTTACCTGGCCGTTCAAAGTGGAGCTCGTCTGCAAAGGCTAAATTTAAACTTTTTCCGAGCCCTGAGTAACTGGGAAAGTTTTCTCGCGTCTTCCAGGTTATTGTACTGAATTCACTCGAGTTGAAAAATTACAATTTGCTGCTTTGATTATAAGAATCTCTTCTGGTCAAAGGCTATTTGATTCCAATTTTATAGGCGTATATAATATAATTTTGTAATGACAAAAATCGGTAGCCAGCTCAAGCCAAATAAAAAGTCAAAATCCCAGTTATAAGGTAGTACTCTTTATTATTATTTCTTGTACCCATCACGGAACAATGGTATTCCGAACAATAGGCTGTTCTAAATTTTATATATATATACATATAAATGTTTGTATAGGTGTGATCGTCAACTGGTATTTTTATTTCATGAAAATAACATCTCTATTTGCAAAGAAAAATTGTTTACAATTTAAACAATAAATTTTCGCGCCAAAAAGCCAGCAACCATACCTGTGACCTTGTGACGTCATAATAGCAGTCCAGCAGGTAACAAAGAAACGTCAAATGTGATGTGCAAATCGAACAAGGCATTAAGTCCACCATTTGTACTTTCATTGTGCAATTAAGGTTAAATAACTCGTGTATGGAAGGTAGAGGCAAGGAACAGAAACTCCTTAGGCAGAATTGTTGCAAAAGTGTCCAGCTGTCAGCTATAAATAATAGATCCAAATCTCTACAGAGTAGCGCTAGAGTAGCTAAGAGCCTAGGCGTTATTGACGGAGTGAAGTGCGCTGTCCATGATTAGATTTTTTTCTAAAGTATTCTAGGTATTGTAGCGCCACCTATTTATGGTTTTATGTCGGACCATAGATATAAGAAGTAAGGAGATTTATAACGAAGCATAATTTAAACGGTCTCCGACTGTTCCCCACCACATCATTGAGGGCGTGGCCAGACATCCAACTCACGCGCTGTGATTGGACAAATCGCGCGGAGTAAGAAACAAGAGCGGCGACATTAGAGGGAGGAAAAGTCGATAAAGTAAGAGCTATCGATATTTTATATGTTCTGAACATGACCTTATTATTTTGTCATTAAAACGTTTTGTTTTAAGTAATAATTCCTACCTCCTCCTCTTCCTCGTGGCATTAAGTCCGCCTTTTGTACTGTATGTTTTTTTTTCTTTTGTGCAATAAAGATTATAAACAAATAAATAAATAATTGCCATTGACGCAATTTATATTCCTTTAAATATTTGACCTTATTTGCGAGCTGAGATTTTCAAGGCATGAGTTTAAATCAGTAAAAGGTAAGGACTTAAACATTTTACTTGAAAAATATTTACTTCCATACACACTATATCCAGATATTTTTATCGATAACGCTCAAACATCAATTATATATGAGCGCCACTCTACTTCGCGGCGTCAAGACGGGAGCGGTTGGCGGTCGTACCAAGAAACAATAATACCGTTGTGAATTCGTTACCGGTTTAATGCATTGCGCCGTTGCTCAGCGCACTACAAATGGTTTTCCATGCTAAACCGTCAATGTAGAATGCATATTCAAATTTCCACGTGTTTGTTTGACGTTATGGTCCGACTCAAAAAAATCATATGTCACTGCATTTATTTATTAAAATGTGTGGTTTTATTGACTAATACTTGTAAATAAATGTGCCCACATGTGGTATGTAACCCCATGGTCCTTGTAGTATTTGTATGCACTCCTATTTCGACACGAAACAACGGCATTTTAAGAAATTTGACGCGCACATTTTTCAATTACAGCTAAATTGCGACTGTCGACGGCGGACACGGTATGGCCAGATCGTGGCCGACACGCGCCACGCCTCCGTCAGATATCTAGTACCTTTTATGATCTGAGTGTCGGACACTTTTTGGTATATGGAGATTCTGTTCCTTGCCTCTACCTTCCATAACTCGTGTTTCTACTATAGTCACGTCACTCATGAGAAAAAATGGTGGTCGGCATTTCCGGTCACTTGATATACCTAAAAAAAACCTTGACAAAATTTCGATTTTAATTTAGTAATAGTATTTCCTATGGTAATAACTATACCGCGTGTTTCCTGTAACAGGAGCAATAAATTAAACTGTAGACTGTACTCCTGAAACTCACCAACATCTTTGTTCAACATTTGTTCAGCAAATTTTAAAAATAACTTGTTTTAATTTTTACGAGTATTACACATTGAAGATGATTCTAAGACGTAATTTATTGCGAATTTTGTTAGGTTTAAAGCGTGACAAGCAACGTCAAACACACTGTTGTTAGCGTACATTGAAAATAATATAAAATCCCACCAAAAACATTTCATGTAAAGTGTTGCCAAGACTAAGAGGCGCATAGAGCTTTTACATTACAAATATAGGTAGTAGTAATTAGTATTTACCTATAGGTAGGTACACCTTATCAGTACAATACGAGTATATGTACCTAATACGTATCATTCATATTGCTAATTTCAGTTCAAAAATACGTGTGAGTAAGGAAGCTTGTAAAAACGATTTTTAATATTTTTATCCTAATAACCAACAAAATGTGACATTGTAAATGGTAATAATGTTAAATATGTGTACGGCAACCCAACGTAACATAGGAAGTATAACAAGTGGAATAATAATAATGTGTCGCATCGATCATCATGGTTGACACATTACCTACCTGCTTGCCAACGATGGGTATAATCTGCCATAATGCTCGATCATGCTCAACCTATTATCAGAAAATCTTACACCGCCAGAGCTTAAGGTATGTGGAATAGCTATAGCTTCAATTAGCGAAGCGACTAAAAAGCATTTTGGAAACTGAGTTAATAAATAAAACATACTAGTTGTGTAATAATTTAAAAAAATATTACGGGACAATGTATTTTACACTAATCGACCTAGTAGAGTCACTTCACACAGTATTTAAGCTCAATAATGCTTATTAATCAGGATTTAAGTAAATGAGAGGGAGTTCTTTCTGTATAATATAATAATAATTTAATTGAAAAAAATCATAAATAATAGCATATAACATAACTGACTAAAAAATAATTTGCCTGACTAGGTATTAGAATTTAATTAATTGTATTTTTTATTAATCAGGTAACAAGGCCCATATTACAAATACCTTATAGACTAACATACATTTTGTATAAAATTCAAACTAAAAAATATTTTGGGTATTTAGGTGAGGTATTGAAAGTAAATTAAAGTTTGACATTGTATTATGCAAGAAATAAAAGGTTTTTCTATTCTAATCAGGACTTATCGCTTAACGTTACATGGCACATTTAGGAAAATAACTTACGGCCCGATTCGAAGAATGAGAAGATTAAGATACGTTTAAGATCTTGGAAAGACCGTTAAAAGATCGATAACTAATCGACATGTGAAAATTGACGTTTATTTCGATTCCGCTGTGATCCCAATAAGATCTATGTACGATATTTCTAACGTAAAAGTGACATTGATTGCCCGAATCGAGCTGTTTCTGTCAATTATACGACATACAAACGATATCTAAATGAGAACTTATCTAAACCAGAACTTATCGTCATCGTATCTCATTCTTCGAATCGGGCCGATAACCAACATGATAGCAGTTTTAGTTAAATAAGTAATAAAATAAAATAAAAAAATAAAAAATGATTTATTCAGTAGCACAAGTTATTTTACAAAAATCAGGTGGGTGCCTCTTGGTGGTAGTTGACCGTACTAAAATTTCTTGATATCATGTTGGTATGATTTTTTAAATCAGTTTTGCGCCTCTTACCGCCCGATTCTAACTTTAAGATACGTCAAGTATTAGGTCTAGATACGATATGTATCGGATATGTCAGTGTCAAAAGTGACGTTTTTTTTTGAAGAAATGTGACTTTTGAGATTGACGTGTCCGATCCATATCGTATCTAGACCTAATATTTGGCGTATTAAATTTTAACGTTATAATCGGGCCGTCGGGCATTTACCCGCGCCATTGCCCGCCTCATGAGGGCCTGCGGTATCTCGGCGAAGCGCTACGAAGTTATCGCAGCAAAGCGCTACGAAAAGATTGGTTTTACTTGCTACGACGCGTCGTAAGTACGAGCGGGTTACACGGGGGAGTGATTTCAAATTAAAATTCGAATTCTAAATCTCGGGTGACAGCTCGGCAACGTCTTAGGAACTTAAATATTATCATGAACGTCAATTGCGATTCCGTGGATGGGTTGACCAGCGGTAGCCTCGCACGCAGAAGATAAAAACAATCCTTACGATTAATGATTTGTTGAATTATAATACATGGAAATCATACCAAAAACACCTCTTGGTGTTGCCTTACATCAAATGAGGTAGTTCTGATCTTTATACATATTGGTAGTGATGAAATAGTAATGACAAATCCAAGTTTTCGACCTCGAAAGCACTTCGATGATCGTGTGTATAATATAAAGTACAGCGAGGGAAATTGTTATAACTCGTATCTCTTGTATATCTTTGATGGATCAGGCTGGTCCTCTGAATCCACAGCACTCCTTTTGGGGCCAGCGTGTTTGGTAGCATTTCTTCGTCAACCTGATCAGACCTGTCGAAATTGTCATTTGATGGTTGATTATCAATGAATGGTTTTTCAATGTCGGCACACATCTCCGGTCCTGTATATTCTCGCACTATGGACCATTGCTGTAGTTGCAAACAGCTGAGCATTTGTGTCCGGCTTTCCTGCAACCACAGCTGCTGGTATAACCTTTTTTGAGTTACAGTTAGTTCAAAATTTTACAAACCTTTGAGGAGCCGACTTCTGAACTACTTGGCTTATTAAGAAAAAAATATAGTCAATTAATTGCAAATTTCTTCTTCTTAAAAGGGTGTATAGTGACTTTTGCCGTAACTCCAGATTTTGGTTGAAAAAAATACAACAACTGAAAAAAGTCCAAAAATTTAATCGATTTTCATGTACAGTCAGCGTCAAATAAATTGTATCAGTCAAAGTGGCCAAATAGTTCGGTACACCAAACTAAATATATGGTGTACCTAACTATTTGGCTACTTTGGTTGCTAAAAATTATTTGACGCTGACTGTACTTTTCAATGATCCTAGGGCTTTTGAGGTCGAAAACTTGTATTTGTTAAGACCCTTTTATCACTACCAACATATTAAAAAAACAGAACTACCTCATTTGGTGTTAAAATGTACCAATTCCATGGGCTTATGAAGCCATATGTTCAATAAAAAAATATTGGCTGACCATAACGAAGTATGAAAAATGATCAATAATTATTTTGGTAGTTATTGCCACAATGTTTCTCTGATTTCAACGTTAATTGATTAATTACTAATTAAAATCATGATTTATTATATTGAAATTCAAGTTTCCAAGTAAGTAGCTATGAGATAAGATCACATAATTAGAAGTTGCTGCATGTCTTGATGCAAACCCTAACCTACTACGAGTTTTTGTGGGGATACCCTCATTTTTTGCTTGTATTATTTCCCTTCAAAAAATAACTCCTTTCTGAAGCCTACATGGCTATTGTACATTCTGACAAAAAATACTTCCGCCTTGCAATTTGTGATAAAAAAAATGTTTTTGAAATCGCAAGTGGTAAACTCGGCATCAGCAAATCGAGACGTTGATGGATCGTTCCCGGAGCGTAGCTTAAGTATACACGTGTTGTTATACTTCAAGTTTTATTGAACACGGTATCAGATTCAGATTCTCATTCGCCACGGCAAACGTCAACAACTTTATTGGTAGAAATATTTTTGCCAGAAGATTTTATTATTAATAATAATAATAATTCAGCCTATATACGTCCCACTGCTGGGCACAGGCCTCCTCTCATGAGCAAGAGGGCTCGGGCTATAGTCCCCACGCTAGCCCAATGCGGATATAATATTTGCCAAAATTAAATCGGTGATAATATTAAATGTGTATTATTACGAAGTCGATTTTTTGTAACCACTGTAACTGTAATAACAAATATATAAAAAACAAGTTTATTAATTATAATTTTTGGGGTTACTTTTATATGTGAAACCACTTCGGAATATCTAACTGAGTTTGATGTAGTTCGTTTGTATCTACCGGTGCTTTTATAGCAATTACTTAACATCTTATCAATATTGTTGGCAAATTTCTAAACTTAATTAAGAATAACTATTAACATACTCGTATTTCCATAAAACTAAATATCTCTTAAAGGGACGAGACAATTAGAGAGGTTGAAACTACGAAGTTTCTGGGGTTCAATCTAGACAAACAGTGCAATTGGAAAAGTCACATAGATTCCATTTGCCTAGAAATTAGTAGGTTTCTTTTTGCCTTAGATTTTTTTTTTTTTTTTTTCTGTTTGGAACTGCCATCAGTCGGTAACGACTATAATCAGTTTTGATGTATGTAGGAATTGACATTGGGGTTTTGGAGACCATCGTCTCATTTAACCAAACATTAATTTTGCACAATGTGCTTCCTTTTAAGTCTATGTACAGTTTTAGTCTTATCCAGTAATTTTGAAGCCAGTGGGTTAGGGTGGCTTGCTAGGCGCTCAATATAATTGTTTGTGAATTTTTTGATCTCTTCCTTTATGGTGGTCATATTGAGATAATCGTGTATTTCATCGTTTCGGGTGAACCACTAGCCTTAGATAGAACACAAAAAGTAGCTTCACTTGATGCCGGCCTTGGTGCATATCACGCATACGTCTCTTCTACATTGAGATACTGTATAATTCTTTGGGGTAACTCAGTAAATGTAGAGTGTTTAAGGCACAAAGAAAGTGTATCCGTATATTGAGTCAGGTTGGATACCAAGAGTCATGTAAGCCATTGTTTAGCAAATTAAGAATATTACCATTGTCATGTATATATATATTAAGGAGTGTTATCTTTTTGTAAAATAGTACCCTCATTTCTTTAAAACCACAGAGGAGGCCTATGGTTCAAATTCTAGATGGAAACAGAAGTAAACTTTGTCTAAATCCAACTTCGTATTATTGCAAAAAAATGTTCAATTTATGGGAATAAAAGTTTATAATAAGTTACCTGATGATACACATAAAAAACAAACCAACTACATTATTCAAAAAGTATTTAGATTATTGCCTACTCAAGCATTGTTTTTATAGTGTAAACGAGTTTCTGGACCATAGTGATTAGTTTTATAGTTTATTTGTTTGATTGTTCCTAGTTTTGTTTTCGTAGGTATTTTGTGTAAACTAAAGATATAAATGTAAGAACTATATATAAGTAAAAATGTTTGTAGACCGCCTTCACGGTAGAATATGAAAGCACTTGCAATAATTCTAATTTAAGATCAAATCAATGTACCATATTCTGACAAATAAATACATTTCATTTCATAACGATACGTTTTAGAAAATAAGCTTAACTTTTTACACTAACAATATTCTTAAATCGAGTGTGTCATACTAGGTAGGACTAGGTAGGTTCTTTTTTAGCATTGAATTATTTTGTTTGTGTTCGTATGCGTCTAATTCCTTATATGTATCTTCTTACCCCCTTATTCATAAACGTGTACAAAAGTAACGATGCCGCTAATAATCGTTTGTCCCTTTCCGACGTATTGGCATGATGGAAAGGGACAAACGATGATTAACGGCATTAGTACACTTTTATGAATAAGGAGGTTAGTAGGTAAGATTGTATGGGCTCTGTCTGAAATAAATGTTTTTATTATTATTATATATGTACCCATATTGATTACAGATAGGTTTATACAGTGTGTATTTTTGATATAACCACAAACTTAAACTAGACATGGGTTTTAGTGCTGCAAAACAATTCTGAAAGGTTTTTTTTAAATTTAGTGTTTACTACCAGAGCACAATGAGTTTTTGAAAAAATTTCAAGCGTCAATGTATTACATCGTGGTCACTTGTGACAGTTGTGACGTCGCGTCATTAAATGCCACGTTTTGAGTTAAAACAAAGTAATGATATATTGCTTGCTAAATTATTTACTATGGAAAACTAAAAGTTGTCCATTTTGATAAAACCTATGAAAGTGTGTTCATTCTGGTCTAAAGTAACTGCCCTTTGATTATGTGGTAGTATCAAAAATACACGCTGTATTTGTGTAAGGTAGGTAACTAACTAATTCGAAGATTGCGAGATTACGTCAGCGGCCACGGAGACGCCAGAAGTTAATGTCCTCGGCATAACAACGCAATTGGATACAAATGATAGCTATTCTCTCATGGATCTCGGCAAAAATAATGGATGGCGCGGCATCCGAGCGGAGAGCAATCAATCAAGGAGCGTATTCCATCCTTGTCTAGTTTGCTCGCTACCTACGTGCGAATTACAGTCTCAGATTGATCATACCTCGCGTGTGCATTCATACACACGACTTCACAAGCCGTATTATGATTAAGCATCGAGTTCATTACAGGCTGATATTAATCATTCCACTGCGCTGTGCTAATAAGAGGCTTTCATGTTCCTTTTGTAGCGTATCTACTTATTACAGTGAAAAGCTCGTTTCTAATCAATCACTAGTTAGTCGCTATCTAAGCCAAAAATAGAATCTTCTAAGGGATCAGCGAAAGTTATACGAGCATCGACACCTAATCCTTGTATACAAAAAACGCGCCCTCCATAACCTTCATCACAATTAAACGGAGCTCACCTCCAAAACTCGTAGTAATCGTCCAAAAGATGAACTTCCTGATAACTTTGCCGGCAGATAAACTTTGCCTCTTTATATTAAATTATTCCGAAACTTCCTGGGTACGAACGAGAAAGATTTCTGAAAGTGCTAATTGATTGATATTTCATTTTGAAAAGTTAAGCGTCCGTTCTCCCGCTGGTTCAATTTGTAACCGAGTCTTTGTTGTTTTTAGTCAAAGCGGTGTAAAAGACGCGTAAGTATAGCTGTCCACTTTAACGGGTAAGTCACAGTCGAATGGACTCACGAGCGAGCGATCAAAGAAGCAGCACATGCGAGAAAATTAACTAGGAACATTCACAATTTACTGGCTAAGCTTCTCGTAAAATGTAAAGCTATTTCATAATTTTAGTCAACCACAGTTCCTATGAAATAACACGATACAATGAACATCGTAAATACATAGAGCAAGAGCCCGTGACGGCCAAACCTACGTCTTAGTATAAAAGATGAAAGTTTTTCTATGAATATCCCCAAGAACTATCCCCTACTTTGAAAACTGGGGGGCTTGTACCTAACAAGTTTATTAAATTATATGTTATGGTATAAAGCTCAGATTTTATATAATTTAGAGCCCGTGATGGCTAGAAAAACTCTGGCCATCACGGGCTCTTGGGCTAATATATATATATATATATATATAAATATTACTATAAATGGAAGATTAGGGAGCAATCATTTTAATTAACTAAGGAATATACCTAAGCTAGGTCAATGTTCGCCGTTATACCTTTTCTATTTAAGGCACATAACTATAAATATGTTCTTCACAATGATATTCATTATAAGTTATATTTTCGTAATAATCAATATGCGCACGAGGCAAAAAGTGTTATATGTTGCAAGCTCATGATCTAATAAGAGCGTTTTGACCCATGATCAGTGTAGGGTATCTGTGACAATTTCACGCAATTTGGTTGAGAAATGCGACCTGTAGAGGAGAATAGACGAACAGCCGGACATATGAAAGCATTTTTGCCCAAACTGGAACGGAGACACTTTGCTCGTACTTTACTTCGCACTCGCTCGTTTCATTACAAAAGGCAAAAATATAACCGAAATATTTGACTATATTCACTCACGTGTTTAAACAAACGTGAAAAGTTGAGAGGGCGAAGAGAATGTAAGTGACAGGTATCTTTTTATTCGCACGTATCCTTCTCGTAACTCTGTAACAACTGATTCGAAGTCAAAAGAGAACGCGAATAAGATGTGATAAAAGTTAGAACATTATCTAATATAAATTTGTAAAAGCAATTGTTGACAACTTTCTCTGGTTATTTCCTTTAATTTTATCTTGTCAGAGGTTTTCTTGCAAGGGTAGAAATTAGACATCAAAGTCGCATAAAGTAAATCGTTTTTATCGTATAACTTGGAAACGCTCTTGGAACTTGGACGAAAAGCATTATATGTAAGGCGATTATGATGTCCACTCTGATAGACTTAGATATATAATTTTGTTTTGTAACATTTATTTTACAGTACCTATTCGAAATAGGGCTTTTTCTTCCCAGCTAGGAGGGATCAAATTGCAACTTTTCTGTTCTAGGACACAGTTTTTGCTTTTTTGCATAATTAATATTAAAAAGGAAATGAAAAAGAAAATGATTTCCTCATATGTGATGTGAAAAGCAGTGTGTGTCACATGGTAGCAAAATGATTTCCTCCATAGGCGTTAACGCTAATATTTTATTTCGCCGTAAATGCTCCCTTGTGACACAATGTACTAATTTGCGTCTTTTCTACTTTATTTCAATTATTTTAAACTTGTTTTTGCAATGGATATTTTTATAGAAATTGAAGCGAATCAATAATATCATTTATAAAAATAAGTACCTAAGGTTTTTGGCCGCTTAGACATAAAAATAAAACAACGTGAACGGATTATATCGCGTATAATCAATTTAAACACATCCCGATGTTTCAAACTTTGTACAGTGTACATGGTCAACGGGAGACTGATAAAAACTACATAAACATAAGTTGCAAAAATAATAAAACATTACATGCAAAAATAATAAAATAGCTATTTGTACAACAAGAGAGCAAAGTTTAATATTTCTTCAAGTGCTTATTTTGAATACCGTGCAAACGAAAGATTCTATAATAGAATCTCATTTATAATTTTGAGCCTAATAAGGGACTCAAAACCGCCCGAGATGTAAATAACTTTGATCTCGTGTAGTACACAACAAGACTTCATCAGCAGTGAGACCATATTTGGAAGGTAAAAATACAACCTGAAAAAATGTAATCCTTCTACATCACTATTTCACTCAGGTTTTCTTAAGGTATTCTAACAATTAAATTTAATTACCGCAATTAGACATAATGAAAGAAATGGCGATAAAATAATACTGAAATAACAAACATCAATTGACAGTTTTTGTAAAAAAAACTTTGTAAGATATTACTGTTGTTTTGTTGAATTGCTGATATTACTGTTCGTCAACTATAGTACAAATCATTAAAAGTATGTAAAATGATTTATTTTGCGTAATAATCTTTGTATTTTCTTTAAGTTCATTGTTGTGATAAAATATGGCATTTTTATCAAATTTGAAACTTTTTTTCATTAATTGATTATTACCGAATGTATGCTTGTAGAATTATTTGGAAACATTGCGGTCTGACCTATTTCGGAAGTCTATTATAAACCGTCAATATACCGTTGAATTACGTTTGAACTTTTATGTATCTTTCTTTTTGCTAATGATGGAAAGAGACAGAGGTAATAGAATCCAAACTTGTATAAGGCCCTGCACGTAGAAATGACATTCCAATTTAAAGGTCACTTGAGTGTCATTTTGTCTCACTCAGTGAGCAAAATGCGAATTTTCTCACTGTTTTTAAGTAGCAAATTACCCTTATTCGTTGCTGAGGTGAAAAAAGTATAAATTTTAAGGCTAGTTAGACATGCAAAATATGGTTATTAGGCTACTATTATTGCGCAGACGTTGAATAGGACCTATTCATCAAGCTCAAGATAGTTCTAATCGGCCCACTTTGATAGAAATAAGTAGGTAGTTTGGTAAACTTGCTGACTAAAACAATTCGTCGGCTAAAGTCGCAAATCTCGTATCTCTATTACAGGATTCCATTAGGGATTTGCTACTTTGGTCAATAATAGGAGGAGTTACGAGGTTTGCGACTTTAGCCGACAAATATGCAATATGATGAAGCGATCGACACCAAAATCAAAGTGAGTTAACATTTAGTTAGTGGTACCCGTTTTCTCCCGAAATGGAATTTCATAGAAAAAGTACCGTTATTTCGTTAGGATCGCAAAGCTATTCTTCCCTCTTAAATGTTATAAAAAAGATTGAACTCTTGAATATCTTGAATCTATTTCATATGCCAGTTAACAAGTTCAAAATTACTCATTTATTTTCTTTGTTCCAAATGCTCCTGCTTTTATGCTTACGCTTACGCAAGTAATTATTATGAGAGACCGCCGCTGCCTACATCAAAGGACTCTGATATGTTTTAAGGGATTTAATGAGTTTCAAAAGTTTGGCCATTTCCGCTAAGTAATGGGGATATTCTACACTGACCAACAAATTATTTATGTACCCGTGTATTAAAACTTATATGGAAAGTAAACACGACAGCAAATTGCAAGCGACAGTTGAGCCTAATACTTTTTTAATCTATGTTACAAATGACCATTGAAACTTAATACCTATGTTTAGGTATATCAAGTATATCTTCCATCTGTCTTTATAAGTGAGGGGCAGTGATTTTAACATTGGCAGGTTTGGTAAGGTAAATTATCTCAGGTAATAATACCGGCTTGCAATAATACCGTCCTGCCATAGTAGTTGGCGCGTTCAATCTTAATTTAGCGCAATATAGGTGACAATCAGGCTGTCAATTATCCGGATGAGGGAGTCAATTTGGCTATCATATTATTCTATTACTATCTTAATAAAAACAGTATAGACAAATTCAACGGACTAAAACACGAAAATGTATGCACCAAGTCACTATACCTACATGTACATTTTATTAAGAGGAACGAAGTTGGTCTCACACAGTTGTATATTAGAAATACAAGGAGAAAATACCCAACCCATGGCTCGATAAATAAATAATAATAAATAGATATTTGGGAAAACTCTTAGACAGATCGACCAAGCCCCAAACTAAGTAAAGCTTGTACTATGGGAACTAGGCGACCATATGCATACATAAATAGATAAATACATACTTAAATACATAGATAACGGCATAATATTGAAAAATGTTATGAAAACAAATAAAACGAAACAGGTGTGTCAGGTTCCTAACCAGCCAAGCACATCGGGAAACAGCCGGAAATAACTGTATCCATGACGAAATCTGAAAAACGGGCATAATTATAAAAACGCAAATTTACCATCACGTACAACAACCAGAAGCGGCTCGGCATTGTTAGGAAAAGCATTCTGCAACAAATCAACGCTAATTCGCGCCTACTTGTGAGCATGTGCATTTATCTCGGCGTTCCGTTTCAATTTGGCTAAGTAATTTCGAACGACTACAATCTGTTTAGTGGGCCGAAATAAAAAAGGAGATTAAAAAGGCACAGGCCCAGAAGGCGTTCTCCATCTTGGCAGGATTAACAGCCATAATCAAGCAATTGGGTGGCGGATTACAGCGATTTTTATGTCACTCGAGACGCCCGCGACCTCTCGCGGGCCCATCAATCAGCGTACCGGGAACTCCGGTAATAACAGTGATGAGCCAAAATCTCGGGAAGTGCGTGAGAGATATCACAATGATAGCGTTGTTGGAGAATTTTTCGCACTTTTTAACGATGGCTTTTACGTGACTAAAGTTGCGACTTGAAAATGTTTCATGTATTTAGATTTCGAACAATAGAATTCCAAGGACAAGAATACTTTAAGCATTCTCGGCTAGTCAGCTAATGTGCTGTAGGTAAATTGAACTGATTTTCATTGTTTGTATTTTTACCTTTAAATATCATATTTTATATTGTGAATGATGATAGTTTCGTAAACCTTAGTATACGCTTAGTTTAAAAATAGCATGATTCTATACTGATGAAAAAAGTCTTAACCTTTTGATAAAAAAGTGGTAGAGAATTAGTTCAACTTACAAGCAGCTGTAATGGAAGTAGTGAGCTAGCTACTTTTCTAAGTTCTAACCACAGTGCACGGAGTCGTAGCGAGTTAAAAGCAAGCGGTTCCATTCCTCACAAAACTAAAAAGATACGAGGATAAACATTTTTATTACTTGATATTATAAATATGTACATTATAGTTAAACTATACTAATTTACACAATACGACACGCAGGGAAATATATTTTAGTGTTTAACTATTATTTTAATGTGTAACAATACAAATCCTGGTATTCCTGGTACTCTCACGGGACGTTATCGAGTACCAGAGGGGGAGAATGTAACAATACAAATTCTCTCGGCGCGCGGGCTCGAATACTTTCTCGCTCGCACAGTATTGCGTCACGCCGGCCAGCCACCGAGGAGCACCGAGCGCGCACGACGATCGCCAACCGGACCGAATAAAAGCCGCAGTCCGCGCCACATCAATTGACGGGCGCTACACCGATGACATCCCGGTCAGCGAGGGCGTTACGCTCGCGCTATATGCCGACGACGCTGCCTACATCACGTCATCCATCCGCCTATCACACGCAGCGCACAAAGCCCAGTGCGCCCTAGAGGCTCTCCCTCCATAGCTGAAGAAGTGGAGACTATCAGTCAACGTGTCGAAGACCCAGGCGATTGCTATATCCCGTAAGGTGCTGATGCCGCCGCGTCTCACACTCCTGGGGCAGGCCATCGAGTGGTCCCCGATGGTGAAATACCTTGGGGTGACCATAGACCGCCACCTCACCATGGCCCCTCACGTCAAGAACGTGATCGCCCAGACGCGTGCCGCTCGCATCTTACTTGCCCCCGTTCTGAAGTCCCGGCTATCGCTACGCGTGAAGCTAGGCGTGTACAAGACATACGTCCGAACACGCCTAACATATGCAGCCCCCGCGTGGTACGCGCTAGTGGGAGAGTGCAACAGGAAGCGACTGGACGCTCAGCAGTCGCTCTCTCTACGCACCATCGTCGAAGCCCCTCGCTATGTGAGGAACGACGTTATAGCCCGGGACTTGAGAGCAGAACCGCTACGGGATTTCGTAGCTCGCCTGGCGGGTCGGATGTTCGAGCGCGCGGACCAGTCGCGCTGGAGCCACCTCCGTGACATAGCGCCGTACCACGCGCGCCCGCCCGACCACAGAGGTCTGCCGCGCGAGCTCGCGCCTGCAACCCCTGCCACACCGGAGTGACCACACCACAGACCGACACCACCCTGACACCGGTTGACGATCGCTGGCTGGGCCTCCCCCAACGGGGTCCCACCTGGCTGGCTTGATCTCGCCGGTGTGAGAAGACCCGGACACGACCACTGGGGCCTCACCCGAGGCCCCACCCCGACGACCCAGCCATATTCATGGCTGGCGGTTTGACACCGCTGCAGGGGGCCAACGCCCCGAACAGCATCCCCAATCCCCTGAGGGGGAATTGAGAAGACGTCCACTGCATCAATTGAATTAGCTAGCGACTGCCTTAGCGATAGGTACACCTCTGTCCTCTGGCTAGTCTCAATAGGTCGGGAGTTTGATAGCCCACTTGCAGTCTTCTCCCTGACCTCCCTAGGTATTAGCTAGTGCCTTGGCGATAGGTTCCCGACTGTCCCTTGGCTTATTTCGACGGGAGTAGGTGTGCCCAACCTTGCCACCTACTCGCGTGTTTAATTTAGCTAGGACGAATCCTGTTATGTATGAAAGCAAAGTATCTTGTCAATAAAAGTATTGTTGACATTGGAGTTTGGTACCTAACCCCCCCACGTCACCCTACAAATGCGATTTGGCAAAATATATGGTTAGAAAAAAAGAAGCGTCTCTACGAGTAGTTGTCACATGTAATTTTTTAATGTACCTATCATGGAAAAAATAAAATGTTTTAACCTCCCAAGAAGTAAGCAAGGATGCAACCGGGATAAACGCTAAGACGAGTAAAACCCGTTTTACGCTCATACATACGTTATTGACAGAGCGTTAGCGCAGGTCTCCCTTTCAACTTGGGCAAAAATGCTCTCGTATATACGGAATTACGGATGTTCTCCTCTGCAGGTCATGTTTCACAACCGATTTCGGTGAAATTGTGTGTGTAGGTTCAGTAGTTAGATATAATTTTTCTGTTGTTTCGTTTTTTTTGGAAATGGTTCAAAACGGCGGTAATTGGCAACAGGGATCGGAACCGGTTTTTTGCAAAAACATCGAAATAACCATATATTTCGGTTTATTTTATACTCTAAAAGTAGGACTCAGTTGTGTTTTCAGATAACGACTTCGTATTATTAGATTGCCTAATTAGAAATGAAGTAATTAACAAAGAACGAAAAAATACCGTTTTCGTTCCCATACAAAAAATACCGGTTTCCGATCCCTGATTGGCAAAAAGGATTCAAGTGCTAGTAGTGGTATGGTCACTCAAGACCATTTTGAGTTCGCTGTGATAATGACTCAACAAAATAAGTTTTTTTTTAATGCTTATGAAGCTCATCGCGAGGTCTACAGCTCAGAGAACTACTAGTCATGATTGTTTTAGAGGCAACGTTTTTAAAAGTTAGCGGTGTTGTAATCATTATAATTACTTTTTACTTTGTCCTCTGACGCTTTGTATCCTGACTCGCAGGGCACTTAAAGTCTGATCCCCGACGTAAACTTGAAATGAGACTCCGCTGCTAAATGTACGGTAGAGGTCGAGGTTTTACCCGTGGACGCAGACTTAGCGATTGCACTTGTGAAGGTTCTCGAATATCCTTAAGAGGCTTTTCGAATCATCTTATGTCACGCGAGGAGGCGGCGGAGAGGTTCTTATCTCCCTTAACATAATAATAGGTCCGCGTATTCAAGTATAGAGTAAATAAGACCGTCTCAGAAGTCACAACAAGTACATGCTACTAAAGTATCTCCAAGTACATATTTAAATAGTTTCATTTATTACAACGAAACCTAAACAATTTCTGTTAGACAGCCTACGACAATTCTTCAAGCATCCATGATGATCATTCTATATTTGCTTATTATTTATTAAAAGAACAAACAAAAAATTCCCCGTAAGAATCCTTTGAATTGCTGCTTTATTTCTCCTAAATATTCTGTGAAGCAAGCTCGATATTTTACATCGTAGTTGGTTTGAAGCTACAAACACTTTGTAAAACAATATCAGTCATAAATAACCTATGTGCTCCTCCTCCCTATATTGTTAACCAAGCAATTCCTTTGCAGTGTACAGTTTGGCAACTTGTAAATTCCGACTATAAGGTTCCCTGGGGCAGATTTTGGGTTGGACGTAAGCTATATAACGTGGCTATGAAAGTTCATAGTTCTCACTGGCTATACTGTGTATATCTATATTATATAAAGCTGCAGCCCGAACATTAATCGACACGAATTGTTCTCCCGGAAGGAGGCGCGGGGGGGATTCGAGTTTGGTACGGTCGTACAGGGGGCGGTCCGGTGACCTCCGGAAAAATCCGACATCCGGTCTACCGGATCGGGACAGAAAAATGTTTGACGGCCCGGCTAAACGGTGGGAGATAGTGGGGGGGTGCTCGACCAAATGTCACAGAGGACCCCGGGCAGTTTCGGAGGCCGCCATTTTTTTTTCAAAATGGCGGATTCAAAATGGCGGCCGATTTTCAAGTCGGTCCCGGCGCGCTCAAATTTCGGTCACGGAATCTCGGGGCCCTCTAGATCGGTATGGAAAAAAAAAATTTGGAAAAAATCCAAGATGGCGGACACCATGGCCACTTTTATTTTGTATGGCAACTTTTAAACGGTGACAGATAGGTGGGGGGTGCTCGACCAAATGTCATAGAGGGCCCCGAGACGAATGAAATGGCATTTAAAAAAATTCAAAATGGCCGACTCAAAATGGCGCCGAAATTTCAAAACGGTCCGAGAGCGCCGAGAACCGGTATGTGGGTACATATGGGCCCCCGCGTTCGAAAAAATTTTTTTTTTTTTTTTTAGCTCGAAAAAAAATTTGTATGGGATTTTTTTTCGAATCCCCCACATGCTAAACGGTGAGAGATAGGTCGGGGGAGCTCGACCAAATGTCATAGAGGGCTCCGAGTGGAATCTGAATAAGAAAAAAAAAATTCAAAATGGCCGACTTTTTTTTTTTCTAAAACTTCAAAAAGGTCCGAGCGCTCTGAAATTTTGGTCGCGGTATCTCGGAGCCCCAATGACTCGTACGGAAAAAAAAAATTTTGGAAAAAATCCAAGATGGCGGAAAAATGGCCAGTTTACTTTTGTATGGCAACTCTCAAACGGTGCGTGATAGGTGGGGGGTGCTCGACCAAATGTCATAGAGGGCCCCGAGACAAATAAAACTGCATCAAAAAAAAATTCAAAATGGCCGACTTTTTTTTTTTCTTTTTTTAATGTTGGTCCGAGCGCGCTGAGATTTTGCATGCGGCGAGCCTGGGGGGCCAAGATTACCATATGAAAAAAAGTTTGTTGGAAAAATCCAAAATGGCGGCGGACAGGGGCAAAGTAAAATTTCCAAGTAGGTTAAGCGAGCCCGAAGGGCGAGCTTCAGGCTGGGAGGCCGAAGGCCGACCCCGGCGGAGGGCCGAAGGCCCGGAGCCTTCACCCCGACCCCCAAGCGTGCAACCCCCAGTAACTAAAAGCGAGGCCGAAGGCCGAGCTGCGTGCGTACGGTGCTCCCAAGCGTTCTCCCAAGTCGACTGTCTTGATAAGCGGAGCCGGGGGGCCGACGGCCCGACGGCGACGCGTCGAGGCCAGCGAAGGCCGAAGGCCGAGCTCCGCGTAGGGCCGAAGGCCCGAAGCGTCACCCGAGAGGGGGAAGTTGGAGCTTAAACACGACCCAATAGGAAAAGTGTCTTAGACAAGCGAAACGGCGGGCCGAAGGCCAAAGGCCGTAGGCCCGACGTGAGCTTGTCAAGACACTTTTACTATTGGGTCGTGTTTAAGCTCCAACTTCCCGCACTAATCCCGAAGCGAAACCAACCCTCCCCGAGTGTCTTAATAAGCGAAGCGGCGGGCCAAAGGCCCGACGCTGAGCTTCGAAACCCAGCGAAGGCCGAAGGCCGAGCTCCGCGTAGGGCCGAAGGCCCGGAGCGTCCCACTGGTTCGGCCAAGCACGCGAGGCCGAAGGCCGAGCTGCGAGAGTGCGGCCCAAAGCGGAAGTACATCCGCATTACATTTCACCTTTGGAAAACAAATATTCTTTATACTAAAAATAACGGGAAAAATGCACTTATAGAGCGAACCGGTTACAAGTTAACTGTTTTAATAAGCGAAGCGGCGGGCCGAAGGCCCGACGCTGAGCTTCGAAACCCAGCGAAGGCCGAAGGCCGAGCTCCGCGTAGGGCCGAAGGCACGGAGCGTCCCATTGGATCGCCCAAGCACGCGAGGCCGAAGGCCGAGCTGCGAGAGTGCGGCCCAAAGCGGAAGTACAACCGCATTAACTTTCCCCTTTGGAAAACAAATCTTCTTTATATTAATAACAACAAAAATAACGGGAAAAGTTATAAAGCGAACCGGCAACAAGTCAACTGTCTTAATAAGCGGAGCCGGCGGGCCGAAGGCCCGACGGCGAAGCGTCGAGGCTAGCGAAGGCCGAAGGCCGAGCTCCGCGTAGGGCCGAAGGCCCGAAGCGTCCCCTTCGAAGTTCGCCAGCGGGGAAGTTGGAGCTTAAACACGACCCAATAGTAAAAGTGTCTTAGACAAGCGAAACGGCGGGCCGGAGGCCGAAAGCCGTAGGCCCGACGTGAGCTTGTCAAGACACTTTTACTATTGGGTCGTGTTTACGCTCCAACTTCCCTTCAACCCCCAAAGTAACTATATTGCGAAGGCCGAAGGCCGAGCTCCGCGTAGGGCCGAAGGCCCGGAGCGTCCCATTGGATCGCCCAAGCACGCGAGGCCGAAGGCCGAGCTGCGGGAGTGCGTGCTCGCACGCGGACCATTCCTTGCAAGCAAAAGTACAACTGCTTTACCTTTTCCCTTTGGAAAACACAAACTTTTACACCTAAACAACAGCAACAACAACAAACACTACAACAACAACACATAAACAACAATATTAATAACAACATACGCAAGGCCGAGTGCATGCTCGCACGCGCAACAAAAGTACAACTGCAACACTTCTTCCCTTTGGAAAACAAACTTTTTCACTCAAACAACGGCACCTACAACAATAACTCATCAACAACAACATCAACAACAGCACCAACTACAAAAACAACAATACCAACTACAGCACCATGCACACCGCGGGGCCCACGGGCCCCGCGCACCAAGCAAAATCTAGTTAATAATATATATAGCTGCATCCCCACTGATTTCTCATGTACCTGTTTTATTTGGCAACTGTGGGGTTTAGGTGGAAAAAAAAAATTGTTTTGTAAAAAGGGCGGAATTTGTAGGTCCAGAAAAATATGGATTTTTGGATTCGACTTCCGGGTCGAAAAATGTTTGACGGCCCGGCTAAACGGTCGGAGATAGCGGGGGGGTGCTCGACCAAATGTCATAGAGGACCCTGGGCAGTTTTGGAAGCCGCCATAATTTTTTCAAAATGGCGGATTCAAAATGGCGGCCAATTTTCAAAACGGTCCTAGCGCGCTGAAATTTTGGTCACGGAATCTCGGGCCCCTCTAGATTCGTATGGAAAAAAAAAATTTGGAAAAAATCCAAGATGGCGGAAAAAATGGCCACTTTAGTTTTGTATGGCAACTCTGAAACGGTGCGCGATAGGTGGGGGGTGCTCGACCAAATGTCATAGAGGGCCCCGAGAGAAAAAAAACTGCATCAAAAAAATTTCAAAATGGCCGACTTTTTTTTTTTTTTTTTTTCAAGTTGGTCCGAGCGCGCTGAGATTTGGCATGCGGCGAGCCTGGGGGCCCAAGATTACCATGTCAAAAAAAATTTTTGGAAAAATTCAAAATGGCGGCGGACAGGGGCAAATCAATTTTTCGAGTAGGTTAAGCGAGCCCGAAGGGCGAGCTTCAGGCCGGGAGGCCGAAGGCCGACCCCGCGACAGGCCGACAGGCCCGGAGCTTCACCCCGAGTGGCCAGGCGCGCCCTACCCCCAGTAATTTTGAGCGAGGCCGAAGGCCGAGCTGCGGGAGTGAGGAACAAAGCGAAATCCTATATAAAAACTGTATTAAGCGAGCCCGAAGGGCGAGCTTCAGGCTGGGAGGCCGAAGGCCGACCCCGGCGGAGGGCCGAAGGCCCGGAGCCTTCACCCCGACCCCCAAGCGCGCAACCCCCAGTAACTAAAAGCGAGGCCGAAGGCCGAGCTGCGTGCGTACGGTGCTCCCAAGCGTTCCAATAAGTAAACTGTCTTGATAAGCGGAGCCGGCGGGCCGAAGGCCCGACGGCGACGCGTCGAGGCTTGCGAAGGCCGAAGGCCGAGCTCCGCGTAGGGCCGAAGGCCCGAAGCGTCACCTGAGAGGGGGAAGTTGGAGCTTAAACACGACCCAATAGGAAAAGTGTCTTAGACAAGCGAAACGGCGGGCCGAAGGCCGAAGGCCGTAGGCCCGACGTGAGCTTGTCAAGACACTTTTACTATTGGGTCGTGTTTAAGCTCCAACTTCCCGCACTACTCCCGAAGCGAAACCAACCCTCCCCGAGTGTCTTAATAAGCGAAGCGGCGGGCCGAAGGCCCGACGCTGAGCTTCGAAACCCAGCGAAGGCCGCAGGCCGAGCTCCGCGTAGGGCCGAAGGCCCGGAGCGTCCCATTGGATCGCCCAAGCACGCGAGGCCGAAGGCCGAGCTGCGAGAGTGTGGCCCAAAGTGGAAGTACAATCGCATCACTTTTCCCCTTTGGAAAACAAATAATCTTTAAATTAATAACAACAAAAATAACGGGAAAAGTGATAAAGCGAACCGACAACAAGTTAACTGTCTTAATAAGCGAAGCGGCGGGCCGAAGGCCCGACGCTGAGCTTCGAAACCCAGCGAAGGCCGAAGGCCGAGCTCCGCGTAGGGCCGAAGGCCCGGAGCGTCCCATTGGATTGCCCAAACACGCGAGGCCGAAGGCCGAGCTGCGAGAGTGCGGCCCAAAGCGGAAGTACAACCGCATTACTTTTCCCCTTTGGAAAACAAATATTCTTTATACTAAAAATAACGGGAAAAGTGCATTTATAGAGCGAACCAATTACAAGTTAACTGTCTTAATAAGCGAAGCGGCGGGCCGAAGGCCCGACGCTGAGCTTCGAAACCTAGCGAAGGCCGAAGGCCGAGCTCCGCGTAGGGCCGAAGGCACGGAGCGTCCCATTGGAACGCCCAAGCACGCGAGGCCGTAGGCCGAGCTGCGAGAGTGCGGCCCAAAGCGGAAGTACAACCGCATTAACTTTCCCCTTTGGAAAAGAAATCTTCTTTATATTAATAACAACAAAAATAACGGGAAAAGTTATAAAGTGGATCGGCAACAAGTCAACTGTCTTAATAAGCGGAGCCGGCGGGCCGAAGGCCCGACGGCGAAGCGTCGAGGCTAGCGAAGGCCGAAGGCCGAGCTCCGCGTAGGGCCGAAGGCCCGAAGCGTCCCCTTCGAGGCTCGCCAGCGGGGAAGTTGGAGCTTAAACACGACCCAATAGTAAAAGTGTCTTAGACAAGCGAAACGGCGGGCCGGAGGCCGAAGGCCGTAGGCCCGACGTGAGCTTGTCAAGACACTTTTACTATTGGGTCGTGTTTAAGCTCCAACTTCCCTTCAACCCCCAAAGTAACTATATTGCGAAGGCCGAAGGCCGAGCTCCGCGTAGGGCCGAAGGCCCGGAGCGTCCCATTAGATCGCCCAGGCACGCGAGGCCGAAGGCCGAGCTGCGGGAGTGCGTGCTCGCACGCGGACCATTCCTTGCAAGCAAAAGTACAACTGCTTTACCTTTTCCCTTTGGAAAACACAAACTTTTACACCTGATCAACAGCAACAACAACAAACACTACAACAACAACAACATAAACAACAGTACCAACTACAAAACAACAGTACCACGCACACCAGTACCAAGCAAAACTCTAACTGCTTTACCTTTTCCCTTTGGAAAACAAACTTTTACACCTAAACAACAGCACCAACTACAACAACTCATTAACAACAACATCAACAACAGTACCAACTACAAAACAACAGCACCACGCACACCGCGGGGCCCTCGGGCCCCGCGCACAAAGCAACATACTAGTTAATAATATATATAGCTGCAAACCGACTGATTTCTAACCTCTCCCTATTTCTGGAAAACGGCTGAGCGGATAGGGGTGATTTTTTGGACACGTATAGAGGGAATCGGGAGACGTATGGGAAAAATATGGATTTTTCGATGTGACTCCTGGATCAAAAAATGTTTGACGGCCCGGCTAAGCGGTGAGAGATAGAGGGGGGGTGCTCGACCAAATGTCATAGAGGACCCTGGGCAGTTTTGGAAGCCGCCATTTTTTTTTCAAAATGGCGGATTCAAAATGGCGGACGATTTTCAAGTTGGTCCTAGCGCGCTGAAATTTTGGTCGAGGAATCTCGGGACCCTCTAGATTCGTATGGTAAAAAAAAATTTTGGAAAAATCCAAGATGGCGGAAAAAATGGCCACTTTAGTTTTGTATGGCAACTCTGAAACGGTGCGCGATAGGTGGGGGGTGCTCGACCAAATGTCATAGAGGGCCCCGAGAGAAAAAAAACTGCATCAAAAAATTTTCAAAATGGCCGACTTTTTTTTTTTTTTTTTTTTCAAGTTGGTCCGAGCGCGCTGAGATTTGGCATGCGGCGAGCCTGGGGGCCCAAGATTACCATGTGAAAAAAAATTTTTGGAAAAATCCAAAATGGCGACGGACAGCGGCAAATCAAATTTTCGAGTAGGTTAAGCGAGCCCGAAGGGCGAGCTTCAGGCTGGGAGGCCGAAGGCCGACCCCGCGACGGGCCGTCAGGCCCGGAGCTTCACCTCGAGTGGCCAGGCGCACTCCACCCCCAGTAATTTTGAGCGAGGCCGAAGGCCGAGCTGCGGGAGTGAGGAACAAAGCGAAAACCTATATAAAATCTGTGTTTAGCGAGCCCGAAGGGCGAGCTTCAGGCTGGGAGGCCGAAGGCCGACCCCGGCGGAGGGCCGAAGGCCCGGAGCCTTCACCCCGACTCCCAAGCGTGCAACACCCAGTAATTTAAAGCGAGGCCGAAGGCCGAGCTGCGTGCATAAGGTGCTCCAAAGCGTTCTACCAAGTCGACTGTCTTGATAAGCGGAGCCGGCGGGCCGAAGGCCCGACGGCGACGCGTCGAGGCTAGCGAAGGCCGAAGGCCGAGCTCCGCGTAGGGCCGAAGGCCCGAAGCGTCACCTGAGAGGGGGAAGTTGGAGCTTAAACACGACCCAATAGGAAAAGTGTCTTAGACAAGCGAAACGGCGGGCCGAGGGCCGAAGGCCGTAGGCCCGACGTGAGCTTGTCAAGACACTTTTACTATTGGGTCGTGTTTAAGCTCCAACTTCCCGCACTACTCCCGAAGCGAAAACAACCCACCCCGAGTGTCTTGATAAGCGAGGCGGCGGGCCGAAGGCCCGACGCTGAGCTTCGAAACCCAGCGAAGGCCGAAGGCCGAGCTCCGCGTAGGGCCGAAGGCCCGGAGCGTCCCATTGGATCGCCCAAGCACGCGAGGCCGAAGGCCGAGCTGCGAGAGTGCGGCCCAAAGCGGAAGTACAACCGCATTAACTTTCCCCTTTGGAAAACAAATCTTCTTTATATTAATAACAACAAAAATAACGGGAAAAGTGATAAAGCGAACCGTCCACAAGTTAACTGTCTTAATAAGCGAAGCGGCGGGCCGAAGGCCCGACGCTGAGCTTCGAAACCCAGCGAAGGCCGAAGGCCGAGCTCCGCGTAGGGCCGAAGGCACGGAGCGTCCCATTGGATGGCCCAAGCACGCGAGGCCGAAGGCCGAGCTGCGAGAGTGCGGCCCAAAGCGGAAGTACAATCGCATCACTTTTCCCCTTTGGAAAACAAATAATCTTTATATTAATAACAACAAAAATAACGGGAAAAGTGATAAAGCGAACCGACAACAAGTTAACTGTCTTAATAAGCGAAGCGGCGGGCCGAAGGCCCGACGCTGAGCTTCGAAACCCAGCGAAGGCCGAAGGCCGAGCTCCGCGTAGGGCCGAAGGCCCGGAGCGTCCCAATGGATCGCCCAAGCACGCGAGGCCGAAGGCCGAGCTGCGAGAGTGCGGCCCAAAGCGGAAGTACAATCGCATCACTTTTCCCCTTTGGAAAACAAATAATCTTTATATTAATAACAACAAAAATAACGGGAAAAGTGATAAAGCGAACCGCCAACAAGTTAACTGTCTTAATAAGCGAAGCGGCGGGCCGAAGGCCCGACGCTGAGCTTCGAAACCCAGCGAAGGCCGAAGGCCGAGCTCCGCGTAGGGCCGAAGGCACGGAGCGTCCCATTGGAATGCCCAAGCACGCGAGGCCGAAGGCCGAGCTGCGAGAGTGCGGCCCAAAGCGGAAGTACAACCGCTTTAACTTTCCCCTTTGGAAAGAAATCTTCTCTATATTAATAAAAACAAAAATAACGGGAAAAGTTATAAAGCGAACCGGCAACAAGTCAACTGTGTTAATAAGCGGAGCCGGCGGGCCGAAGGCCCGACGGCGAAGCGTCGAGGCTAGCGAAGGCCGAAGGCCGAGCTCCGCGTAGGGCCGAAGGCCCGAAGCGTCCCCTTCGAGGCTCGCCAGCGGGGAAGTTGGAGCTTAAACAGCCTTCGGCCCGCCGTTTCGCTTGTCTAAGACACTTTTACTATTGGGTCGTGTTTAAGCTCCAACTTCCCTTCAACCCCCAAAGTAACTATATTGCGAAGGCCGAAGGCCGAGCTCCGCGTAGGGCCGAAGGCCCGGAGCGTCCCATTGGATCGCCCAGGCACGCGAGGCCGAAGGCCGAGCTGCGGGAGTGCGTGCTCGCACGCGGACCATTCCTTGCAAGCAAAAGTACAACTGCTTTACCTTTTCCCTTTGGAAAACACAAACTTTTACACCTGAACAACAGCAACAACAACAACAACATCAACAACAGCACCAACTACAAAAACAACAATACCAACAACAGCACCACGCACACCGCGGGGCCCTCGGGCCCCGCGCACCAAGCAAAACTCTAGTTTTTGATATAACCACAAACGTAAACGAGACGTAGGAGTTAGTGGTATGAAATTATTCTTAAAGAAAATTTTGAAATAAATACTTAAATTTAATTTTAATTCTTTCTTCACCCGATGAGAGGTTCTTGTCCGCTACAAATAGTTAATCATTTGTTATATGATAATAAATTACTTAATATTTAAAAAATACTGAACAATCTATCAAACAAATTGATATACTTAAATTATGTAAATACTGAACAATCTCTCAAACAAATTGATATAAGTACTTAAATTATGTAAATGCTGAACTTTAACAATCCGATTTAAATTATTGCACTGTAATAAACTCGGACTCGAAATAAAAGGATTTTTTATTTATTTTATAACCACAACAGCATAATTAATTTTTGAATGTTTTTCGATTGACAACGTATTTCGTACGATCACTTGTGACAGTTGTGACGTCGCGTCATTTATAAGTCGTTTCGAGTTAAAATAAAATAGTGATACATTGCTTGCTGAATTGGAAAAAAATAGTGAAGGTCCTGTTATTAGTCTAACGTTAATTTATTGCATTGTGTTACGACAATTAAGTCATTTCTATATACGTTATTTTCATGAAACTATGTAAGCGTATGCTATACACTTATACTTACATGTGTTTAAATTGTGAACAATAAATACAATACATTATTTATTTATTTAAACTTTATTGCACAAAAGAAAACTTGTCGTACAAAAGGCGGACTTAATGCCAAAAGGCATTCTCTACCAGTGAACCTTAAGGTAAAACAGAGAAATTGTGGGCGGTGCTATTAGCTATTACTAGGTACATTAAAATTTACATGATTAATTTTTAAAAACACAAATACCTACTACTACTCTACTACTCTTACTTATGTAATTTTGTTTTTCAATTCATCTATATATAAAAGTCGTCCATTTTTTATAAAACCTATGATAGTGTGTTCATTAAAGCCTAAATCCCTTTGATATTTTGGTCGTATCATAAAATATATGCTGTGTTTGGCTCTTAAGATGCATTCTGGGTTGTGATTTCGTTTTTTGTGGGTATATTGCATTGGAATGAAAACGGATTAAATACGTTAAGGCAACTTTTGTTGCATCTTATACTTTCCAATTAGTCGTAAAAATGTGGATATTAAAGTAAAGGTTCATGATAGTTATTTTGATTTGTTGTTGATTGTACTTACTTTTTTTATAAATGTGATTGGAATTGTTATTACATACTAGTTAGTAATTGATATCTGTCACACTATCTTACAAGATATAATTTGAATGCATTTTAACATCTCTTTGACAAGGAGAGAAATTTTTGGTCTCATCTTCATAATTATGACAGTTATCTTGTTACAAAAATCATTTCCTAATTTGATAATCGTGTGATAACAGTTTTTATTCCTCTGAATAGAAAACAAAGTTTGAGTAGGTACGAGTAGTATAAAAAAGCATTTTTCATTTGTCATGCTCTGAAAGAGGGTCATTGTTGTTCTAAAAAGTATGCATAAAGTGATACATTTCTGCACTAGAGCATTTTACGTTCCAAGTATGTTTTTTTTTTACTAATAGCAATTTAAATTTGTTATATAATTTCTTTTCTGGTATTTAACTCCCCATTCTATAAAGAACGATACTTATACCTAAATAATATGTTGAAAGTACCCTCAAGAAATGCTATAAATATTATACTTACTCATGTAAAAAAAAACCACATGTATTTTACTTTCCTCATATTTAAAATGATAAGTAGAAGTAGTATTTAACTCGAGTAAAAGGCATCATACCAGCCTCGGACTACCTCAGCAGAGAACTAACAATCTACTATATGAAAAAACAATAACGTAAATAGAAAATGATTTAGTCAAATAAAAAATAAAAATACATGAATTATTCCAAGCATTTAAAACTGAAAAATAAATTTTGTTATGCCCTACAAATTTTCAACCTTGAATTTTAAATGATTTAATGACTTGAATTTATTTAAATAACAATGGCGCATTTCAACGTTCGGGATTGTCTTACGCACATAAAACTTTCATTGAGTTGGGGAGCTCTTAGTTTAACGGAGACGAAAGAGGCTGAACTTCGGTTGTATTTATCCGACACTCAATCACTAGTGGAACTCTATCGACATGGATTTCATTTTAACCTCGACCGTGCTTATTTGACTTTTGATTGAATTTAAATGGAACTCTGTCAGGAATATGGAATTAGTTTCGTAATAGTTAGAGCGTTAGCAGAAGCTGACATGCTCTTTATGGGCTATTTTTATTTGTACTAAATAAATAAATAAATATTATGGTACTATTTTATACAAATCGACCTAGTCCCACAGTAAGTTCAATAAGGGTGGTGTTCTGGGTACTTGATGATGATATATATGATAAATATGTTGGAGAACGGCTGAATTGAGCCATCTATCGCCATTAACAAGCGTATAATCACGCCATCTTTGTCAAATAGAGCAAACTAGAGTGTTACGTACTTAAAACGTACACCTGAGTGGCGTTCAATGCAGAGCCGCCAAGGCGTCATAGAGTGCGCCGTCAAAATAAATGAAACCCAGAACAATTAAAGTTATGCTGTTAATCATCGATAAACGAAAATGAACGGGAGAAAATGACGTCAATGGCGGTTCCTGAGTCGAACCCACTGGTAATAAGGCATACCTTGTCCTAAGCAAACCAGCGTTACATATTTTAACGTGTGCTATGATTTGTAATCAGTCTTGTCCAGTGCAGACTATGAGTTGAATATCGTATTTCATTGAAAGCCATCGTCATCCATGCATGATTGAAGGATCTGATATGCTGTCTCTAGTTGCAGTGTCTCGCTACAATTCCTGAGTTATAGTATTTATAAAAATTTATAAAGATACTTGATATCGAACATTATGGCGGATGGGATCGAAATGAAAAAAAAAAAACTATGCTGACACGCATTCAGAAGTTTTAATTTACCGCCATTTGATGTTCAGTTTATCTTTTAATTAGTTTCTATAAAATTAGTTTTTTATTTATTTACTTAAACTAACTACCTATACTTTCGTGTAAAATGAGCCATCCGGATATAAATGGTGTATCCGAATAAGATATTTCAGAAACGGCACCTGATATCCGCGACAGAGCGACGATGTCGCAATGCCGGTTGTAATATGAGTGAATTGCAAAAAATGTACGTAGTTAAGCATAGTTAAGAAGCTGTAATTAGTGTTAAGTTAATTGATCCATTGTACTACGAAAATTAACCATGTAAATTGTATTGTAATGATTATACTTAATTCATACACACATGAGTTTATAGCATAAGCCAACACTCGTTCATCTGTGTAACTTAAATATAAAATCCTTAATTGTCGTAACACAATGGAGTCAAGTAACTAAAGACTAATCACAGCTCCTTAACTATGTTTTTTTTATTCACCCACATGGGATTCGTTAACACATCATAGAGAACTTATAATAGGTATGGTGTAGATAAAACAGTAATTGTTCATAATTAAGTAGGCAGCAGTCACATAAACTAGTATTGTGATGTCGGTTGAAAACACCGGTGAAAAGCTATCATCAGATAAACTGCGGAGATTTATGAATCTCAATGATGAGGGGTTGGAGGCATGACGCGGTGTATCCGCGGTGGAGCGCAAGCCTCATCGCGAGTAAATGTACTTACCTATCACAGAATATATATTTAACAAAAGTATCTACAGAAGAACCATTTTCTAATCGAAACCGATGACGTTACACAATAAAATAACGTGAGCTCTATGTAACTAGCGGAATTACAATTTTAATCCCTACTGGATCTGGTCTGGTTATTATAAATAACCAGTAGTAACCGTCTGTCCGTCTCTTACTTCTTCACGCTTAAACCACTGAGACGGTTAGGATGAAATTTGGTATGAAGATAGTCTTTGGCATGAGGAAGGAGATATCATCATATTATTCATCGTCACGAACAGAAGCTATAGTATAGTAATATAAATATCCGACCGAAAGATATTTTACGCCTTGTTAGTTCAGCCTCGTTGAAATTATCAATTTGTCATCCGTATCACATGATTAATGTCCAACTAACACTATGTAAGACAAAATGTTCAGTAAGGACGCGGGAATTCTATCAAAACTAATTGGGTGCTTGAAAGTTACATACAGATTACGACTGCAGCTGCGTTACTGTTTCAGCATTACTGCTGCAGCGTTGACGCAGGCGATATCACTAAATAAATTCTGCCCACCTTGATACCTATACGGTGCAGAAACAATGATGCTCACTAACAAGGCTATGTATAAAATCCGAGTACTTTATAAATACGCGCTGCGTATAATAAAATCGAGTGAGGAATATCCAGATCCGTCCCAGTGCAAGACGTAGAGTACAGACAGCTTCAAAAGGAGCGGATCAAACAAGGTTTCAAAAGTATCTACCATTCTGTAACAGCTTAACAAAAGTTGATGGTTCTATATGTAGACCAATTTAGACTGTAAAAGATATAGTTTTGAAGGTGATTTTTAGAGAATTATCTATATTTGGAAAAGATATGCGGAATATCAGATAATTTTGGCGCGTTGTTTCATCCGCTACTTTTGATGCTGACTGTACGTCATTATCGACCAAGCTAAAATGGAGTTGATGACATGATGCCAGCCAGAGTGATTACAGATGGGCCAAAATATCGACAGATTGGTGGCCGCTTTCTGATTTTTCTTTTTGAAATTCGGAAGATTGCGAGTCACTTCTGGGTGAGATTAGCTCAAAACGGACATGTGGTACCTATATCCAAAGAGAGGAATATTTCCAGCAGTGGGCAATAAACTGATGATGATGATGGAATAATTTCTGGACTTATTACCCACCTTCCTACCTACCTAGAGGTGCATAGAACTCATATTGGTACTTAGTGTCTCTCCCACATACAAAAGAGAAATAATGTCATGGAAATATTGCTTCTGCGACTATGAAAAATATCATCAGCTAGATAAACTTCGGAGTACCTAGTTTATCGGATTTAAGTACGTATTTCAATGATGCGGCATGATGCGGCATGTTTCGCGGTCGGGCGTTAGCAAACGCCTTCGCTTATTAGGGTTGAATTTGCTAGTCAGGTTCGCATTCAAATTATAAAAAATAAAATATTGCTTTGATATTTATCTCTATCGCACCAATATGAAAATGGGAAAGCGATATGCACTTAAGCACTTATGCACAAAAAAATGTCTTCTAAGGCACACTCTGAAACCATGAGTGCATAAACAATTTAACCAAAATACCTACGTAGGACCGAAGTTGAAATAACTAAAAGTATGTCGTTGCGATAACAAATAATATTGATGGTTCATAATAAGTAGCTAATTTGACCTAATAGTAGGATATCTAACCCTTTATACCGATTGTGCATTACGCATTTACAACTTTGACATACAAGACCTAAATACCTATCATTAGCGCACTCAACTATCAGATACAAAATAATTATATAGGCAGTAATAGTAAGGGGTGCTTAATTAAATAAAATAGTACTTAATAGTTCTGTAGCTTAAAAATATTTATACCTATCTATTCTGCTAAACAAAACAAGATGAACAGTAATGTCAATTACGCAATCAACCCACATAATATTTTTATGAACGATTTTCATATTTGGACTTAAGCGAAAAGTGTTTCAGAAAACATTGACTGTCTCACAAAACATTCACATTTAAGTTTATATTACCTTACATTATTAACATTTCATGTTAGCTCTGTTATAGTAGGTCGGTACTACCAGACAAATAAACACTATAAACAGCCTAGATATTACAGTAAAAGAGAACGGAACACACATCCGATAAGGAAACGTATTCATAACAACAAATCCTCAGCCCTTTCACTGAATATGTGAGTGTTTCACATGAAGTGAAAGTTTTTGTTTACACGATTAACCGCTTAAACTGTTGTCTGGTTAGTATTCATAGTGTTGGACTCGTTGCGTATTCAAGAGGCGGACGAAAATGAAATATGGACTATTCTCCCCGCATTTTGAACAAAAGGTGACTGGGAGTCAGGGATCTCATACTTTGGTCATATTCTTTTTAGTTTGCCCACTTCCCTCGGGACATGGCCTTTGTATTACTGGTTTCATTATTTGAGACGTTTAAAATTGTATTATAAATAGTTATATTGAATGTTTAGCGAGATTTAAATGGAATTATAAATGCGAAAGTCCCTGTCAACCCGTAAATTTTCTTAAAGGTATAAAAGTAAGTAGCCGTATAAAAGTTAGAGATGCATGATATTTTTATCGGCAATAAACTTTTGAAACCTAACCGAACTGAACACGACTCCCGTACTTTTAAATATTCCGGATTGAAAACAGTGCATAAACAATACCTCCATTCTTAACTCGATTCGCGACACTACTGTTTGGTTGGATCTCCTTAATGTGAAATGCGCCAAATGGATAGCATTGTTTTCTCGAGCAAAAAGCATCAAATGCCGAACAATGTGAGATATACAATTTAGTATATAGACTCAGAAGAAGAGCTGCGAGAATACGATATATGTCTCCATCGCATTTCCATACATTACGGCTTGAAGAAAAGTTTTGTCGCTTGAACTCAGCGAGAATGGATATGTTTCAGTATTGATGCGTGACGCTGAAATATCTTTCTTCACGCCTCCCCACACTGAGGTGGATGTGAGTTATTTTGGTCGACTTTTCGTATGCTCATGTTTCCGGTGGGTGATTGTTACCGCCTATTTATTGAAAAAGTTCTGAACAATAAATTAGATCTAGGAATCGCCACAAACACACTATTTGCGTTGCTGAAGTTCGTTCTGATTTCTCTGATAAATGGCGCACATTCATTAAGTTGTACCTCATAAATACACACACACACAGCAGATTTCATTATTTTAAACAATTATGTGTGAATAACGACTAATTGTTCGGTTACCGAGTAAGTACATTTACAAATCAGGTAATTTGTCGAAAATTTATTCTGGTTGAATAAATCGAAAATTATAATTAACAGCTATTAAGTGGTAAATAGAATAATATTTGTTGTATCTTTATTTATTTTGTGTCCAGTTAATGACTTTACAAAGACCAGCAACTTAATACTGACCCAGCCCGCGAAGCTGGCGCGCCCTGAATTATTAAATAATATTAAATGTACGTATGTATAAATGCATGTGTCCTGACTGACTCATCAACGTAGAGCCGAATCTACAAAAAAAAAATAAAGAAAAGAAAGTGAAATTTACGTCAAAAATGCACTTCTCAAAAAGGGATACTATAAAATAGATGACTACTTGGGAGACACGGAATCATGGCCAAGTATACAGTCTCAAAAGCTGTAATAGTTTTGCGTGAAGTGTCCCGGAGAGGCATATGGCGCTGTTGTTTCTAGCTGTTCAACCTTATGTATTAATGTTTGTTATGTTTTAGTTATTTTGATGATGACATTGACATATTAAATACATAGTAGTTATGTATTCTGTAGAACTAGTTTTAAGATTGTTAGCTTAACAGTCTCTTGACGTGAAATATGTATTTCATACAATTTTTTATTTTTTTTATTCTTTGATATTTGGAGAACCTTTACACCTCCAAATCTTATTATTGTGTATTATTATTTTTCTCAGACCGTGGGGACCTTATACATCTCCAAACTTAATGTATTAACCGTGGAGACTATACGTCTCTGTCATATTGTATAATATACTTGACTTGGTACATACTAGTTATGTACAGAATGTAGCATTAGTTTATGAGACTGCTAGTTTAACAGTCCAGACGCGGTTTATTTATTTAGTATAAATTTTATTTTGACACTTGGAGATACTTTACACCTCCAAATTTTATTAGTATTAGTACTCTGACATTGGGGACCTTTTACATCTCCAGATTTAATGTGTTTTTAACCATAGAGACTATACATCTCTATTGTATTGTATTAATTATTTATTTTAAGATTATTATAATGTAATGTTTACCCAGGTATTGGCTGTTGTATTTATAAATGTTGTTATGTATTTTTCATGTCACTATATGATGTTACTATAAATGTTGTATTGACTTGTAAAAGAGCCCTTGAGGCCTACTTGCAGAATAAATTTTTGAATTTTGAATTTTGAAATATGCACATAATGTTCCAACTATATTCTATACAAGAAAAAGAAGCGATTTTGAGAAATTCAACCATTAAGAAGGTGAACAAGGGGATGAAAGTTTGTATGGGGATCAAGTTTTATTTTAAGCTAGGAACTTGAAACTTCATTGAAAAAATTTGATAAAAATATAAGAAGAGTATTATTTTTATTCCATTGCTTTTGAAAATGTATCCCCTAATACGGTTAAAGGGGGTTGAAAGTTTAAACAAACAAACAGCTAGTAAGTGCATACAAAAACAATGATCAAGTTCAAAACTTGTTTTTTTAACAACCTAACTATGCTAGGTTACCTAATACCTAACTATGTAGCAGTTCGGCCACTCCATCTTCCCAAGGGTGTCGTTATCTCGTTAGAGGCAATACGCACGACATCCCCCATCTTTAACCTCTAGCATAAGATCGATTAAACTATACAACGGCCTGACTATGCCTACGAAGCAGGCGATCCCGGGTTCGAATCCCGGTAAGGGCATTTATTTGTGTATTCATCAGAAATATTTTATTCCTGAGTTATAGATGATGTATATGTATCTATGTATGTATTTATCTATATAAGTATGTATATTGTTTGATAGCACCCATATTACAAGCATTGCTTAGTTTGGGGCTAGGTTGATCTGTGTAAATTTGTCCCCCCGAAAAAATATAGCTTTCATATAAAAAAATATAATAGTTCTACACTTTTAAAATACGTTATACACATTTAAAATAGGTGTGACAAAAATTAAAAACAAAAAAAAAACAATCACAAAAATTTACTTACGTACCTACATCGTTTTAATTTCTTAGGCCGTTAATGGACATAGACATCATAATCGTCGTATTATAATCGTTTGTAATATTTTAATGACTATGGACAAAATGCGTATTCTACCTAAGGAGAAATAGATCTAAAACGTAAATTAATGTAATCGATAAAACGTATTTTCACGTATCAGGTGACAATTATAAATACATATTTTCCTTCAAAATTAAAAAAGGCCACTGTCATCCCCATGTACAAAAATGGAGAAAGACAGGATATTGGGAATTACCGCCCCATTACGATACTTCCTATTATTTCTAAAGTATTTGAGAAAGCAATGTATTTAAGGATAAGTGAATTCTTTCATAAATTCAACGTTATTGCACCGGAACAACATGGTTTTCAAAAATCGAAATCTACTGCACTTGCAGTTTTTAACTTAGCAAGCGAAATTTCTACTCACTGCGACGACCGCAGGCATACTACCGTCCTATTCTTCGATATGTCCAAGGCATTTGACTTTGTTGCACATGAGTTACTTTTGGCAAAACTAGAGTGCTACGGCATCAGAGGACAAGCATTGCAATGGCTAAATGTGTAGAAATTAAGTGCGTAAATGGTTTACAGGAAACAGAGGTATACCAATCTGACTATAAATTCAACCATTATGGAGTTCCTCAGGGGAGTGTTTTAGGCCCACTACTATTTTTGGCCTATATTAACGATTTACCGAAAGTGACTTCCCATAAATGTATTCTGTTCGCCGACGACATCTCGATTATTGTCACAAATAATAAGATTGAATCTATATTAGATCATGAAATTAATGTAAACAACACCATAGCTGCCGTAATTAACTGGATGCAATATAATAATATGCAAGTAAAAGTAAATATTAGACTAATTATATGAATTTTAACAATTTAAACTGGACATTGAATATTAATTATAGTGGTCATACCTTGGAAAATGCAAATGTAATTAAATTCTTGGGATTGATTGTTGATACGGATTTAAAATGGAATGGACATATTGAACATGTATGTAACAAAATTAATCGATTTGTTTTTGATATTAACAGACTGCGCGCAACGGCAGATCAAAAAACAGCATTAATAACCTATCACGGGTACGTGGAATCAGTGCTTCGGTATGGTCTGATCGTGTGGGGAAACGGGGTTGATGTTCAAAGGGCTTTCAACTGCCAAAAAAAATGTATTCGTGCCATACGTGGAGTGTGCCCAATGACTTCTTGTAAACCTCTTTTCTCGGAATTAAATATTCTTCCTCTACCCTGTCTCTATGTGTTTGAAGTCTCTAAATTTGTAAAACTGAATATGAACTTGTTTAAGACAGCAAAGGAGGTGTTTCCTAGAAACACTAGGAATACAAACAGGCTTGTTGTACCTAAACAGCAAAAAACTGCTGCTTTTAAGAAAAACTGTTACTCAATGGGTGTCGCCATATACAATAAGGTACCAGACTATATAAAAGATCTGCCATATACTAAATTTAAAACAGCGCTTTTTAAATGGCTACTGGAAAAAAAATCTACTCTATTAAGGAATTTATTGCGGATAGTAATGTATAAAATTCATGTAAAATTTATATTATTTATACTCTGTACCATGACATTACATACTTAATTATTTTATTATCTATTACTGGCACTGTACACTGCAAAATTGACTTATTGTTTATTCTATTTTAGTATAATTTAAGTAATGTAGTTTAGTAATTAAGTTAATTTAAGGTAGTCTCATGTAGTACTAATTTTATGTATTATAAGGACCCATTTGCATGCTGACAAAACGGCTAAAAAGGCTAGGACATGTAACTTTTGTAACACCTTTTATGTAAACCCTTTTTATGTGCAAATAAATGATTATGATTATGATTATTATGATTATGCAGTCAGGCCCATTGACTACGTTTTTTAATAAACTTTCAGCCGCAACATAACAAACAACTACAAATTAAAATGTAATGATAAGAACCAATTCCAAATTGTGAAGCCACATGAAAACCTACCGTAATCATAAACAACCTATATCTACTTCGGGGCCCGATTATCTCTGCTACTATATTCAGTCAAGTGTGTGCCAAATTATTTTATGCTCGATAACTGTTCACATTACCGAAATTATGCGGAGAGGGGAATAGTGACGTGAAATATTACAGTGTGTTACTTTGTGTGTTATTTTTCACAGGCCTTTGTCTCTCCCCCTTTATTGGCTGAATTCCCAGTTCATTTTCAAGGCCCTTTCAGTCGACACGCACTTTGAAGTAGTGGGTCGGTTTGTTAGGATTTTATTTGATTTCTTACTATAAAATACTTTTCATATTCTATTTGGTAAAATTTAGTGATGTATATTTGCAGAAATATTTGCAGCATTTTATGTGAAGAAACTAAACAATAGTTAACTATAGATCTTCAGCGTGTTGTTAGAATGACTGGATACATGTGGATGTTAAGTAACTAAATATTCAATAATTTAAGTAGACAGTCCCAATTATAGGCATTATCTACTACGACACTATGCAATCTCTTTTCGAACCACGTTAGGCGGTAGGGCTGAAACTGCAAGTCGCTTTGCCTAAAGAAACTCTTTTAGCTGTTGACACCTAAACTTACTCGCAAAAAAAAACTTAAGAACCTTACAATATTAATCTTAAAGATACTTTTATTTTACTTAAGTATTTTGGGTGTATTTTAAAAGATGCGCAATATTTAGTAATCTACGATAGTTACATGGTGTACAGAGCTTTCGCAATTTCGAATACAATATTCCACGTTTGTTTATGCAACTATAAATGCAGAGTATTGACAATAAATTGCCAATAGTCCAATAGTCAATTTTTCCCTGCTAAAACTGTTTCAGGCTGGGTACATTTTTACAGCCCCGGATCAACTCGGATGAAAGCATTTAAGCTTTATGACCGAATCATAGAGGCACAATTATACCTACACATCGTTTTAACACCTCTTCAGGTTTGTTATTAACGTAATATGCATTTATTTTTGCTTGCGTATTGAGATTACCTGCAAAAAAATTTTGAAATATATATATGTGGAGAAGATTAAGTAGGAAAGCGGACCCTGTGCGCTAGGCCGGGAAAACGCTAGGTTGAAGAAGAAGAAGAAGATATATTATATATAAACATGTATACTCTTCACAACTACTTATGAATGTGAAATTAATGATGACTTTGGTTAACATTCTCCTCCGCCGCGTAATTAAACGTAGTAAGAAAGACACCGCAGACCTAAATCTTAACCGACAATAATTGCGAAGACAAGATGAAATGCGGTAAGTACGCAATTTATTAACCGCAAAAACCGAACAGATACTACAAGGCACGATCGATCGTGCAGTCAAGCGGGTTTTCTGGCTCACCACTTCAAGAAGATCTCAGGGTTTAAAAGTGGTGGCTTTGCTGGCTTGTAAGCTCGTTTAACGTGGTCCGGATTGGGGCGATCGTGCCGAATAATATTATCAGTGGATCAAGTCTCGGCGAGTCGAGCAATACGTATTATCCAACAAAATAATTGGCACCACCCCCGATGCTTGTGTGAATACTATTGTTCGGGAACAGATGACGTAAATTTCAATCCCGATTTAAAATTAGAATTAATCGCTATGAAGGGGCACATTATTTACAAGGATAATATTATTAAATAAAAGAGGAAAAACTAAGCTGGTGTATCCGAACAAGTGCAAATATGGTATTTCGAGCACATGTAATTGTAGAAATGTAGATTTAACGAGCAACTGTTTAAGAGTTTGGTGCATGTGTCGCGGTTATTATTTATGTACAGTCTTATCACTGTACATGTATTTTGGACTTTAATTAGTTGCACGTACATATCAGATGTGATTATAATCCGCATTGGAGTCGCACGTTCGTCACACAACGTGTCGAATAACAAATCTGACAGCGGAAGCAGAAGAATCAGCAATATATTCATATAAAACTACCATACAGGCAAGAAATCATTAAGACGCATCTTAGATTCTTGAGAAAGAGATTCAACTTATTAACTGTACTTTACTCCCAATATACTTATATCTGTTTATTGTGCTGCTCACCACCAGACTACCTGAAATTCCTAGTATAGCGGCTAATTAGCTGCTACAATTTATTTTGTAATAAAATGCTACGAATACATATAACTAATAATAATACTTAGGTACGCTTTATTGTTGTGTGTTCCATAACAATATTTCGTTATAGGTATATCGCAATATTGACACGTGTAGTAAAAGCTGTAAAACAAAGATGAGTTTCCGAACAAAATATTGAATACCTAATAGACGAAGTGTATTATTATTACTCACGCCCGCTCAGGGGTCAATAGAAGGCTTCGCGGGTCGGGTATCGCCCCAATAAAACGGATGCGGGCGTGATGACTCCTATCTACGCGTCAGTCTAGAAGGGTGCGTGCCGTGCTATTGAAAATTGTTCACTCTCTACGTAAACATAATTTTCGTACAGATGGGAAACGTTTGTAATATTTGCTCGTGCCTTTCTTAAATAATCATTTTTTCGTGATCACATTGTTGTACTCGTTTGAATCTTAGTTACTTCACTTGATTGAAAAAAGTTTACTTGAGATTCTAGTAATAATACACACCTACATACTTTAGCAAAGTGAGTAGAGTAATAGTAATTTGTTTCAAGTCTCGGGATAGGATTGGAGGTTGTTGGTAAGTGTTTCTTTATGTGGGTAAAAGGGTTTTTGTAACTCTTAACTCGAACCACCCAGAACCATTCCTCTCACTTTATAAATATTATTTACTGATAACTTACTAATTTACAACGAACGTATGTAACGTCTGTTTTCTTTAGTTCTCCTTTTGATTTACCATGAAATATTTGTTAGATAAAAGTATAGGTATTTGTTTCTATATAGTAACTTTGGTGTTATTGTATATAAGGTACAGTAAAATAAATAATTAGAGTGTGGAATGATTTTGTCACTCTGATTTACATAGTTCCTTCCTAATAAGTACCTACAGCTATGTCAGAAAATGTATACCTACTGTGGATTGTTTGTTTACTTAACAAGTTTACTCTAGGTATACTTTGTTTTAATTATCATAAAAATAAGAATATTGGTCAAATAAATTAGTTTTCTAGGAGTGATTGAATTAGGTATATAAGCATTAAACCAAAAAATATTACTTAGAGCTTAGCTAATCCGCGAAAAAATAACGTGTTAGTCAATCAGTGCTAACCCGTTTATAGTAGATACTTGCGTATTTTATGTACATGCAATTAATGTTAAAAAAAGCAAAGCAAAGAAATATGTTTTGTTTTAATTAGTATGGATTTCTGCAAAGTAACGCCCGATTCTATTCATTATTTATATAAGCATGCCAAATTACAGATTTTCGCTCAGATGAGACGCAGAAGAACTGTAATGATTTTTAAGTAACTAAAGACTCCTAAAAGGATTTCCAATATCTCGCTTTTCATAATATCCAAGTACTTCGTAGTGATATTCGTATGCAAGACCCACGTTAATTTCAGCACCCTGTCTTTGCCGCCATTATCATATATTACCGCATAGTTACCCCCTACCAGTTTGCTGATGAGAGCTTGGGGATTATTCCAATCGCAACCGAGCGTCTACTGGTTTATAGCGCTGCAGAACCAGTGCACAAGAGCTCTCTAACTACGCACTACTGATACAGATCTCGTAGAACGTTATACTGTCTTCTTAAAACTCAAAACCATAGCTCGCGCAACCACTAAGGATACACCTTTACGAAAACGGGGGTCTTTTACCGATTTACATACTTAGTCTCTTCTGAACATGTTTGTAAATAGAACACGTTTGAGCAGAAATACATTTAGGTATGTAAGCACATAGAACTGCGCAGCTTGAAGCCATTGTTGACGTCTCTAAAAAAATCCTTAAGAATTTTTCTCATTAAATCTTACGCTTAAAAATGATAAAACGATATTATGTTCGCTCAACGTCGGTATTCATTTTAATTTAACCTCAAACATTATGTAGCGAAGCTCTGAATGGGTGCGGTTTCATTTTCGTTGAGTAGCAATTGTTTCTTAGCTCATTTTATTACCTCCGTTCGCGAGTTTCAGTTTTCAAGTTATTGTGCCAGAGTTTGCGTAGGTGTCGATCCAACTTCCAATTATTTCATCGAATGAGTTGTTGCTAAGCATTTTTAAGCCACTTTTGACGTTGTTGTATAAAGTCACGAAATAATATGCTGAGCTCGAGTTGGACCTGCTAATTATAATTATAAATATAACCTCGTATTACAATGTTCACCCCATTTCAATCTAATTAGAACCTTTCATAAACCGAATAAAGTAGCATTTCTTTTGTTTCATTGCTGTCTCAAAATTTGGACGGTGGGCCTAACGAGGTTAATAAAACGACCTACTTTAATAATTATGTTTTACACTCATATTTTAATTTTGAATCTCCTACGCAATATTCAGTAGTGTGTATATATTGTACGTGTAGTAGTGTGTATATAGTGTATACCTACGCGTACTGATATGTTTACACTATCACAATCATTTGATATTTCATATGCACCAAACGCGATCATATAGGTATATATTTTAATCTTATTGCCGGTAAAGCAGAGGCTTTAGAATGAGTCAGCAGGAAAAAATAGGAATAAATATTTAGGTACTTCTGTAAAGAACGCAGGCCTACGGGTAAAGTGATGTGCCGTATTTTATCCTTGTGTTCAGTCAACTGGTTCTAAAACCGGTAGACGAAACAATAATATAAATAGATTAAGTTTTCTGATTTTTCTTTACTATTTCGGCAAATCAAACTTTATTGATAAAAAAAATAATAATCCAAACACAAATAAATCATAACACATAGTTTTTAATTAAAGTCTTAAATTACTTCTTACCTTACACTACACCAGAAAGTCACCACGTGGATCCCCCCCGACGCTTTGCTATTTGCACCCTTTAAGGATCAATTAAAAGCTTTCTCTATATTCTATGTTATTCACGAACCTAGAGTTTCCTCACACTTTTCTGCTGACTGCAATATTCCGTCTATTCTGTCGAGTAATATTCAGTTGATACCTAAATTTTCTCTATTTCTGTCGCATCATTTAAACTTAAATTTTATTTACTGGATCTCTTAAACAAACCACGGTGACTAAGATACTTAATGCTTATCGGATAAGGTATAGTAGAGTCTCTTTTGGGTTCCGTACCCCGAGGTATTTTCTACTTAGCGTACACCGTCTTTGGGACTAGCCGACCTTTAAAAGGCAAAGGCATGGAATCGTAATAGATTCTGGCGGATTAACCATTAAATAACAAAAAGCATACGATGGAAGAAAATATGGGGACCCCACAAGTGGGGGTGGTCCCCACTTGTGGGCTCCCCATACTTTCCACAACACATAACCTAAAATTAACTAAAAAGTTTATTTTTATTTGGAGGTAGCCTCTCGAATACATTTTTTTTATTTTTCGATGTCAATCAATAGGTATGTCCAGACTAGACCTCAAACTGGAAATACCGCAGTCAAAAATGTGTTTTGTTTCGGCGAAAGAATGATTTCGAAAAACATTTATCTCTGAAACTAGGCTTAAACTAGAAAATTTTAACACGTTGAACGCCATGGGGGGCACCGGCGACCTCACAAAGTCAACTGCAACACGCCATGGGGGGCACCGGTGACCTCGTGTTAAACCTGTTTTTAAGACGCTATCCTGCGCCGCGTGTAGCAGTTATAAGCAATGCGTTGTATGCAAGGGACCGGCATGGCGCTCGTTAGTAAAACGGTGGCTTGGGACGTGGGTGCAGTTAGTGACATAGTAGATTTGTTGAAAAAATGAAAAAAACAAGGCATTTTTTTCAAATCACAGCTTTAATTCTATAATTTATATAATTAAGTATTTGCAATAATTATATAATTAATAGAAATTAATTTCAATTATCTGGAGATACACGACAAATATCAAAAAATAAGAAAAAATAAATTTCCCAATGCAGACACACACCTGATACATGCATTCCACAAAAAAACATCATAAAAACCCAAAATGAACAAAAATAAACAAAAACAGCGTATCTTCTTGAACCAGTAGCAGGAATTGCCAAACCAAGCTATTGTCACACAATGCCAAAGCAGTTAAATTTTATATTATAAGCATATTTTAGCGGGTGCGAATGTGACAGTATAATGACCGGCACAGTGACCGGCGTGGCCGGCGGGGGGACCGGCGTGGCGTCATGGTAACGGTTTTTGAAATATGAACTTCACAGCGCCACGGGGGTCATCGGTGACCGCGAGTTTTTTTTTAATAACTTTTTAACTAAACCTCCAATAACAAAATAAAATATGTATCTATATACATATCAAAGTAATAATTGAATTTACATCAAGTTTTTTTTTAAGAAAAAATGAATATTTTGGTCTGGCGTTTAACGTGTTAAAAGACATTTTAGTTTCTAAATATTACCAGGAATGCTTACCTAGTTAAAATGTCTCGCAATGCTCACGGGCACCTTGTATTTCAAAAACTTTGAATCAAGTTTTGTGCCTCAAAACATTTTTCCCAAATAATTGCTATCGACTACGGTAGGAATTTCTAAGAAACAGTATCTAGAAATTATATAACATTAAATAGAAATAGCGCCGCTCTTTTCTAATGCATAACAACAAATTATCCCTGCCTATAAAGCCGCTGGTTCCGGGTTCAAATCCTTTTAAGAGCATCTGTCTGGAATATTCGTTCCTGAGGCATGGGTGTTTAAGTATTTATAAATATGTATATATTATATATATCATTGTCTAAGTACCCATAACACAAGCCCTATTGAGCTTACTGTGGGACTTCGTCAATTTGTGTAATACTCTCCTATAATATTTCTTCATGTATTATAAAAGCCATTCAAGCGTTAGTCAATCCATAGTAAAAATCCGTTTTAAAAATTGAGGAGTACGGAACCCTTGCGAGTCCGATTCGAACTTGGCCGATTTGAAATACTTGGATTTTATGAAGTGTAGCCTTTTTTAAACCGACTTCAAGATTTCAAAAGGAGAAGGTTATCAATTCGGTTGTATGTTGTTTTTTTTTTAATGTTTGTTACTTCATAACTCCGCCATTTATGAACCGATTTTGATAATTATTTTTTTGTTTCAATTTATATATATAGACAAATTGGGTCCATTTTTGTCAAAACTCAGTTCTGATGGTGGGATCCATGAGGAATCGAGGGAACTCTTCAAATGTGAAAGGCATACATATAGTGATTTTTGTATTTTCTTTCACAAATCAAGCATTTACATTAATAAAAGTGACATTTGATGAATTGGAACTGCTGATGATGATCAGAATGGAACTCTTCAACGACGCATAGTACAAGTTTGGCGATTTGTCCTCTTCGCTGTGTTTGTTAAGCAAATTAGATTTTCAAGACAAATTTTTGTCAATTTCGAGTTCTGACGATGGGGTCCATGATGCATCGAGGGAACTCTTCAAATGTTAACGGCAAAGGTTAAAATATATACAGTGATCTTAGTATTTTCATCAACAAATCAAGTATTTACATTTATAGAAGTGACATTTGATGAAGTGGAACTGTTGATGATGAATAGAACGGAACTCTTCAACGACGCATAGTTCACGTTTCGCAATTTGTTCTCTTCGCATGTTTGTCAAGCAGTTAAGTTTTTAAGGCACATTTTTGTCAAGCTTGAGTTCTGATGATGGATTCCATGAGGAATTGAGGGTACTTCTCGACTCTTTTAGCCATACTTTTAGTAAGTAAGTGAGTAAATATTCTTTATTGTGCACCATACAGTTAAAAATAGACAGAAAATGCAAAAAAAAAACTCAAAAAAAGCTCGGTAACAACAGGCGGTCTTATCGCTAAGAAGCGATCTTTTCCAGACACTTTGAACCCGGGTATGTCCTTAAACTACGTCCAAAAGAGCGGTATGGGCATTGTGAATGTCATCTCGCTTTGTGTGGTAGGGCACAGCACAGCGGATATCATTCTAGATCTACAGCAGAGCCCAACTGGGGAAGTACCTTACAGAAAACAGCAGCCAAAATAACACTAGACCCTGCTCATAGTGTTGAGTTCCTGCCCGTGGAGTAAGGATGCCAGAGCTCAACGAGAGATGGGGGGGGGGGTTAGGGTCAGCAACGCGCATGTAACTTCTCTGGAGGTGCAGGCGTACATATGCTACGGAGACGCTTACCATTAGGCGGGCCGTGTGATTGTTTGGCACCGACGTAGTATTGAAAAAAAAAGACAACCTTTGGGTAGCAGGAAACTATGAGCTTACAACATTGAACGGGTAGTGCCGACGGTACAGTGACGGGTAGTTTCGTGCAGTAGGTGGTGGCCGGATTATAGCCATTTTTATGATTATACATTTGTATATTTTTCAATTCTAATGTCAAAAAATTCTCTGAACATCGCAATTACAAACTAGATCAAAATCTAAATGTAAACAAAACAGTTCCACGGATAAGATATAAATGACACGCAATTTTCGAACAATTCAAACGTAGTGTTGCTACTCTGCCATTTTATTTTTCTACTGACAAGTTTTTCTTGACGACTAATTAGGCGTAGGCTTGGCGTAGGAGGCTGTCTTTTTAATTTCATTGTATAAAATCCATAATCAAGAACAATATTTCTTTATCGGTCTCCCTCATTAAAGTCGGTTTTTTTTCTTAAAAATTATTAACAGTCAATAACTAAATTTAGTATGAGTAGTAGAGCAAATAATAAACGCTCATACATAGGCTGCGAATATAAAGCGCGTCTAAATCGCAAAGGGAAAAAAATAATTTCCTTTTAATAATAATAACCTATATATATGTAGTGCTTTCACCAAAAATTAAGCCTCAAATGCTTCAGGTTTAAAAAAAATGCAATAAAAGATATACATTTTTATTTAATTACAGCCAAAGTACTAATCCGATTTCTTTGTAATTTGGGTATGTTATATATACAATAAAGGTCGTATTCTGAAAAAAAAAAGAATTATCTCTTGAAAAAATAGTAAAAAATTGAGTTGAAAATTTTCAGAAAAATTAAAAAATGACGTGCAAGATTTCGACAGTTATCAAATTTACATATTTCATGTAGAATTTAATAATGTTTAACATACTCGTATATTTTTTTCAAAAATTAACAGTGTGAAAAACTCGAATTTGCTTCATAATACTTTCTCTTCATACAAGCAAAGTAGACAATAAACGGATGAAGTATATTGTGAACGCAATCTTTACAAAATTGAATTTAAAATGTGACGTATTGCACTATACATGCTATTATGGCTACGGCGTACGCATTTCTAAATATCCCACACATACATATATTCGTATTACTCGTAGTCAAATATTATCATAAGCGTGAACATACAACGATTGCGGGCGATGTTTCTTCGAAAATAGTTATTTCATAGCTTCGTTATTATTCATCAAAGGAACAGACATCTTTCAATCGTTAACGCTCAATATAAAACTCGTGCTCATTTCCGTGTTCCCGCTAAAAAAAAAAAAAATTCTCTGAATGCCGTACGCCCTAGCCGCATACAGCCACGGAGTTTAAGGTCCTCCACTCAGTAAAATAAGTTGCGTTCCAAATTCAAAATGCGTTGGGAATATAACTTTCTAGTGTAATAACGTACAAGTTATTTTGTATGAAAAGAATGTATGTGATGTTACAAGTTCGAGTTTTTCATACTGTTTTTAATAAAAACAAAATATATATATGTTAAACATGAAATATGTAAATTTGGTAACTGTCACAATCTCGCACGTAATTTTTTTACTTTTTGAAAATTTCCAACTCAATCTTTTACTATTTTTTCAAGAGATAATTTAATTTTTTTTGAGGCTTAATTTTTGGTGAAAGCACTACTTATATATAGGATAATAATCCAGTAAAAGGAAATTATCTTTTTCGCTAAGGGCAGTTTGGCCATGCTTACCCAGCTACCCTTACCCTTATACCCTTATTCGCTATGTGCACGACTGTCACACAACCTAGCGTCCGCAAGTCTAAGAGAAAACGTCAATTCACTTTATCTTATAAAACAACTCCAAACCTAAAAACTACTGAACGGATTTTCATGCGACTTTCATCTATCAATAGAATGATTCTTGAGGAAGGCTTAGGTATATAATTTGTTACGGTTTTGTGTAAATTGGTTGAAATTTAACGATGTTGTCGGAAAAACTCACGCTGGCTAGGAGCTTTAATCGAAAACGCTGCCTAATCCGTTTGAGCTATAACAACACAATGTACCTATATGGTGGAGTTGATTCTCATTCATAGGTCTACAAAAAAGGCCGCGATGTTAAATGTGTATCTTTTAAGGATAACTTACTATACCCATTCTTAACTTCTAGAAAAAGATCACGTAATATGTGGCATTTGCAAAGGTATTTGCACGGATACATTATTAACAATTATCAAATTACATACGTTAGTTATATTAATCATTTCATACAGATTACAATGGTCCCTTACACCATTCAATTTAAATGAATATTTCAGGAGAAATCGTAAATTAAAGTTTCGTTACCTACGAGCCATATAACTTGCGTGAAATGTTAAAGACGCTATCCGCAGTTAGTTCTATTTTTTACCACCTTATGCGCTGGGATCGCTTTACTTGATTTTCATGAATGTATTAACGCGCGCGATAACTAAATAACATCATTCAAAAATCTTCTTATGTCAGTGTACGTTCGAATTGGCGTGTATGTCAAACTCCGGGTGTGTCAAGGGTGGGTTATCAATTTATCAAATGTGTCAACCCGCTCTGCAGCTAACAGTAATCAATCTTATCAATTAATAAGGCTGTTTTAATGTCCAGAGCAATCTCAAGACAAACAGGTACCTTGTGGTGTGGCAGATGTGGAGAATTATCATCAGTTTTTTCTCCACTTTAATAAGTGCAGTTTGTTTCATAAATATAATAAAGGTTTAGGTTTAAAGACATTTATTCTCATAAAGATAATACATCACTGACATGGGAACATATTTAGAAAATACATGTTTACATCTATTTTTGTCGTCGCAACATAACAAAAAATAAAAACTAATTAATGAAATCAATTATATCCATACACGTTCAACTCGTTTTGCATTGTTATATTATAGGTATTTCTGATATGACGTGTTTAGCAAGGTGGTTTTTAAACGAGTTAAACGCGTCGAGATGTTTAATATGTGCGGGTAGGTTGTTGTACATGCGCGCACCCTCAAAAGTAGCTAGGGTGGTTAGAGTAGCGCTACCTCGTTTCACGCAAAATAGGCACAATGGTTGTCGATTTGCGGAAAATGCCCAGAAGCACTAACTAACTAACTAACCCTCAAAAGTAATCATTGATTTGCCGTAGTTAGTACGAATCTTCGGTAAGATAAGAAAACTAGCGCGGCGGCTATGTCGAGTACAGGGGTTCGGAACATTTTTCCTATTTCTAAACGACAAGTTTGTGTGTATTTTTTTATTTAAAGTTTTTCGTATAAAAATGCAACTGCTGTAGATATATAGTTGTTTAATACTCATTAATTTTGTTTCAGCGAATTTTTTTTTGTAGGTGCTAGGTAGAGATAGTTATACAGCATTTTAATTATTTTATTCTGTAAAATTTGCAGTTCAGCTAATCTTGTTTTTGCAGCACTGCCCCAAATTTCAATAAGGTATAGCAGGTGTGGTTTTACAAGAGCATTATAAATAGTAACTTTTTGGTTTTTGGGTATATACTTAATAGTGTTATGAAGAGAACCTCGCAGGGTTACCAGTTTCTTTTTTATGTGATCCATATGAATGTTCCAGGTTAGGTGTGTATCCATGTAAAGGCCGAGATATTTTTCATGAGTTTTTTGTGTAAAGTAGGATGAGATTCCTACGGATATAGTTAATACTTATTACTTATCCTTTGTGTCGTTTTAAATAAAAAGATAACTTATTGTCGGATATCATCAATACATCCATAATAAGTTTTTGGCAAATATTTCATTTTTGGCACAAGCTTTTATCGCTGACTGTACTTTTTTTCCACAGGCAACTAATACTCATCGAGACAATTCTAAAAACCAAACACAATTAGGTTGCGTTGTTTTATCACAGAGTTCCTATGGCTACCTCCTGTCTCCATCATCAGATCAGCTTGATGGTACCATAATATTGCATTGTCACCCGACTTACATTTATGTATGCAAATTTTCAGCTTCATCGGAAACCGCAAAGTGGGACAAATTTAATTTGCAAGATTTGTCTCATACATACTAACAAGGCAAGTTAAATAAAAGCGAGTAAAAATACATATCAAAATTAACCAAAACTAGCAAACTTATGAAAAAAATTAAGGATTAATTACCTGCAAGCAAGATGCACAATAGGGTAAGTAGTTGACTGCTTAGTCAAATCAGTTTCTTTTTTCGAACTGTCAAAACGACTAGCTACTATGGCATCTATATGAAATACAGAACAATGACGTCAAGGACCTGCTGCCTAGTCTTTATAGTTCTTTCGGATTTATTACATAGAGATTATGTCTGAAAATAACTGCGATCTAGGGTTTTCTAATATTTTTCTGGTGCTTTATTTCGTGCATGGTGTGAAATAATTTATTTTAAATACAGAAAATATCCCGATCATGAGATTGATGCCAAAGGGTCTAGCAGGCTAAGCGAACTAGAGGTGCCCCCAACGACGGATTTGGTCATTCTTTCAGGTGGTGTACTGGCAAGTCCTAAGAACACTCTATGCTTAATATCAGTCCTCGATCTTCTTTTATTTTCGATTTATTCAGGATACTGTAAAATAATCAGCGTATCATTGAAAGTGGCATATTTTGTAAACTGTTCAAGTTAGATAAACGAAACAAAATTATATTTGACAATAATAAAATAGGCTACAAAATACACATTTTTAACCCACGTCATGTACTTATACTTCATTGTGTAAAAAAACATTTTATTTTTCTTCACATTTATTTTTTTACTTTTCGCTGAGGTACACCTCCAGAAAATATATGCATGGATAGCCACTAGTACCCGCTACATACACATATAAAAATATTTGCGTAAATCTTATCGTATCGTATCTTATCGTAATTAATCGATATTTTTTTTTGACATGACGCACGAAGATTTATGCAAATATTTTTATATGTGTATGTAGCGGGTACTAGTGGCTATCCATGCATATATTTTCTGGAGGTATACCTCCACGAAAAGTAAAAAAATAAATTTGAAGAAAAATAAAATGTTTTTTTTTTACACAATGTACATGACGTGGGTTAAAAATGTGTATTTTGTAGCCTATTTTATTATTGTCAAATATAATTTTGTTTCGTTTATCTAACTTGAACAGTTTACAAAATATGCCACTTTCAATGATACGCTGATTATTTTACATTATCCTGAATAACTCGAAAACAAAAGAAGATCGAAGACTGATATTAAGCATAGAGTGTTCTTAGGACTTGCCAGTACACCACCTGAAAGAATGACCAAATCCGTCGTTGGGGGCACCTCTAGTTCGCTTAGCCTGCTAGACCCTTTGTTCAAATTGACATGTTTGTAACTTTCACTCGGCCTTAATATCGAAGGGTCTAATCATTGGAAGGGGGCCGACACGAGTAGATACAGTAAATCCTGTCATGCTTAAAGTATCTGAATACTTAAGTCAAATTGGCCTCCAGAATATAATTTCGCGTAGGTTACAATGTCAGCGATGTTATTACGTCGCTAGTGTCCGAGCCAGCGGCTTAAGACGATCGTTAAATCAGGTGCATTATTAGAGGTCTCCGTTTCGGGCACTTTCCTTACAATTTAAGACCTGCTGCAATATTTCACTACGTTTATAACCCTTGGGTTGTATTATCTGGAAACTCATTACGAAACACCTGGATTATTTGTAATACGGCAAACCTTGGCTATTCGGTGATATTAACTTGGCTTGGCTTGGCTTGGTTGGTTATTGAAACCATATCACACCACATTAGCCTCATCCATGTTACCTCTTAAACATTGTTTTAAGTAACAAAATAACCGGGTAACTTGGATAAAAGACAATAAAACTGAATATCACCAAATAGCCAACGTGTACCCTACATATAAATAGGTTTATATACACAGGGGCTTGCTTGGTTTTATGAAACGAATTTATGGAACCAACAAGTATCAGTGTCTTATGTCAAAATGTGTAAATATTACAAAAACAGACTCGATATGAAATCATCGTCTCGTGATATCGTAAATATTCCAATGACCATTTGATACCTGTCCAATTAACACCACACCACATCACAGAAAACCGCAGCCAAATAACACTAGACCCTACTCATAGTGTTGTGTTTCTGCCGGTAAGTAAGGTTGCCAGAGCTCAACGAGCGGGGGGGGGGGGGGGGGGGGCGGGTTTAGGGTCGGCAACGCGCATGTAACTTCTCTGGAGTTGCAGGCGTACATAGGCTACGGAGACTGCTTACCATCAGGCGGGCCGTATGCTTGTTTGCCACCGACGTAGTATAATAGCAAAAGCCGAAAAGCGAGTTACAATTCCTGGTCTTGTGTCTTCTCCTAAACCCATTTTTAAACAATCTACTTTTACAAACGTTTATATAACTTGCCCCGATAGTATGTATGTTTGTTATTAAGTAGTTAGTGTGGGTCAAATTTTGGAAGCTAAATTTGACTTATTTTCCGATTTCCGATTAAGCTGAAATTTTGCATATGTAAAAAAATCTGCGGTGGCAGCTAGGTTCCATTTTTATCACTTCTCACTATGCCCGTCACTTTCGCGCTTACAAAATTGTTAGAACTTAACAGACATGGTGACAAATGATAAAGAGCCGACCATCTTAGCCCTACTGATGATTGTAACAGGAGGTGGCCATGGGAACTCTATAATAAAACAACGCAAACTAAATGGTGATTGGGGTTGTTAGATTTGTCTCAATGAATATTAGTTGCCTTTGGTAAGAAAAGTACGGTAAATGATAAAAGTAGTATTTACAAAGCTATTTTTTTGTTTTTAAATACCTACCCAGTTTAAAAGTAGGGAGGAGAGATATTATTTTGGACTTTCAAAGCAATTATTTTGATAAGTATTCACTCCAATAAAAACCTTTTTTAGAAACCTTCACTTAATCAAATTATGTGTCAGGCGTTGATATTTACTGAAAAAAATCACTTAGTTACACGTATGGAGCCTCCCCCCCTCCCCCCATTGAAAATGTTGTGAAGTCGTTTATTTATTTAAGATTATATTTTGATATGCTTCGAATCTTTCATTATTTATGATTTCGTTTAACTTTAAATTATGAATATGATTTAAAAATATGAACATTATAAGTACCAATGACGACAACAGTAGAATCAGAGTGCTATTTGAATATGAGACTGAAATACCAACAATGTCAGAACCTACTTACTCGCAGAATTATATAAACATTATGATGTACCAGGTCCTTAGTATTGAAATTACAAAAGACCGACGTATTTCAAAACTCATGCCACAGTTTATAAAAATTCAATTGTTCTGGCCTACTAGCTCACGCTCGAAAAATCACGGCTTTGTTACGATGACACCTAAAATAAACCTTCCCTATTTCAGTGTTAGGTATTCAAATGAATATAAATATTCCAGTTTCATAAACAGCGAATGTTTTAATTAACAAGAAAATTTCTCAGTATAACTGGAAAACAAAATAGTTGAAAAGGAATATGGTATTATTAGTTAGCCATATTGAAATATTTGAAATTTCTCTCGTAACTTTACACCGTTCATTCCGTTTTGGCCGCCTGCGTTGTTTTCTGGTTATTTTCTGCTCAAACAAACGCGTTTTCAATATTTTTTTAGTTACATGTGTTTTGAATGTACCTACGAATGTATATTTCTAAACATCTCGAAAAAACATGTCACTTACAACTTATGCAAAGGTATTTTTAAATACCTATAGATTTAACTTACACTGAAGAAATAAATTAGCCGAATTAATGAGTAATAAAAAAATAACTAAACTTAGTGAATTCATAGTGAGTATTGAACTTATACTATGTATTTGAATTCATTCAACTATGGAATTACTTAAAGCAACAGGCGTATACGAATTTTAGTTATTCGATATGTATCCGACATGATACTGATCTGTCAGTGTCAAAAGTGACGTCTTTGGTTAAATAAATATTACTTTTGACACCGACATCTGTCTGTGCTGATCTCAGTATCACATCGGAAACAGATCAAATAACTAAAAATTCGAATACGCCTGTATGTTAATACATAAAGTAGTAGTATTTTACTAGTACTACAAGGAATCCGTGGAAAACAGCAGTTAAAATTTAATTTGTTGTCATATATGTTTTGTATAGTGTAGATTCTGATGGTTTACAAATGCATATGCATTAATTATAAAATGAATGTGCATGTGTGGAGTGAGTCCTAAAGTGTTACCAATGGACATGACTATTGAATAATGACTTTGTGTTGAAATAGCTATTACATTAGCATATGATCATTGTTCTGTTTGCTTTGAGTTATTAAATGCATGTTCACACGCTAGTTGCATTTAAATTGCATCGCATCATGCAAACGCCTTTTATACCATGCATTGTAGTTAAAGATATTTCTTAGAAAATACAAAATATGCTACATGACACATCCAGAGTTTAGGCGAATAAATGTATATTAACAAAAAACTGCAGGTATTTTTTGCGCATTTATTGACATGTTTGGTGAAATAATTAATAACTTTTCCAATATAAATACGTCTCACAGCAGGAACGAGAATAAGGCTCTATATATAGTCCGCATCACGCTGGCCCAAGGCATATTCGGTTCTTCACATAAATATTTTTAATTTCTTCGCGAATATGTCAATATTATGCATATTTCCTGTGTTTTACGTCACCGAGAGTAAACATGAATTACTATTCATTACGATACAAGTGCGAAAAATAGGAAATTCGTAACGAGTGGCGATAAAATCGACACTAGTTGCGAATTGCCTGTTCGCACATGTATCGTGTGTACAACGTTTTACAGTACACATGGCTCTTTAAATATTCTACATAGTTACTTAAAGGTACTTATAATCGCACTAGTGCGATAAAGTAGCGCCATATGTGCTGTAAATGAGATTTCGCACATAAATACACACACACATACGCTCGCATGCTCGCACACAGCCACAGACACCACAGTAAGGCTACAATATTGGGTTCTTCAGAAAAAGGATTATACAGGATTTTAAAACGGGCGCCAACGCGCATGTAACCCCCTGGAGTTGCAGGCGTCCATAGGCTACAGTGACTGTTCAACATCAGGCGAGCCATACGCTTGCTTGTCACCGACGTGGTATAGTCCGCCCCGGGTGTCACCCATATTAAAAAAGTTAAAATTCTTTTTGTGTGAAAGTTTACAAATAACTAAACGATAAATCTAAATCAAATGAAATTAATGCATATGCATTTTACGAGTATCAATGAAAAGTATTAGTATGAGACTCATTGATCGCAATTATGAAGGAATGGTTATAGAATCAGTAAGCAATACAAATTTTTAGGAGTAGGACAATCATGGAAATTGGACAGCTCATACTGAGAGAGGTTGTTGACAGGTAAAATAAATTAAATACAAATTTTCAGCTTCCTTTTTAGGGTTCCGTAGCCAAATGGCAAAAAACGGAACCCTTATAGATTCGTCATGTCCGTCTGTCTGTCCGATTCTGTCACAGCCACTTTTTTCCGAAACTATAAGAGCTGTACTGTTCAAACTTAGTAAGTGGATGTATTCTATGAACCGCATTAAGAGATTTTCACACAAAAATAGAAAAAAAAACAATAAATTTTGGGGGTTCCCCATACTTAGAACTGAAACTCAAAAAATCTTTTTTCATCAAACCCATACGTGTGGGGTATCTATGGATAGGTCTTCAAAAATGATATTGAGGTTTCTAATATCATTTTTTTCTAAAATGAATAGTTTGCGCGAGAGACACTTCCAAAGTGGTAAAATGTGTGTCCCCCCCCCCCCCCTGTAACTTCTAAAATAACAGAATGAAAAATCTAAAAAAAATATATGATATACATTACGATGCAAACTTCTAACGAAAATTGGTTTGAACGAGATCTAGTGAGTAGTTTTTTTTAATACGTCATAAAATTAAAAAAAAATTTTTTTTCGTCAAACCCATACGTGTGGGGTATCTATGGATAGGTCTTCAAAAATGATATTTAGGTTCCTAATATAATTTTTTTCTAAAGTGAATAGTTTGCGCGAGAGACACTACCAAAGTGGTAAAATGTGTGTCCAAAGTGGTAAAATGTTGAACGAGATCTAGTAGTTTAAGTAGTTTTTTTTAATACGTCATAAAGGAACCCTTCATGGGCGAGTCCGACTCGCACTTGGCCGCTTTTTTAAATACCAGTTTCATTGTTCGTCTGTCAGAAAATCGATGTCAGTTATGTTAAATTTAATTAACTCGAACAACATTCCTCTCGTCCATTACCTCTGCCGTTCCTCATTCACTGTAAATACCTGGCAAAAGACACAGAACCTGTTACTATAGCGGATGTTTTACTTCAAGCCGTAAAAAAAATTCGCATATTCGAAAACTGAGCGGCTGAATATTCGAATATCAAAACAGGTCGAATAATCGAATTGCAAGCCAGATAGAACGCATGCAGAGGCAACACCCGCCAGGGTGTAAGGACTATTGAGAGTTCATGGAATCTAAAATGAAAGCAATGGAGTAAATTCTGAGCTATGGAATATTAAACATAAATGACTGTTTTTTTTTATTAATATTTTACAATTTTGATCGAATTCACTGTTACGTTTAACATTCCTCATACACGCTCATCGATTTAGGGTGCTCTTGACCTGGCCTTTCTTCAGGATTTCCCCGATTTTATCAGAGAAAGTCCGCCGAGATCTACCCCTCTAAGCGAAAGAGGTATGCTAGGATCGTAGCAAGTGGAAATCCGTGATCTCTGCCTACCCCTTCGGGAAATAAGCGTGATTATGTATGTATGTATGTTTGATGAATTTTGGGGTGATACCCAGAATTACCGCACCGGGTGTCACCCATACTAGCTACGCCACTGACTGTAATGTACACTTTTTAACGCACACAGTTTTCGTGTCATCAACGATGACGCGCAGATTTGTCAAATCTAAACTTTAATGACATGACAATACTAGTCAAGGCACGCGTCGTCGTGAATGACACGATCTATAGAGATTAGAGATACAAGTATCCCCATTTGGCAAAGTATTCCAGGGTGGCAGATAGGCATGTGTATATAGTACATGTACTAAAGTCAATCAGATGCAATTCCCTCCGCTGTACTAGACTGAACTATTTCGCAATGATTCTGCTCTTAGTACATTAAGGTACACTACACGCAAAACGGAACGGGAGCGAAGAGTGACACTGACAGCAAAGCGATCCGAATAATCCGACCGAACTAAAACCGAGCCAGTGTGAATAAGACCCAACAGCTCTAGGCTAATATGAGCGAGACGGCATATACCCGTCACTCCGTTGTAACTGTATGGGACTTTGCGAGATAACAACCGAACTAGTACATTTGTGTGATTGTACTAGTTTGGTGCGATCTTTTTAGTGAAAGAGCACGCACAATACTAGTGGCAGATATTTTTAGCGTGTTGTTTTATCCGCTATAATTGATTTTGACTGTATGAGTTTAGGTTCCCGTGACCTCCGGATTAGCTCCGCTAGGCCATCATACGCTTACTAGTTTTACATGTTTTCAGCCTCAATTATTTACTGGATATATACAGATGATTACTATAACTAACTTATATCTAAAATAGGCCCTTGAGGCATTGTACCAAGGATGCTGGCGGCGTTTCCTCGTTGTATCGCAATACTGATACGTTGTGAAATATAAATATGTATATTGTTATTGTCAATAAATAGAATTAAAATTTTATTATTTACTTAACTATACTTACACTAAGAATAAATTACAAATATATATCCAGACAGAAGTTTTTGTGGCAATTACGACTGCTTGAGTAAATGAAACATCGACAAATAATATGTTATCGATAAGTCATCAGTCATAGATTAATAATTAAAAGATGTAACTTCTACTTGCTGTAAATTACCAAGAAATTTCAAGAATGCAATTCAATTGCAAATCGGACCATAATTTCTTGATTACATATATTTAGTAAGTAATACACCATACGTCCGATATCTTCTTTGATACATCCATTGGTATAGTTCTCTTTTTTTTGACACAGTTAACGTTTTTATTCATATAAGTACTTACTTAACTAACGTTTTAGTTCTCTTTTTTTTGACACAGTTAACGTTTGTCAAAAAAAAGAGAACTATACCAATGGATGTATCAAAGAAGATATCGGACGTATGGTGTATTTCGCGGTAGCTATAATATTATACAATGTTAAAAATATCTATAACGTTAAGGTAACATCGATAATAGACATGTCGATATTTGATTTTGTCAATCACTTTATTTTGCCACAAAAACTTCTATGTCTGTATATAACTAACGCATTATTCCTTCAACAAGGAGGAGTTTTGGCCTAAGAGTGTTAAGTTCCGGCGGTTCCGCGGCCGGCTTCCTGCTGACACTTCGTGGTTGCGAACTGCATCGCAGCCATATCTGTGTGTTTTTAGTTTTTAGATATATTTTATAATAATATGTATGCAAGTTTATAAGGTATTTATCTGTGGGGCCATACTTGCCTGAATATAAAGATTTTCATTTCATTTCATTATCTTTGTCTTAAAAACATGCTAAAATTACAAATTACGATCGAATAAAATATTTTCAATACTACGTAAAACTATCTGCTCAAATTGGAGCTCAAAGTGAAAGAACAACCAAATTGTAATTAAAACTTATTTCATTTTATATTACAATTTTAAAGTGGCAATTACTGTTCTGTTATTAATTTGATTATAAAATATTTCGGCGTTGTTAATACTCACTTGGCTTTTGAATTAGCCAGTCTTACAGGGCACTAATAGTAGTATATACATCTATAATTCGGTGCAGCTTTTATTGGTATGCTTAGTAGTAAATATGATTAATGTATTCAACTCAAACATATCATGATTGCTATAAAGACAACTCTATTGACAATTACTGAAGTTCAAATTTCAGCAAATAATTTTTTTATTAATTAATGGGACCTTATGAAAGATGCTAGTGAATCTTTTTCATATTCTCCTATTGCTCCCGTTAAAAATTTGCCAGGTCTCATTAGACTTTGTTAAAATAGTAAGAAAAAGAAATACTTTGCTACAGATTATGCTATAAAGTCAAGACAAAGTATGAAAATTATTTTACAGTACATCCTTATAGTGCTATTCTTTGCCGCCCTAGTGCGGTAACTAGCACTATACTTGCGTATGTCGATAATTTAAAGGGTCATATGTACTGTTAAACGTTGTACAATACACAAATAATAACAGATTGTAATATTATAGGTGATTCGCAATTCGTGTCGATTTAAAACACTTCCTTCGGTCGTGTTTTAATTTATTGCCACTACGGCAAATTTCGAACTTTTCGCACTTGCATCGTAATGTACTAATTAATTTGACTGGGCATTCTATACAGTGCGAACTGAACATTGAACAACCAGCAGTGTAAACAACGCCTATGTATTCAATTAAGCTAAGACGAAGTTCTGTAGCTAATATTAAGAGGCCAATTTAAACTTACATTTTGACAGCAAAATGATATCTAAACGATGTCAGTTTGTTCTCATTCGCCCGTATGTCTCGCTTGTGCCAATACATGTATGAACAAGTACGAGCGAAATTAATGGGATCATTTTGATGTTAAAGTGTACGTTCGAATGGGCTTTTAGGAGTTGACTATCCAGGTAATAAAAACTGATCGTACAGGTACCAGAGGGAGATTACCTGAATTTAGTTTGGCGTTTCATATTGTGAGACTATTGCAATGGAAAAAAAAATATTACAGAGGTGGGAATAGAATTCTATGGACGCCCCGCCACTGACACCTTACCTTCAGACAGGCTTAAAACAGGAAATTAGAAAGAAACAAAAGATTAGGCGCGCCGCCTGAAACTTGCGACAGAAGATTTCGCGATCGCGCGGGTTTTGACGTTTTTCCTAAATATCTCTAAAAGTATACATCCGTTTTAAATCTTGCCAGTCAAATCCTTCGGCTAAACCATTAGCTATTTTATACTAAAATTATACTGCTATGGTATGTAGGATAACGATATACAATTAAAAATAAATGAAAATTACACATGTTTTCGTATTTTTCTCTACCCTTTAAGGTTTTTCTTAAAGTCTGCCCTGGCAAATATAGCATACTTTGCGATTTAATTTCTCCATAACATTTTCCTTTGATTAAAACGTCCAAAAATTCAATCTAAAAACTACAATTTTGCTTTAACCCCCCACCTTAGGCCAGAATTTTGTACAATTACTGCAATATACGATTTACTGATATCATATTTACAAATCGCATAATCCGCAATATAAAGTTTAAGAGTGATTACATCTGCATTTATTTTATTTACTCACAAAATAAGTGAATAAAACAACTTTTTCATCCAAAATAACGAAAACAAATTAAAGTTGTCATGGCTTGAGGTAGGAGTTCTGTTAACCTGTTATCTAATAAAGCTATTATTCGTGTGTCAGTGTCAAGGAAGCCGCGTACTGGGCCCCTTTGGAAATACAGAGGAGCGAGAAAAGTGCGAGGATTGTCATGTGTCAACCGGAACATAGCAAGAGCTACACTTACGTCAGCCTGCGTCACTTGGCTGAGATACAACAATATTTACTAAAAACTAACATGTTTTATATGTATGTTAATAATAAAAATGTATAAGTTAAATTCTTCCAACCACGGGAATGAGATTTTAGTATGTATATGTATAAGTAGGTATGATATAAGGATTTTTATGTGGCAAGTGTCCCGCAGTAGCGTTAAAACTCGCTTGAAGTGAATGAGGTGTCAAAATATTTCTTTATGACACGGCTACCATATGGTACAATTGTATTCAACTTTGAAAGAAGAGGAGCTAAAAAATAACCGCAATCGGTTTAACTTTCTCAAACGTCTTGTTAATTATATATGTTTTTTTTTTTAATTTTGCAAGGTTTTAAAACAATAAAAAAATGTTGTTATATTTTCTAAAAAATGGCATACATTAAGCACAGGGAAAACTGGTCTGTCGTAAATAGTTATAAAAATAAATAAACAAATATTACTCACCATAAAATTCTGGTAAAAATCTCAAAAAGCACTTGTATAATCCTTAAAACTGTTTACAACACTGTCATCTCACGTATACACTAGCACGGGTGTGAACGTAAAAAGATATTTATCTTCATCCGTCCTGTGACTACGTAGCTCGAGCTCGTACCCCGCAGTGGCTACGCCGTAGACGTGCGGCCCTCGTAGCGGCGTAGATACACTGGAGTACAGCCGCTGCGAGATAATGTACCGAACTTCACCGAACGTCCCCGAATGCGCCCGAGACTTTGTAAGCTGTGATTGATATCAAATGAAATGTGAGGAATGAGTAGTTCTATGGAGCCCTTTGTTTTGAGGATTTCATTTTTCTTGGCTGAAGTCTTTAAGTAGGACTTTGTAGAGGTTTCAGTATATTGCTTGAGATTGTATGTATCATCAGGATGCATACTTATAATACCCGTTTCATCGTGCAGAGTAGGTTTGTGGTTGAAAAGTGTAACTGCTTAGGGAATTACATAGCCGACGATTGTTTTTATAAATTTAACTGTAAGTAATTTTATGGATCTTCTCCTGCTTACTAACTTTATCTTTTAAAAAATGTCATCATATATTTTTGACGTAAAACGAGTTTCAAATGGGACAACAAATGCTAAATAAAACAAAAAAAGTATGTCACGATCCATTTACACCTCTCGCGGTATTTTGATATCGTTTATTAGAAAAAAGAAGCCGCTCCTCGTAAAATACACATTTCGTTGACAGAGTCGAATACTGTTATTATACTAAATAATATATATATTTACTTTTACAACAGAACTCAGTCGTATTATTCATCATCGTATGGCAGTAAACGTGATAGAACTTAAAATTTCCTTGCTTCCATTACAAATAGAATATCAATAGTTAAGAAAGGCGAGTTTGTTTCTACAGAAACTTACGGCCCGATTCGGAGAATGATTAAGACACGTTTAAGATCTTCGAAAGATCTTCAAAAGATCGATAGCTAAACGACATATCAAAATTCACGTTTATTTCGATTTCGCTGTGATCCCAATAAGATCTATCTACAATATTTCTAATGTCAATGTGATATTAGTTGCCCGAATCGAGCTCCTTCTGTCAATTATACGACACAAACGATATCTAAATGAGAACTTACCTAAACCAGACCTTATCGTTATCGTATCTCATTCTTCGAATCGGGCCGTTAACCTTTATTTCACTATGGCACCAGAGTGTCCATAAGCAAGGCACATCACGCACAAACGAACTTTCAAATAAATGATAGAGGAAAGTTAAGAATAAGTTTTTTGTCGTAATTTATTTTTGAGTACTTATAAATTATGTATATATTGAACGCCGCTGTTTGGTCAAGCCAGTTGCCAAGAACTCAAGCGTTACCTATCAAGCAGGCAGTAACTTTTATAATAACAAGAAACATAAGAGAGGCTTTTGTAACTACACGCGCGTTGCGCTTATGAAATCAAGTAGCGCTATGGGCTATCACGCTAGAGAATATAGATTCACTTTCCACCTTATATCATTGAAACAAGGTCCAAATTTCTATGACCGTAACTGTGCCTTGGCCACAGTATGATTTTTAAAATATTTTAGCCTTGTTTCTTGAAGATGCGCACAACATATTTAATATTAACCACTAGCTTTGTGACGACCGATCTGGCCCAGTTTGTAGTGACCCTGCCTATGAAGCCGATGGTCCTGAGTTCGAATCTAGGTAAGGACATTTATTTGTGTGATGATTACAGATATTTATTCCTGAGTCATGGGTGTGTTATGTATTTGAGTATTTATATATTACATATATCGTTGTCTAAGTACTCACGACACAAGATTTCTTGGGCTTACCGTGAGGCTTGTGTAAGAATGTCCTATAATATTTCTTTAATATTTTTGACTTATAGTTTTTTTTGTGTTTTTGTTGGAAGCGCTGGTGGCCTAGCGGTAAGAGTGTGTGACTTGCAATCCGGAGGTCGCAGGTTCAAACCCCGGCTGTACCAATGAGTTTTTCGGAACTTATGTACGAAATATCATTTGATATTTACCAGTCGCTTTTCGGTGAAGGAAAACATCGTGAGGAAACCGGACTAATCCCAACCAGGCCTAGTTTACCCTCTGGGTTGGAAGGTCAGATGGCAGTCGCTTTCGTAAAAACTAGTGCCTACGCCAAATCTTGGGATAGTTGTCAAGCGGACCCCAGGCTTCCATGAGCCGTGGCAATATGCCGGGACAACGCGAGGAAGAAGGAGCTTTTTTTGTGTAATAAACAACAAAAGGTAGTTCAGTAATCAGTAGATAAAAAGAATATATTGGTAAAGTCGACATTCAAATGTTGTTTACAATTCTGCACGTTCCTACTTCTTTGTAATAAGACGAAAAATATAGATATATCTTTACACATACCAACAGTTTGATTTTAAACCATATAGTAAAAGAATACTGTAAGCACATAACATAATCAAAGTAAAAATCACTTATTGTCAACTTTGGTTTAGTAGTAGTAGTAGTAAAGCACTTTATTATACAGAAAGAAACATAAAACAGGACAGAATATACATCATTTTTACAAAGGTGAAATAAAGATATATATTTTTTACTAACAAATCTTAGCGTGAAGTTACCGTACTGCTAGAGTTTTGCATTAGCCGAATAAATAGGTAGGAAAAATCACAAAATTTCAGACATATTTTAATTACGAACGACGCAGCAAACTAAAAAAAAACAAACTAACTAAAACCAAACTATGTAGGTTTTGTTCTGAAAAAATGGGCTATCAATCCAAAACATTAACCAGACCAGCTCGGTTAAGCAGTACGAAGTTAAAGCAGGGCTATAATTCAACAATTATACCCTGCGGCCGTAACTAGACGGGCGCGAGATCGCATATCTACAACAAAAGTTCTTATATTATACGGGTATTTACTCGTAATCATTGCAGCTGATTGCTGTTCGGATGCCAGAAAGCCACAGGTAAATAAGGTTTAGGTTTTTTTTCATTCTGCCCATGTACAATACTTTTATATAGGTACTGTGGCGTAGACACAAATTACTTATTTAGAAATATGATTCGCTGTAATACAATGGAATAATGTAATAATTTGTAGGCAGAAATTTAATTTTTGGTACAATCTTCTATCACTAACAGTACTTTTCTTTCCACACGCAACTAATATTCATAGAGACAATTCTAACAACCCCAAATATTATACAATACATTTGCGTTGTTTTATCACAGAGTTCGCAAGGCCACCTCCTGAATCTATCATCAGATCAGCTCCATATTATCATAATATTGCATTGTCATTCGGCAAAATTTCAGCTCAATCGGAAATCGGGAAGTGGGTCAAATTTAGCTTCCAGGATTTGACCCACACTAACATACCTACATACTAACGGGGCAAGTTAAATAAAGACTTGTAAAATATCTCTGACGTCGAAGATACATACAGAAAATTGTGCTATAGGTACTCGTTTCCATAATCATAAGTAAAATGATTTTCGAATATTGAATTATTATTGGCAAGGCATCGCACTCAAAAGGGTAAGGTGATTACGCCCTCGGTAAAGCTGTACCTTCACTTAGATTATTTGAGAAATGCTAAGAATGCCTTCATCTCTCTTGGGGCCAATAGAAAACTTCGTGTCAGGTACGTGGCAGCTATTGTGCCCCTTGTTAATTACTGGAGATTATTTATCTGAAGAATAGTGTAGGTACATTTCAATGGTTAAGTCAGAAGTTGATTATCTGCTTAGTTCAAAAGTACAGAGGGATCATCAGTAAACCCTTTGTTCTTGACTAAGTTTTGTGCAGTATATTTTAAATGTGAGCGCTTGGGTCGCGTAACTATTTAACCTGTGATGTCAAAATATTAACACATTGCTTATCTTTAACATTATAAATATAATGCTACCTGAAAAAAAATTATAGCTACATTGGCATTTAGATAATTATATTATAACTTCATTTATACGATTATAGAATTGTTTTGAGCTTAGAAACTTAGGTTAATTAATTTGGTCAGTTCGACGGTCACCTAATGTAGTTGTATAATACCTAAGCTCAATAAGGTTCTAGACGTCATTTTGTAGGTTTAAGACGACAATAAATACATATACATACGAGTATATGCCTAAAATGTAATCCAAATAACATCCATAATGAAAATCAGCTACAGAAATTGTCTAGCGGTAATTTTAATAGCCGAATGATTAGCCCAGAAATAGGTCATGCGTTAAAATTGAAGTATACTCCATCTGGTTTAACGTATCATTTATTACCATGAAGAATTTGACGTTCTTGCAAATTTCTACCTTCAAAACAAATTGTACGAGTGTTTACAATTGCCTGCCCATTGAAACGTGAAACACTCATCAGAATTTAAATCACAAAAATGCCGAGCGACTGGCTTTTACTGGTCCGATATAAAGCCGCAGTCGGGCCTTACGCTTGTATTAGATCATAACCCTGTACGAGAAAATTGTGTGTCTCAAATACTTAATTCATATGAAAATATAACATGAGAAACGTGATACATTCATAGATTTAAAAGTTTTTTTTAATAGATTATTATGAAATTAGACCAAATTAAAACTACCAAAGTACTACACACCGTACACATAAATACACAATGCTTATAAAGCAAAGAAAAATAAAAATATGAGAAAAATAATACAATATTTACAATAACAATATATACATCACAACACTATTAGCACGTAAGGTGTATCTGTAAGTGCTGGTATGTATGTATAACAACAATAAACAGTAAACAACAATAAACAATACACAATGGATATATACAGATGGTTGAATATACACAATATTAAATATTCAACCGGGTCACTCACTTATATAAAGCCCTGAGAAAATGATCCTCGTTATGGAGCGAAACATGGCGATCAATACATTATGTTAGACTTTATATACGTGAGTGTCCCATTTCACTATATTCAATAAGTCAGTGGCGCACGGAAGTTTTGTTATTATTATAAGACAAGTTGTCATATGTCAAGAATCAGAGCAAAATCAATTACTAAGCACAAAGTGGAAAGGATATGAATAATAGCTCAGGAACCTTAAGTATATAAATAAGTATCATCAGCATCCCAAACGCCAATAACACGATATTAAATATAAATAGAAAATTCATTATACTCCGTTTTTAAATAGCTTAGTAGAGTTTACGAGAGCGCCTGCGCCCGATTAAAAACAGAAACCTAAAATTCATCCAAACTTTAAAAAATTACATCGTAAACCGCGCTTTAATCAAAAACGACAGCTGTCAACTTCACGTGCCTCTTGTAACCAGGATTTTATTATTTTTACTAAGTTTATGGTGGCAAAGCAAGAGCTTCATTTTAAAGTTTCACCAGTTTAATCTTAGAGTTTTAAATATTTAACGTCTCTTCTTCATCTTAAATCCAAATATCCGTGTCTTTAACACCTAGCGAGTTTTCTTGACAGTGTTTTCATAGGAACTAAGGATGAATACCTAGTTAATTAGGTGGAAGTTCTTACCAACAAATATTGACAATCGTGGAATCAAAAATAAGAACTTAAAATTGAGGTCACAAGTTTATTTTCAATATTTTACTTGACCCCGTCGGCGTCGCCTATAAAATGTATATACCAAAAGCCCTTGTTGACATGTAAGAACCTGGCAGCTTCCTGAGAGGCTAGAGTGGTCATCAGTGACGGGGGGGGGGGGGGGGGGGGGTACCTTCGTTTTGCCGGCAACGTTGCTGCTGACGTTTAACACACAGTAGTTTGCGCACACGCTGGTCAATGCATGTATTATCGAAGGTTAGGAATTTATTACGGTCAATACGGGTAAGTGTAGCAAGGAATAATTGTGCTGACCTTCACATTGGGGCCTTTTTACTCATGTATGAACTCGCAATAAACACTAATCAATGTGTAACCAGGCCCAAAGTAAAGGCCAGCCACCCTTATCCATACGCTGCACTTACACTTATACGTATCGCCCTTATTTTGATATCATCACTAGTTAGTACGGAATAATTAAGTCTAAGTTTACCAGCCAACGGTAACTTTTAATCATCCGCATCTGGGTGCGACGTGCACGGTTTCCACTTGTTTATAATGGTAACCCGCTGAAAGGAATAATAATAAGTAGCACGCCGGGGTCACCCCTTTAAGGGCAGCGGCGGATGAGTAAAAGTTACCGATAGCTGATAAACTTGAACTAATTTGTTTCGTACTAAATACTTAAATATATACAGTGACGATATCGAAATACTACATTCCTGACCTACGATACGCGTGCGTACTGCACTTTTTTTTAAGACCGAATTTTGCTCGAAAAACATATAAACTCAAAAATGCGCGTTTTCCCCGAGATAAGGCCTAGCCAGATCGATTTGTTGCCCCCGAAAACCGCCATAAAGCAAATTTCATGGAAATCGTTAGAGTCGTTTCCGAGATCCCCAAAATATATCAATATATGTTACAAAATTTGCTCATTTAAAGGTAGTTTTTGTTAGTCATGTTTTTGATATAGGCATTATCTTAACTAGATAGGATAATATTCTGCTAACCGGCATAGTTGTTCTCTTTACGATTTTTGCCCTTGAACTTTAACTTATGCTCCAATATCAGATATGGAACGCAAAACTTCAAGTGGGACTTCAAATAAATCATACCAAGAATAAACTAGACTAACTTACGCGACGTGGGTACGAAATAAATGAGTAGACTAAATATGTTGTCGACTATATATTTACTTGGGTCAGCTCTAATCTAATTCGCTACAAAGAGAAGAACGCGAACGCCGTGTCTATGAAAAAGCTTAATAAGCAACCTTCCATTGTAACTGAAGCAAAAACGCGTCTAAAAGTCGCGTCCCAGTCTACAGTCCTTAAACACATTTCATTAACAACTGACAGGAGGAAGCACTAGGTAAATCAAGAGTCTTGGAGATTGAGGGGAGAAGCCCTTGCCCAGTAGTGTAACATTGTAGTTAGAAAAAAAAACTATAAAATCATACAGTTTCAAAATGGCATTTTTAACAAAACAAGATAAAAGTGGCACAAAGTTAACCCGGTCAGTTTTGCATTTACTTATCATAATTATTTAGATTCACGTGAGTCCTAGAAGGTGAATATCGTACTCGGATCCCACAGCACTCGACAACGCATTAAATTTCACACATAATTGACGTTGAATAGAGGAGCAATTAAGCGAACACTTTGGGGTGTCTCATTGAAGTCTTGTGGTTTTTGCTGTCGAGTAACGCCTAAGGCGTAATATATATAGGTAATATATTTAAACATAAGTACAGAGTATATAACAGTTCTTACGAACAGATACTTATCTCTAAAAGAAAACGCGAATGCCTACCGTTTTGATACCTACACAAAAATGCAATAGAATGACCTTCAACGCACCGCTCCCCGCACCGCGCGCAGCGGCACAACGCTAGGGTTGCCTACGTTTAGAAATGATTTTACAAATAAGTAGATTTTATACAAATAATTACCTATTTAAACAGCGGAGTGAAATAAGATAAAATATATATCTTATTATTTGTATCACACTTAGCCGGCAGGTTCCGCTTTACCTACCTACTAATAAAGGCTGGTTTTAGTGTAGGCTAGTGCTTTACGACAGTAGGTATATCGATGATGCCTACCTATTTTAAGTACAAATATAAGTAATATTTAATTCATGTCAAAATCGGCCTCGAAATCTACTGATTAAATTAACATTAAAACTTGCCGTTAGGTATACACACATAACAGCGTAGCGTAAAATAACTATAGGTATAAGCAAGTTAAGTTGCAATCTTTATAATATTTGTCGTTTATGTGTTTCATTCCGACGAAATATTTTAAAAGGTCATAATGTCCCTGCTGTAACCGCAGTGTTTACGCCGTTTTATGAATCGCGCAATGAACTTAGCAACAATTTTGTTGTTCAATTTTGTGTAGTTTAAAACCAGATGGAGATTAACGTTCCACAATAAATAAAAAGAATAGAAAAAGCATGAATACAGGTAATTATAAAATAACCAGGGTGTAAACAATATATTAACTAAGTACGTAAATAAAATAATAATGAAATGTATTGTATATTGTTATCATAAGTTAAGAAGTTAGTATAAATGTAGTCTGAGTGTTAGCATGTAAGGTTTATCTGTTAGTGCTAATGTTATGTATTTTTGGGTTTTATAGTTTGGCCAGGGTCTGACTCATCTCAAACATAGACAGAGAGAATCATAGGTACTGTCTTTGTCTAACACTAGTACTAACACTAAAAAAAAGGGATGAAATATGAGTATAGTTTTTTTTTCTTCCTATTTTCTGACAAATTGGGTTTGCCAGACTATATAATACCGTGATTAGCGGGAATTCACAGAATAATTTATTTTTATCGTAGCCCCTTTTTACAACGTTATTTTCATTAAACCAAGGGATTTAAGGCATATTTCGCAAAAGAATCCTTTTTAAATGTCAAAACATTTAAGAAGCGCTAAAATAATTTAATAAGCTGCGTGTCATTTGTGCTATTGTATGTGAAATTACTTATTTGACTTCACAGCTTTTCGTGCTGACATTGAGAGGAAAATTCCGTATTGTTGCAAAAGACCTAGTAGATAAACAAGAAACTTTCCAGGCCAAGTTCAATGCAATAATATTTTAAAACATTAGTTTATTTCAGACTCGTAACGGACTAACTAATATTAACCTAGTGCTAGTGCATCACTATGCATTTAGGGTTCAATGAGGCCAGGCCTTAAAATTTCGATATTGGTTTTGCTATTGGCGTTTCCATTAGTTACATAATCTCCCTCAGCTTGCTCGTTGTTAAACCGAGGTTTCGGCTCAATCGTACATTCTATGTAACAAAATTGCCGTGGCAGGGTATTATTAAAGTATTTAGCATAGAGCTTCCAGGTCATTTGTGTCCATTAGGGTGTCCACTAATGGTAACAGTCATGGGCCAGCGGAATGCTCGCGAAAATGGTTCCAGTGCATTTAGCCCGGCAGCCTGTGAAAATAGTTTTTGTGTGAATGGTCCACTTTTAAAATAATGATCGTTAGTTTAATCTCTCTGTAAGCGAGTTTAAATTGTAACTAAGTTAGACAGACAATTGCTAAATACAAATTTAAACCTGGACTTTTAATACTTAGACTTTTGATCTTTATAAATAAAAAATAAAAAATGATTTATTCAGTATCTTAATTAATTACATAGTCTGAACTGGTGCCTCTATTTAAGTATTATAAATACTTGTGTTAAGAGAACACCGCTCTTCCACTTGTTGTAACTTAAAGGAAACGTTATATAATAAAAGGTTGGTTTAAGTATATAAAATTTAGATGCACTGAAGGCGTCAATAAAAGGTTTAGGTACAATATAAAATAATAAGAAGAGGTACATAATTTGGTACTGTAGTACTATAAAGGAAAAACAAAGAAAAATAAAAATAAATAAAACATATTTGTGGAGTGTGTGTGTGTATGTGTATGTGTGTGTGAGTGTGTGTGTGTTTGTGTGTGTATGTGTGCGTGTACGTTATTCTAATTTGTTCTATTTCATTATAACTTAAGTTTTTGAGCCAGTTACACACTTTTTCCTTACATTCCTTGTGGACGGATGGATAAATGTTAATTTCACTGTGTATTTTGTTATATAGATTGGCTGAACGAGCCTCATACTGTCGATTGGCATATACGGAATTAGTTTTGGTTACTTTTATTGCATTTGGTTTCCTTCGTCTGCTGGCAGAGTTAGTGTTAGTTTTATAGGGTAATGTTTTGTGCCTTTTCAAAACTGCATGTAATATGTAGAGTTTCCTAACTGACAGCAAATCACAGATGTCGTAGAGGTCTTTGGTCGGAAATCTAAAGGGTTTAGCATGCATCACCTTCAGTAGAGACCTTTGAGCCCTCTCTAGTTCGAGGAATTTCATTTTGGTAGCCCCACCCCAAACCGGTATGCAGTAGACAAGAACTGACTGTGCCAAAGACACATAGACTTGCTTCAACAGAGTCTGGGAAGCCACATGCCTGAGATTCTTAAAGATGTAGATTAGTTTCCGTGTTCGTGACATAATCAGTTCAGTGTGCGCATGCCAGGTTAGACGCTGATCAATCATGATACCAAGGTATTTTGTGCATTCGACCATATTAATGATTGAACAGGAGCAGCCAGGCTCAAGTCTGTTGTCACACGTATGTATCCTAACTGTAAAGTTTAAATCCGGCTGTGTCCTGTTGTATTTGGTGAAACAGATGTAGTTAGATTTATCAGTATTTAGGGTGAGTAAGTTAGCTTGCAGCCAGCGGGCAATAGTAGCAAGCCCCTGCTCTGCTGTATTCTTAACTTCGTCCCAGCTATCACCCCAGAATACGACGGCCGTATCATCAGCATAGGCATAGATAGATCCTCTCTCGATTTTTAAATTGCACAATTCGTTAACATAAATTAGAAATAGTGTAGGGCCCAGCACACTACCTTGTGGGACACCGTAACGTACAACATATTCATCACTGACATATCTTCCTATTTTTACACGTTGTTTTCTGTTTTCCATGTAGCTTCTTAGCAATGAAAGAGCGACACCCCTGATACCTATTGCTTCCAAAGTATTTATTAGTGTGGGGACAGAGACAGTATCGAAGGCTTTCCTGAGGTCAAGAAATACGGTAATACACTTTTTATTGTTGTCGACCTTTTTAACAATTTCGGTAGAAAGTGCAGTTACCGCATCCTCTGTACAGATACCTTGCCTGAAGCCATATTGGTTTTTCGACAATATTTCATATTTACTTAGATAGTTCATTATTCTAGCGTTGATAAGCTTTTCTATTACTTTCGAGATTAATGGTAGGACTGATATAGGCCTATAGTCAGATATACTGTCTCTATCTCCACCCTTAAACACAGGAGTGACCATAGCCATCTTTAAAGAATTTGGGAAGACACCGTCTTCAAAACACAGATTTGCGAGATATGTCAAAAGAGGAACCATGATGTCACTTATTAATTTTAGAAAATGGGTAGGGATATTATCTTTCTTATAAATAATCCGAATATAAATACATAACTTTTTGTACTGAGATTGACTAAAGTAGTTTCCGACAAAATATATACGATGGTTAAGAATTAATAAATATACACTACATAACTACTTCAGCACTGCGGTCCAGATGTTGCGTAGGCACCGGGAGCGGAAACTATTTTAATTCACTTGTTTATTTATTTTGTTTGCTTTGGTATCTAATTAATTTAATTTAAATAGCGATTTCTCAACTCATTTATTTCCAAATCTTAGGCTTCCCATATAGGTATGCAATAGGAACAGCAATTCATTCCAATCCGGACCTAGATTGAGCTGCAAAACGGGCACTCTGATAGCTCCGGCCTAACAGTTATGGTCGCCGGAATAGCTGTAGTATCCGCACTCGTCGTGTATTACCCGTTTTATTGCAAACCAATTTTATTTTATACCCCTTCATATTCCCATCGACCGCACAGAAAGATTACCTGCAATCCGTAGGTGCATTAAAATCTTTATATAGTACGCTGGAATCTGTTGAATCCGAAACGTTTCGTTAAACCGTGTTCTATGAAAAATGAAAAGGATTTTGTCAGTGCAATAAAAATATTATTACGTTGCAGCGAGATTCTTTGTTCTTGAATAACGTATGCATCCACTGCAAGTTTGTTTATTTAAATTTGTGTAATGTAATGTTTATGTTATCTCATATTCTGTAACTGCAATATTTTATCGGTGTTTAATGACGTCTCGTAAAATATTTCCGGAAAATAAATTGTACATTGGCGCAATTCGTGGTTATTAAATGCCATCACTTTTTATTTAGGTATTTTACGACCGACTTCATTGTTCCTTGCTTATTTTCTTTATGATTAGACATAAAACCACGCTTTCTTGCCATGAAACCTTATGGTCTTTCACAAAGCACTGGTTATCTATGGCTTCTATAAATGAACACCTCTCGAGTTTTTCCTGGCAATTATTTACAAAAACCTCGCGGAATTGGCCCACGGTTGCCGATTGTCCTATCTGCCAAAGACTCACTCTATACTCCAGTAATAAATCCTAAAGGCATGGTGTACAGGAAAAACTTCGAGAAACAAAAAATTGCTTTATCATTTTTATTTCCCATGCTCTTTGTTATTCTATGAAGTGTGCAGAAAGTGATATGTTGCGGCACTAGAATATTTTACATTCCAAATAGCTACGTTTTTTATTTTATTTTTTTATGATAAGCAATTAAAATTTGGTTTTAAATGAATTGTTTGGACAGTTTCCATTCTGATATTTAACTCCCCATTCGATAAATAACAATACTTTTACCTAAATTGTTAATTGAAAATACTCTTAAGAAGTACTTTATAAGTTTATACTTGGTCATGTTTTTTTTAATACACATGTATTTTGCTTTCCTTTTAATCGAAATGAAAAGTAGAGTGTTTAACTTGAATGAAACGCACCATTTCAGTATCAGGTTATTGGCGATTGACAGATTATTAACTACCTCGACAGAAATGAGTGGCTTTCATCCTTTGGTTAACAATCGACTATTTAAAACTAGTAGGTGTAGTAATAGTAGCTAATTTTAGCCGCTATTGTATAATCGCTTGAGCTCATCATTGACAACAATTAAATTCGATTACATTCCTTAGTTATATCAGTGCAACCAGTAACAAACATGTAGTATGTAATAGCTGTCTATTTAGAAATATTTAATTGTTTTGCGGAATCTCTAAATCCAATGTATGCCTACTGCGGTCTAAGAAATGTATCTTGGGCTCGATGTAAATAAGCAAACCTGGAAGGTTACTCAAAAACATTATGGAAATCACAGATTGTATGAATGTACCCATAATATAAGCACTTTATTTCAAACTTGAATGCGTTTATCTGGCCATAATCCATCAATAGAGCAAGGATCTTGTGACTTGAGCCTTAAATCTCCAGGTTTGTAGACAATGGCCAACTTATACAAAGATTCTCGAGTTTGTCGCAGTAAAAGGCATTAGGTGCGAGATAAGATTCCCATCGGCGAGAATTTTACCCTCTATAAGCAGTTAAGATTTTCTACCTTTTCTACACAGAAAGCGGAGCGCGTGTCAAAAAAACTGCGTGAAAATTTATATAAATATATATACTAGCAAGGCATGACTCATGAAATAAATGTTTAAAGCTCAATATTCGTAATTTCTTAGGCTTAATGTATAAAATAAACTATTCCAAAATGTTAGGATAAACGGATGAAGTTTTAATTACAATAAATTGTTATATTTTCTAAAACGCATCATACGCGCTTATAAGCTTCGAAAATATCGGCCATGAAATCATGACACCCCTAGAATTGCAAAGTTACCATAGGTTACGAAAACAACTACCCTACAGGCTAGCCGTACATAATCATGTTTGGACTGGCTTGATACACATAGTATTTTTCTTTAACATAAAGCTATTATAAATCCTTAGTTATATCTGCATTGTCCGATTTCCAACATTACATTTGAAATAGCAATTTAATAAAAATCATTAAATGTCTTTAATCCCGTCAGCTCAACCCGGGATATGTATATGTAGTACCAATATAACAACATTACGTCGTTCTATAGAACGCAGAGCGGCCAGAGTATGAAAACAACGACCGTAGAATTTAATATATGCAGGCAAGCCAGACAATGCAGATTCTTACTGGCATATTTTAGAATCCTTGGCTCCGAGTTAATACATCTTGTAGAAAATTTCGTACCAGCCTTCCATATTTGCTGTTGAAGAAACTCAATACGACAACGTTGTAAGAAGAAGTTTTGCAGAGCTTTGGGCATTTTTAATTAAGCCGCTAACAAGTTTGCCTCATTTAATGTTGGTTTACATATATTTTAATGAAACAAAGTTCAACATTCTGAACTTTATTTTGCGCACATCACAGGGTGTTCGACTTGTTTTAGTAAAAACTCGTATCTGGATAATGTAAGAGCATTGATGACGCATTATTTTTTTGCACTTGGTTCCGGTCCTGCTCCGGTTTTGCTCCCGGTCTTAAATCTACACATTGTTGATGTCCTCATGAGGTGATTGAATATGAGGCATATTATTTATGTAAATAGTGGGTGGGTACTAAGGAACACCCAACCCCTGTAGAAGCGGTCAAAACGGTCTTCAACCCAAATATGTTTTTACATAAACCAATCTTTGGGTTGAAGATTCTCTTTTGGATGGTAAAAATTTCCTGACACAGATAATGTTTTCATCAGTAGTATTTACTATTTATTTCATAATGATAGTAATATATCATAAATAAATAAATCAATTGTTAAGCCGATACCTATAATTTCAGGCATGAATTTCGATTCAAGACTGCAATTAAATCCGACGTAGGTAAATAGTGTCAATTTTAGAGCTCCGTACAAAACTTTTGTCACGGAGCACTTATAAGATAATTTCGGTCTTGCAAATCGGTTAAATGCGTTTTTTTACGGATACCGTTTGACCTGGATACCTATAATTTGGAACCAGTTATAGCAACTACCACCACTAACATTTTCAAAACCGTTTCTTTAAAAAGCAATAAATGGTTTTAACACGTGAAAACCGCTTATTTTTATTTAAGGCGATAATTTAATTAAGTAAATGTAAACTGAATATATTTTTCATTTGTAGCTTTGATCAAAAATGCATTTAAAATGTTCTCCTCAGTCCCCGTGATTGTCTTAAAAACTATAGCTATCAGGAAGCTGACCAGAAAATAACTAAGTAAACAGAGTATGAAGCACAATATAAAGTTGATTGGAATTATTCCGATATGAGTAATGTTATGATTGGACTCGAAATTATTATTCCTTAAAATGTAACATTGATCAACGCTGTATGCTATATTTTAGTTAAAGGTATATACAGCTCGCATGACATAGATAGTGACGGCCAAAACTATCCTAACACACTTTTGTTACCATGAGAAAGGTTGTGTTCGGATATATTTAGACATTTTGGCCGTTACTATCTATTTGATGTTTGATGTTTACCTACACCTTTTGGCTAACGACCAGTAGGTACCCTCACCATGAGTTTTAAGCGGCCTTTTAAATGCTAGCGACTGCGTCAACGCAGTGCATCTCGTTTGCACAATGTCAGTACGAGGGAGACGTTCTGTGCGTTAGATTACGCAGTCGCTAACGAATAAATATGTCAGTGTCAAACTCGTGGTAAGGATACAGAGCCGGAATCACAGATTTTTTTTCGTAAGTTTGGTAAGAATAATTTCATCAATGATTGTTTTTGTTTCCGCCGTCTGAGATAGAGAACTGTAGGTTAAATTACACATAGAAGAAAATTAAATTAAATATTTAAATAATCGGCACATCCGCTTAAGAGCTAGGAGGCCGCAGACACACACACACGTACACACATACACATAGCGGTCAAACGTATAACCCCCCTCTTTTGAGTCGGGGGTTACTAAAAAGCAGGAAAGCAGCTGTCTAAAGTGTACTAATGTGAATCCGTACGGAGTGTAAATAAGACAGCACTATCCGCGTATACAGCGACGTCCTGCTCGCTCACCGTAGCGGCGTGCGGATAAACATCGAATGCCAAGACGGTCTAGCGATGCGTCGTACCGAGTACTCGTAGTACTTAGCACCGGAGTCTATACTCAGGCTTGGCCAATTTTTTTATAGGTACGTAAGGACGTGGAGTACAAATGACCTATTCCGAACTGTAAATATATAAAGCAGAGTTAAAATTTCTTTTACTCATCCGTTTTTTCATGTTTAAAGGCTACGTGCAATGAATATATGAATATGTTTTCGTTTTAAACTAGGGTTAAATAGAACTACCTGCTTTTCAGCTTTATGTGCCTATAAGGTGAGAAAAAGAACCCAATTTCCATTCGTCTGTCATCGGGCAATACAATTGAAATGTTTACCTACAAAGTATGTAATTAATATTCCCTTCGTGCCTACTTATTTATAACACCCCCTTTTGTTTACTGTTAAAAAGTAAAATATAAAAGGGGTTGAAATGCAACGGTGTTACAATTGCAGCAACAGTTGATTTTGTCGGCAATACATTTAGCGGAACAGCGCCGAGTGCGTTAAGTGGCACCGATTATAACAGTCATCAACCGCTGTTATGTTTCACTCAGTGCACTATTAACTCTTCAACAAAAGTGAATTCATTAGCTAAGAGCTATTGTGACGGATTTAATTATGGTAACAAAGTTTAATGTCATTTTATGGAATCGTTGTATAAAGGGAGAAAAATCTCAAGCTACTTTGGTTGTGATTCGATTTAGGCGGACAGGAAGACACCACAAGCGTATTTTACTGTTACTTAAATTTGCCTGCAACATCTAGTTTTGCGGGGGCTGAGAGGCTCAGGTTGAAAACAACTGCACCGGTTTGTAAAGTGTTTGTTTAGGTTGAAAAGGTAGACACACTGTTCACACGCACACACACAAACACAGTTGGTCTCGTTGTCACTAAGTTAGGATCTGATGACAAAATTCTGGAGGAAATCACGAGAACTCTTCAAATATTATTCGTCTGGCTCTTTTAATTGGGGCATTCGCTCTCGGATAGCACCTCAGATCATAGAAAGTACTAGATGGCTGACGGAGGCGTGGCGCGTGTCGCCACGACATGGCCACATCGTGGCCATACCGGCCCGCCGTAAGACAGTAGCAAATTAGCTGTCATTGAACAATGTGCGCGTCAATTTTATTGAAATGATGAATTATAGCGTTATTTTGTGTCGAAATAGGAGTGCATCCAAAAACTATAGGGATCATGGAGTTACATACCCACTCACATGATTCCGATTTTAACGAAAGGTGCCCTGAATTGCTCTGCCATTTCGCAGATACGACGGCACAGTGTCGTGATATCTTCAAAAATCGATAACTTTGCTTCTGCTTAAGCATTTGGAATGATTCTTTCGGTTTTATAATGGTAAAGAAACAAAGAAATTTATTTTCTTACTTTAGCTATTTGCTGTAATAATAAAAATAATTATTAAAAATTCATGAAGTTTACCCAAAGGAATAATTTCCGAGTTATAGTAGAAAACTATTTTTAATAATAAATCTAAATCGATAACATATCTTTTTCTATAATTCAATTTAAAGAAGGCTTAATAAGCTTTTAATTGATACTACACACCTTGATAGCTCACCTATAAAATTGCAGAGTAAAACTGATTCAAATTCTGATAAGGAACTTTCGAATTGCTCCACCTGGCGTGTAACTATGTGCTATGTTCGTGATTTTTTTGTGGCTAATTTAGACACTGAAGTACAAAAATATAATAAAAAACCGTTTAAGACACTAATTACCTTGTAATAAAATACATAGTTTATGTAATTATCACAATGATAGTGGCTTTATAACTTAAAATAACAAAAGAGTATTTACATACCTACTAAACTTTGGTGTTTTTAAAACGGCCGTTCACCAACAACCGAACTAACTTATAACTACACTAACACGTATAATATATGCACCATAACATACACTTCACAACAAATTAAGCACAATAAGCAAATAGTAACTATTAACACATGAAATTATACTGATTACAAACGTAAATAAACAACACGTGATAACAGCGGCGGCCGGCAAACTGACCTGCGTCATGTCAAAAACAAAGATGGCTACCTATTTAGGGCGGAGACACAACAGTCGCGCGGTGCAGATGTTCAATAGAAATAGGCACTTTAAACACATTCACTGCCAGACGAAAAACGGCAAGCTACCCCAGGATCCGGGCAATATAGCAAAGAAATATTAGTAAATAGAAATTATAAGTAAGTAGTAACAAACACCCCAAAACACGTATGCAACGTCTAGTGTACCACATGCCTTACGATGTGCAGAAATGCTTTGAGCAACCACAGTTGCTGTGTTTGTCCTTACAATTTTCCGTCACATGGTTTGTTCGTTAATCCTGGATAATACACATTGATTTAATGCATTTTATTGTTTATTAATGTAATTTAATAATCGAACTATTTAATGACTATAGGTTGCTCAAGATATATTTGGTAATCATAGAAATCTAGGGCATTAAAATAGGAAACACGCCAAAAATCTACAGAGTTATTGGTTTGAAGTGAGATTTTATGGTCATCAATATTAAGTAGGTCTAAAATATAGTTTTAATCTAATAGACCAATAAACGCGGAGTAATTTAATATATAATACTAACAGAAATATGTAAATTTGAATACTTAGGGCATTTTAAAACACGCAGCAACTTTTAACATACGCACTTTCCCGAACAACTTCAAAGTAACATAGATAAAAAATACTGTGGGTATGTCTATGTGGTTGAAACATTTTTTAAATATTGTCACGTTGGTATTCTGTGTATTAATAAATGTTTACACCATATCTGTGCAGCCCTTCACAGATAAGAAATAAAAAACCGCATACACTCCGTTCGCAACTCGAGTTGCGGCGATCATTTTAGAGGTGCGAAATGTTGAAACCTTAGTTGCTGGTATCATGTGAGTGGATACCACATGTGAGTACATTTTTTTTTCACGTATTAGTCAATAAAACCACATATTTTAACAAATAAATCCAGTGACATATGATTTTTCTGAGTCAGACCATGTTGTCATACAAACGCGTGTGAATTTGTCTATGCATTCTACATTGACGCTTTGGCATGGAAAACTATTTGTAGTGTCCTTAGCAACGGCGCAATGCATTGAACCGCTAACGATATTCACAGGGACATTATTGTTTCTTGGTACGACCGCCAACCGCTCCCTTCATTGACGTAGCGAAGTAGAGTGGTGCTCGTGCATATAATTGATTTTTGAGCGTTATCGATAAAAATGTTTGGATATAGTGTGTATGAAAGTAATTATTTTTCAACTAAAAGTTTACAATTATTTTATATGCACCTAATGTTTAATTTAATACTTATTAATTTATAACATTATAGTTTATACCTATAAGTATATTTTATTCAGGTTCTTAGCAACGACTCGAATAACTGCACTAGGTATAATCAAATATGTTCATGATTGCAATTTTTTTATAGTCCCGAAAAATCCCAGTATTAAAGAAATATGGATAGATGCTACAGGTAGAGGCCCTAACTGGTTTACGAGCGAGAAAAGTGTTATTTGTTCGGATCATTTTCAAGAAAAATGTTTCCAGTTACACGTCGCCTCATTTATATAACGATAGAATATAAATATGTTTAAAATAATAGTATATTGTATACTTAGTCGATCCAAGATTTTTACTGATAATTATGATTACTCTTTCCTTATTATTCGTACATATGATTTAAAAGCTGATTTAATGGTGCATTATACTTACAATGTAATTTACTATAACTTGCTTTCGCAGTTCTTCATAACTCTATGTAACATGCTGGAATTGCTTTCAATTGGTGACGAAATATGCTATAATAAACTGAAATTATTTTTTTAATGAAGCGCTCGCGTCTAACGACAATCCCAAAGTAAACAAAAATTACATCAAATAATGACTAAAATTTAAACCAATTTGATTAGTTAAGCATAAACAAGCTTTCGCATCATGGTACATGTTTTTTTTAATTAAAAGCTTTGTATTACATTTTATCAGTAAAAACCTTTGTGAGAGAACTTATGGATCAACTAATATACCTTACACGTACCTTAAAATTCTTAGCTCGTAAATAAGGTCAAAAATTTAAAGGAATATAAATTAAGTCTATGGCAATTATTACTTAAAACAAAAATGTCAAAACTCTAAGGTCATGTTCAGAACATGTAAAATATCGATAGCTCTATCGAATTGTCCTCACTCTAGTGCCGCCGCTCTAGGCTCCTACACCGCGCGGTTTGGCCAATCACAGCGCGTGAGTTGGATGTCTGGCCACGCCTTTAATGATGTGGTGGGGGACAGTTGGAGACAGCGAGACTCGTTGAAATTATGCTTTGTTATAAATCTCCTTACTTCTTGTATCTATAAATAGCACCATATATATGGTGGAGTGAAATGGAAATAGAAAACCAAAAAATGATAGCATTAAAGTGTTTGCGAAATCGTTTTTATTTTTGTCAAATGTTATAATTGTTTTACAGTTCATATGTTGCTACTTTACCACACTAGTGCGATAATTACCATATTTTGTATCTATGTCGAAAATTTAAAGAGTCTTATGTACTGTAAAACGTTACATGGTACTATTATGATCGTCGTCATAATATGTAATTATTTAATTATAATACAGTAGTGATCTGGGGGCCTACCGCGAAAACCGAAATTCGCAAATTGCGGCGATCTTTCTCTTTTACTCTCACTAAGACGAAATTAGAGTGACAGAGAAAAATGCCCGCAATTGACGAACTTTGGTTTTCGCGGATACAGCCCTGAACATGTATAGTTTCTGACAAATTACTAATTTTTCTATAATATATTGCTTGGAGTCGCAGTTCAGTAAAGGATTTAATTGTAACCCTATCGGCTAAGACATTAACTTTACATTTTGATGAGAACGAAGCCGGTTTTACTGTTATTACACCATTTCCGATCTTCATAACAACTGAGCTTTTCTGGTTTAGGGTATGATTTAGGTACATCGAAAGGGAACATTGAGTTTATCGGACAGTGAGCTATGTTATCGGTTGACTGAATTTGGGGGTGCTTATCGTAACCAAGTAGGTATCGGTAGAGATCGTGTTTAGTATTGGAATTTAACATACCACCGTGAAATAGACTCTTTGGTATAATGTAAATTGCAACGTCTGTATATAAAATTTATAAATTGTAATGTGGTACGTTCCACAATAAAAAAAGAAAAAATGTTGACATTCAAGATCTATTTACATTATTTTTGTAATTAGCAAATTATACTTACTGCTGTGGCGCAGCGAAGTGGATCCTGGCCTCCGGCACCAAAGACCTAGACCAACCAAGAACCAAGACCAAGAGTTACCTATTCGCACGTCTATCGTACAACGTTTTACAGTAAATGTTCGACACAGTAACGTAATATGCTAATTTTCGGACTAGTGCGCTAAAGTAGCACCATATACTGTAAATATATTTATTACTTCTGACGTTTATTATAAGTATTTGAGTTTTTATCCTAAGCGTTTACGGTTATCTAGTAGAAGTACGGTATAACCAAATACTTTCGAGTACGTATTTGGTTATTCTGTACTGGCATCAAGGCTACAGCTATTTTGTCAATACATCAAACGACAGCTGGTTACACAACCATTAGTTTTTATATATTTAAAGAATGTATATTTAGAGTACCAGGCCGGAAGCACCGCCGTAGTTTGGCAGATTTTTCATAAGTCATGAAACGTGGCATAATCTCCAGCCCGGCCACGCCGGAATTCACTGCCACCCGCAACCCCAAGATACGATTTTAATCACAGATTAATGTACTTTTTGTTATGTAACTCCAAAAACCTTATTTAATCGGTAAAAAAGGCAATAAGCAGTTTTTTTCTTCATTTTATGGCCTTACTTTGCTAAAGTACATTTTATATACTGGTAGAGTCTGTTCGGAAAGAGAAGAGTCGTGGAATGTATTGTGCCCCATACATTTAACGACTCTTCTCTTTCCGCAGAGAGTCTAAATGGTTTTTGCCCTATTTTTCATAGTACTTTTTTCACACGTGCAACACAGAATTTTACATTCGCATTCAAACTAGTACTTACATAAAGATATGTAGGTTTTATGCGCAATTTATACATTTGCCACGGCGGTTCAACGCTAATCAGGCTAGAAGGCCGGGCTTGATAGTAACACACAAAAAATTGATATCATATAGGTAATGTCATTTCATACAGCTGTTAACGAATTGAGTGTTTACGTTAATTAACAATTAGCCGTAATTCGTTAACAGGAATAGCACTTGTTAATTAATTTTCCGGATTTATAAAGTGTTTGTTTAATTATTGTTCGTAATACAAATAACCGATGTTTATGAACGCTATTTCATGAAATTTATTTTATTCTGAAGTGGGTACTACCGATTCCATTCTTTCATGTATATATTTTGAATTATAGGTATCTAGTATCGTTTGGTGCTGTAGTTATCCTATGGCAGAGGTGCAGAGAGCCTTTACAAAACCACACTAAGCCTTCCTATCTTCAACGACCCTTCTGGCCTCGGTCCACCTTAGCCCGACCGCTCGTAGTTCACTCTCGACTAACCGTCTCCAAGAGTGTACGGGATGCCCAGAGCCACAGCTTCCGTCTGACGGTTTCCAACCAAATATATCCCCTCTTCGAATAGTAAATCCTATCCATATCCATTTCCGCGTCGCGGTTTCTACGTCAATGGGTGTTTGTCGGCATATAGGTACTCCACAGGCATTTCGTTCTTTCGTCGTTAATCGTCATTAATTGCATAAGGTAAGATAGGGCAAGAGAAACATTAGGAAAGAGAAAACACTTGAAGGGAATTCCTATATTGTTTGTTCTTCTTGCCTCGTGCACAATAAACTACCTATTCATGTTTTCTTACCTAACATGAACTTAATAGAATTCAATGTTTAACGTCAGATATGCATCTAGCACGTCATTTGTAATTTTTTTAGCAACGAGGCTAAAATAATTTAATTCCTTCACTTCAAATCATTTGGAATAACATAAAAAAGAAGTACACATAGCCTTAAAACATTTTCCACGTTCTTTTACACCAGTGTTCTTTTACGAATATTATTCCTCATTTCCGCTCAAACATCCGGGTCATTTTTTTAGAGTTCCGTATCACAAAAGGAAAAAACGGAACCCTAAAGCATCACTTTGTTGCCCGTCCGTCTATCTGTCAAGACCCTTTATCTCGGTAACGCGTGGCGTTGTAGAGTTGAAATTAAAAGTATATACCTAGCCAGGTCTACAGTCTCTTTAAGATGAGGAAAAAACTTCTAAGCGTATATTTCGACACTCTCAAGGGAATCAAAATTTAAAGGGTAATTTGGCAATTTGAAAACCAAAAATATGTGAAAAAAATATACGGAACCCTCGGTGGGCGAGTCCGTATCTTGTCCGGTTTTTAACTCAAATTTTATTAATTATTATATGAAAGAGATACATTTCCAGCTAGTCGGCTTTCAACTATTAGAAACGCAATAAAATACGAACGCTACTAGCTGTGTACAGCGTCTGCATTTAAATAACATCGCGACTAAACTTTTAGTCAGATTTCATCCATGGGCACCGGCGCCAGAAAATTATCAACCGAGCGAGAAATTTAAGTAGCCGTGAACGGCATAAAATTAACTAAGTCTCTTCGCGAGTTGCCAGACTCAGTGTTAAGGTCTTAAGGTGGCGGATTAAGCACATATTCGCTAACTTAATTCATTCGCGAAGTTAGATTTGCGCAATTAAGTAATACGTTCATTAGGTTAGGTGCACAGATCTGCTATAATCCTGTCGTAATCTAATTCCAAGTGTGATTGCGATTCAATTTGATTATCAGAGCGTTAAACATTGAATTAAAATTTACGTACCGATCTATTGGTATTGAATTTCAATCGCATTGGTTCGTGCTCATTAGATTATACTTATGCGCTGATTGAATGGGATTTATATTTTAATGTTATTTATTAAATTTACTGCTCCTTGCACATATTAATGTCAGGATTACGGACTAAATTGAACAGTTGAACACCGACTAAGCAACGTGTAAGTAAAAATCTACTCGACTAAATAGCACAAGTGAAATCGTTAAAACGAAAGCAGTGTTTTACATTGTCGTCTTCACATTATTAATGCTTACGTTTCCGTAGGAACCCATTTTTAGTGTAAACGCGTAGTTCTGGGTGCGTAGCCAACATGCTAATCGTTAACGCTAAACACAACTGTCACTGTCGCACTAATATGGAAGAGTGATAGAGACACAAAGCGTTTTGTTGTCATAGCGCAAGCGATTGTCACCTTAGCTAGGCACCTAGGTCATTCTCCGAAAGCAGCTCGCTGTGCACTGAGCGAACCGACGTGCATGCCCGGGATCGCAGACATTGTTTTTGAATTATTATTTTTAGTTATTTTTAACAACAAAAAAAAACGGCAAAGACAAGAAATGCTCAGTGTAGGGTTCCGTTACCCGTCCGTCACAATAGGCTGCATTAGTATCATGTATTTAACAAGCATAAGGGAGTACCTACTTTCGCAGCAATGGCCAGAGGGCGCCACAAGCCCTCAGGAAATTATTGTTCTACGAAATTCCGACCCATGCTACCGTGACCGGATGGCCGAGCGATCTAGGCATCTGTCGCGTAAGCAGAGGACGCTGGTTCGATTCCAGCTATGGACACTCTTCCTAGGTCGTTGTCATTCTTTCTTTCGCATATGACATTTATTTCGGTTCGGCATTTGCGGCCCGCGATGCGCTCAATTGCGGCCCGCGAGGCTCTTTGTCTATTTGTGATCGGACGCGTCCGGGACGCAAATTCTCCAATATTTTCTTGCCTCTATCAAAAATTTGTATCACGAACTTAGAAGTTTGATTTTTCCACAGCTACAAGGGACTGGAGCCCTGAATATTTCAATGCGATACCTGTCTCCATTAATTAAGCGTTCCAGACTGACGGACAACAAAGTGTTTTTCCTTTTCTGGTACGAAATCCTAAAAACAAGCGTCATTGTGACGCGTCATGCAACTGCGGCCATCAGTAGGTATACGTACATTTTGGCAAACCACACATTGTAGTAAGCCACAGTAACTGCTGGGTCCATATTGAATTCGCCGTCGCGTCATCACGTTTGCTGCTTTAACCGGTAGAACGCCATAGAGGACGCGCGCGCGTCGCATAAAATAAATGTCTATTCAAAAATAGCGACATTTACCTTTATAAAAAAACTCTAACGACGATACTTGTTCTGCCATCTACTACCTAAGTACCTACCTATCATTCTCATAATTTTTTTAATTACCAACTATAGGTAATAATAATTTCCCTTACAAAATGTTTCTGCTTATTAGCTAAGACATTAGGAATTAATGGAGATAGGTTCGCCAACGCCTATGGGTGAGGGGTGCGATTGGTGGTAATTTATTAGATATTACATAACTACACAATTATTACCATTTATAGTCACATCAGAGTTTGAATTGGATATACTCCACACTATGATTGACCGAAGCGTTAGCGAAGGTCTCCTTTTTAACTCGTGCATTTTGCTTTCGTATTGTCCGGATGTTCTACTCGACAGGTCGCAATCCTTAACCGATTCTCGTGAATTTTTTGACCAGATTTTACGATTAAGTAAATGTTTTTTGACGAACCAGTTTTTGTAATTGGTCATCTTAAGCGCCAATAGAGTATATGGCGCTTAAGACTATATTTTATTTTATTTCAAAGTCACACTAAACAGACAACATTAAAATTTGTTTTACAATATATAGACAGGTAGGTATTATAAGAATGCCATCCAAAATAAGCATGCACAGCAAGATAAAATTTAAACGAACAATAACTATCCTAAAATTAGAAAAAAAACTACACTAAATTACAGAATAACATAAATAATTTTAACATGTCAAATTGCTTAATATTATTGTGAAGTATGATGGCCGAGAACTCTAACAACCTGCCTCTTGAATACTGCCAGCCGTGCGTCGAAAATGTCAATTTCTTTATTTTTGAATACCAAATCATTGTACTCACGACACATTCTGACGATTGGATTGTATAAAGAGGTATTATTTCTGTAGACCTGAAGGGCGAAAGTCTTAGGACCACGGGATCTAAATCGAGGAGTATTGAATGTGACTAGGGATAGTAACCTCCTGTTCAAGAAGAACCATTGTGAATTCACTGTGATAACGACTCGACCTACTAAGCATTTTTCACATTTACATTTTCTAAGCTTGACGCGTATTATGTCTATTATGTCTGTGTATCAGAAATGGCCTTCGAAAGTACCTGGCTTGAAAGTTTACGGAAGCGTAAAATGCATTGCTGCATTCAAAGTGTATACAGCTATAATTCAAGAATGCAGTGACAATTAAATAATATATTATGACTCATATTTCGATAGTTTTCGCACCTAGATTTAAATTAAAGTTAAATCAGTGCTATAAATTTAATATTATCATACTGGTACAATGAAATAAGTTGTGCTACTCACTATTAATTGTCTTTTCTCTCTTCATTTTAACCTGCGTACCGGTGTTACACGAGCTGCTGGTGTGATTAAACATTCCACCACAAATATTACCAATAATTATTGATTCCGCAATAAAAGACTTCCAGTACTCAAAAAAACAGTGTGTATTGTGTATTCATTTGCGCATTTATACCGCAAATCGTTTCAATATGAGCGCCGCGGTCTCGTGCAAAACGAATTTGTGCCGAAACTAAAATTCGTGATGCCCGCGTCCCGGATGCGTTATTTTTGTTGCGACCGCGCTGCTATGTTCATTCAATTTTATTAACAACATTATTTACTTTTGGCATGCATCGTTACTCGGTACATTTATGCTTTTCTGGGGTTCCCAGGGATATGCAAATGATATGTCTGTCAGTCCGTCCGACCGTAAACATCGACAATTCTGAGTAAAAACCGTCGAAAAGAGAAATATAAAGTTTCATTAAATATCCGTAAACATCGTGCTTAATGAAAATACAGTTTATTTTGCGCAGATTTCAAACTGAAAAAACGTAGTCTAGGCCGTTCTGGTATTTTATTCGCGGATAGAAAACGTGATCCTTATATTCCTTATTATAAGCTAAATATAATGCTAAACATGGCATTTTGGGACTTAGGTTTGTGTTTTGTAGTGGATGTAAGTTAATATTAGAACCAAATATTAGCCTTTTTTGACGTAAAGGTTAAACAGTTGGAATACAATTATTACAAAGTACGATTATTTAACTAGACACTGACGACCAATTAAAATGCCAATTATTTATTATGGCAGTTCAAATATCAGTAGAAATCAAAAACAAGAGCCTATTAATACCAACAAATTGAGTTCCTTTCTGTTTTGTAAAGAAATGCTAACATTTTGTAAATATGGAAATTATAGAATCTTACTGAGAAAATGGTTCAATTAATTTTAAGGCATGTTGTTGTTCTTGTTGTTTGCCTTTCTGTGTAAATTCCGAGTAAATTCTAGACGTTGTATTCATTACATTAGACCAATAATTTGAGAGAATCGCGACCCAGTAATTATTTTGAATAACTATTGTGTTAATATCATTTCTCGTATAATAAATAATAAATATTATACGACATTATTACACAAATTGACTAAGTCCCACAGTAAGCTCAATAAGGCTTGCATTGAGGGTACTTAGGCAACGATATATATAATATATAAATAGTTATAAATACTTAAATACATAGAAAACACCCATGACTCAGGAACAAATATCCATGCTCATCACACGAATAAATGCCCTTACCAGGATTTGAACCCGGGACCATCAGCTTCATAGGCAGGGTCACTACCCACTAGGCCAAACCGGTCGTCAATATGCAATCCTTCACTGGCTTCTTGTGGCATTTCTTTTTACATTTCCCCCCCTCCTTTTCTTCTTCCTCCTCCCTCAGAACCACACTGCCTAGATATATATAGATTTTTACTTTACCTATTTATACAAAAACAATTATTTCTTCAAATCAAGCTGGGGTGGTTAGAGTAGCGCTACCTAGATTTCACGCAAAGTAGGCACAAGTGTAAATTAAATAGGCAGCGACTTTAGCGTGTTAAGTAAATGTGAACTTAAGCTATTATATATTTGAATCATGTATTTATACTCTGTATCTTTAGGTTTTTAAATAAAAGTAAACAAAATCTACCTTCCAATGGCTCCTTAAGCCATAGTTGAGGGTAGGTGAAAATATTACATGATGAAATAATGTAGGTTAAAGTCAGATCATTCAGTGAAAGATCCAGGTGGTTTTGTATTTGGTTGGTTAACCAATAAATGTTATAACTACCCAAAACTTTACAAATTGTTTGTTTACTTTTATTTAAATACCAAAAAATACAGAGTATAGTTATGGTTTATGGTGCGTTTCGCCCGCGCCTATACATGTACAAGCGAATGCACGATAAGTATGATGAACGACATCAGTTAGATTTCATTCTGATATCAGTGTAGGTACGTTCGAGTTGGCCTGTGTATCTTTACAGTGATAAATACATGTCCTGACTCGGAGTACTCGTAGGTATCAAGCTACGATAGTGCACAAGGGCATTTGACGAACGTCCCGAGTGGCTGAAGTTCGCATCAAACCGATAGCTCTACAAACTTCAACTACGCTGTGCAGGTTCCAAATTAGATTGTTGTTTAACATGTATCGCGAGATAGTTAGAAGACGCTGCAAGCATATTTTGCATAATTTCGTGCGCACTGATTAAATTCAGTAGCAATTCAACACAGATAAAAATCAAGTCTGGTATTAATTAACAACTTTAATAAAAATAATACCATACGATCAACGACTTGCATCAAATACTTCATTGTACAAAGACAACACACGAAAACAACAAGATTGATGTCTATCTTTTTTCAATGGTACGAGTAATAACTCTATCATGGCCAATCTGAGTATACCAGCCACCGCGCGCCCTGGCCGGTGGTAAAAAAACTAAGTGTAAGGCCTGAGTGGACGCTCGAGTCGGGCGTGCAGCGGGGCGGGGCGTGCGGCGTGCATGTTAAACAAATGAAACTCATACTGGTGTCCTGAGTGGACGCTGCTCAAAGCGAATGCCGAGCGGGCAAGTTTGCGGGCAATGCGGCGTCGAGCGGGGCGTCGTGGAGAGGTTCAAACCTGTTTGTGATTTGCAGCGGCGATAAGAGCGTGCAGTCATGTCGTGCAAACAAATAATTATTGAAATACAATATAAACCAGCATTTTGGCTATCATTACAAAAATAGACTGTTTAAATAAATGGAAGGTAAATTAAAGTATTTATTTTCACTTTTAATCCATTGCTTCTTAAGGTTTCGTATAAACTGGGAAATTCTCCAAACCGTCTTCTTTGCTTCACTACGACACTAGGACCTTGCTTTGTAGAAAAACGACACATTTTGAGCCATGAAGTCTCTTCTAAAAAGAAATCAAGAATGTCGTCCTACGTCGATGCCATGGTGAATGCGACCGATTCACACGAGCGGTGAGCGTGCACTGAGGCCACTCGCTGGACGCTCTATCTCACGCTCGCCCGCCCCGCTGCACGCCCCGCCGAACGCTCCGCTCCGAGCGTCCACTCAGGCCTTACACTAAGTGCGAGTGACGAGCGGAAAGTCGTCTTTTGTTTTCTCTCGATGTTCTCGCGTGAATTTTCTTTAAGAGTTTGACTGCAAATAGTACAACTTTGATTTTACCTATTTAATGTTACTCATGATTTATTTGTGTTAAAAGTTAATAATTATTCATATGTGGGATGCTTTTAATGCAGCACTTCTATTTTGAAACACAAGACACACAACTGCCACTAGTGCCACTATAAACTATCCTGCTACTGAAGTTTTGCACCACGCACACCAAATTTGTGAACGTACCTCGTCGGATACGCAAAGACATCCGAAGCCACATTATTCTAGTTCTGAGTTACCTCAATATCTTTGGACATTAAGGCCAGTTACCATATTTATCTTACATACGGCTCACATTGTTTTATTAACTGTACATATTTTTTATTATTAAATTGTTTTACATTAGGACCAAGTTCTCATTTACCGCTCTAGTTAGGTTAGCCGGCTACAATACTTGCAACTTTGCGACGTCAACAATAATGATATACTTCGGGTGTACTAACAGGAACACTATTAACTGGCCATTAACATGGAGAATCATTAGCTAACTATGTCGATGGTGATACCCATTCGTACATCAAGGTTACAAATTCAAAGTATTGTTGAATATTTCGCCTATATGTTTATAGAAATAATACAACTAGGTGTAAAGTTTTCAACAGAATCAATACCAGAGGGAATGTTTTACATTTGAAACAATTTAACTGCACGTCGGTATTGTCGGAGAGCCAGTGGATTTCAAAGAATATTTTCCCTTGTATTCTGTCACATGACAGAATTGTGTAAATTGGCATAAAATGTCTGACAGTTCGTGCCAAGTGATGGAAAAAATTGTTTAGTTTGGAGACTAAAATAAAATATCATGATTCAGTTGTTTATAAATAACTTTTGCTGACTTTTCTGTTTACTTGGTTAGATGAGTTTATAAGTGTAAAAATACATCATTAATAAGAAGAACAAAATTAATGCTATAATATACTGTGAATATCAGTTTTGTAATCTGCAATATCTGCATCTACAAAGCGACTTAACTTATTTTTTCGATACGATGCTTGATTATGAACATAACTAGACCAATTAAGGTTATGTATACGTAATAATTCGACAAAATCCAGTGTAAAAAAGTTTATAAAAATATTTACAGTAGATATTATATTGTCCTCTTTTGTCTGAAACACAGGAACTCCTAGTTCAGGCATTTGTAAACTTTTCTCTAAGAACAATTTTACCCCCTTATTCATAAACGTCTACTAAAGTTGACAAGCCGCTAATAATCGTTTGTCCCATTCCATCATAACATACGTTGGAAAGGGACAAACGATTATTAGCGGCTTGTCAACTTTAGTAGACGTTTATGAATAAGGGGGTTAGTCTTTAAGAGCTACCACTGTACAATACTTTTTTCAATAAATTATTTGTTTATTTATATGGTGCTATTTTACCGCACTAGTGTAATAATTAGCACATTAAGTGACTATTTCGAAAATTTAAATGGCCATATGTACTGTAAAAGTTGTACGATACATGTGCGAATAGGTAATTCGAATATTTTTCGCACTTGTATCGTAATGTACTATTATATATTAAATTTTTTACGAAAAACTTTATTAAATATAAGCATGGTAGCTATTATTAATACATTATATGAATATTTTTTGACAAAGGATTTTAAAGTGTAGCACGTCATACCTACATTCGATCGTCTATACAGTCAGGTACAAAAAAGTTGATATAACGTAAAACCTTTACATATCCCGCTATGCTACAAATATAAGCCTATTAATAGCTTATAGTCAACGAGCAAAGTGAAAGGTAGGGGTGCGAAAGAGGTCACCACAGTCGGACGACCATAATTTTTCATCTCATTACACCGCAGAGGTGTCCTCGCGTTGTCCTGGATGGGCACCCAGCGTGTGGCCACCCCAGAATTATCCACTCGCCTGTGGACTATATGCTATTTACAGCATGCGGTAGGTTTATTCTCGTGTACGCGAATTTAAATAATATCCAATGATTTTTAAGTTGGCTTCTTCTTAAAATTTAAAGTATACTTTAAGTACACTCAATAAGTACTTACTAATGAAAATGGTTTGCTTAGTAGATACGAACATATCTCGAATGTCATCATAAATATATGTATTAAGCGTTTTCATTACTCTTACCTGTACGGATATGATGATCGTATTTAGGTACCTACGTGACAGCGTAATAATGAATGTCAGTCCTTTCGATCGCGTGGTGTTAAAATTGTAATACTGATTTTATCACGTTGATAAAACAGTACATAGATTACATGTAGATTTGTGTCCAACGCGCGCAGCGATGTAGACGCATTGATGAGTAATTTAATAAATTGCGTAATTAGCGCGGCTTGCATCCGCTAGCAAATCGACGTGCTGAGTGTCTCGATTTCCTCTCCTTTCTGCAACAAAAAAACAAGCTGCTGCTGAGAGGAACAATGGATACGGTGACTGCGGTCCAGATGACTTCACGTGCATCGAGTTTCACCGTGGAAGACATCTGCGAAGCAAAACAAGTGCTGTACCAGTCTCTTGGGATCGTCGGCACATATGTACCTCACCGGAGAGGGGATGAAACCGAGAAGAATATCCTGAGGGAGAATAAGTTTTTATAATTCTTCGGATTCCGAAGTTTATGGAGACGTTGCCTCTATCCTGCCGTCGGGTGATCCGGATCAGGTCAACGTTCGCAGCTTGATAAAGTAAATCGTGGCCTAAAAACAAGTTTAGCGGAAGTTATTTCAAAGTTATTCAATAAATTAAATTAATTACATGGAAATCATAATTATTACAATTAATTATTTAAAATAAAAGTCAAACATTATATGGTTAAATATTGACTAAGGAATACTGAAAGCTTTTTATCAAAACCACCAACATTATCCGCGAATATGTCAATCTGCGGTGCAACGATGGACATGACATTAAGGAGAGAGAGTGCCCGAATCGTGGGCGAGTTAGCGGCGCGAGTTTGTTTACGCGGGGCACCCCGCGAACAAGCGCGCCGGGCGCCGCGCGGGCAGCGCGCTCACATTGCTACGTGGTGCGCGTGCCGCGGCGACTGCAGGACACAGGACACCATAGCAAGCGCGGACTTCTGGCCGAAGGGTGTGATGTTTCGGTGGTTCCGGATCAACCTGCTGATCAACGCCTAGTCAGACGACGCAACGGAGCCATGCTGTTACGTCTTCGCCCAAATCCAATGTTTAATTAGTATTTTATTTTTATGTGTATTGTTGTCTTTGTTTCCTTATATTTTGTAGTTTCACGGTGCCTTGGTTTTACTGTAATGCTGTGTTACTTATTTGAGCAATAAAATAAAAACTTAATAATAAATGTTATTATTACAAATTCTTATATCTATATGAATTTTAGTCAAATCTCAAATCTTTTTAGTGAAATTCGACCTAGGTAACTTCGGTACTACCATCAAACTGGCCTAGTGATTGGACACCAAAGGTAGCAATAAAGCTCTAAAATAAAACAATGCAATCCCGTTGAGAGAAACGTTTGATCATAATGATGACCTACCTAGAAGAGGACTGTTTAATATGCCGTTAGTTCAGGCCGTTCTCCAAACGCAGGTTCCTAATTAACGAGCAGTAATAATAATAAATAAAAATGTGTTGTTAACGACTATTATTGTAACAAATTGTGTATTCTACAAAGTTTTAATGATTAGCTACGACGTCACTAGGTACTAATATTGAAACATTGCCGAAATTGTGTGCGAGTAAAAAGTTTCCGTTTTCCCTAAACAGCAGGTTACTTCCGACAGTAAGCGTATTTAACGACCTACAAAAATATAACTTATTTAGCGGCCGCGTTTTCATCAGATAACGTGGCGTTGGACAAACAGGCCCATAAACTCTAAAAAAGCGGCCAAGAGCATGTCGGGTCATGCGCAATTTTAGGGTTCAGGGGTTGTTCGTCCGTCAAGAGGACTAAAAGGGGGCTTTTTTGTAGATACAATGAACAAAAAAAGCATAAGAGAGTGTTATTTTCACGACTCTTTTCTGTCATTTCTGTGAACGGGCAATTTTTGAACAAAACTCAGAAACGGCTAAACTGATGAATCTGATGATCATTTTCAAAATAGCTTTTACTGAAAGTTTTTCGACCTACAGATCAAGAAAAAGAATATTTTAAAACTCTTTTATGCAAGGATGCAGGTAGATATTTAAGATGTTAAGGTGATAATTCTAGTTTCATTTTCATTCGTCCATTTACTGGCGTGTAAAATTCAGACGCATTTTACTATCGGAGCGATTATTTCTCAAAACCTCAACTTTAACTAAAAAAAAAGATTAATTTTATTTCATAATTGATATTGTCAAACTGATGAAGAGAATGAAACTTTCATTTAATAAACATAATATTAAGGGTTTCAAAAAGGCTATTCTTTTTTTTATCTATCGACTAAACCCCACACTATTGTGTAAGTTATTGGTGGTATTGTGGGTTCAAGCAAATATAAACACTTAAATTTACTTTAGGGACTGCTTTGTCGGCGTGGTTAATATAAATAGCAGTGGCGGATCGTTCAAAGAACTCGATTCACACCGGCTTGTCTAATTTCAGCCCGTTGAGTACTTTCACGATCGGTTTATGGAGAAAAGAAAAGTAAAATTAGCTCCGGGTTCCCGACGAATATTTGTGACGCGCCGCCGCTGATAAATAGGTACACCTGCCAAAATTTCTTTCTTTCTAAATTTCCGTACCCGAAAGGTTAACGTCTTCCCATCGGGTCAGCTTAATAGAGAAAAAAAAGGTGGCAAAAAACGGTCACTAATACAATAATAAAGTATTGTAAAACTGATAACAATTTAATAACGAATTGTTTATGACTACAGTATACATATTGTTTAAATTCTGATGTACTTACACTCTTCGGGGCTTAATTTTGGTTATATCGGCATAATTTACAATTCAGGACGTGTCAGAGAATATTCGAGTATAACACGATAATTAATATTGGTGCCCTGTCTGCAGCAGTATAACCAACGATATTCTCTATAACCCAACCTCACAAGCCGCACTAATAATGTATGCAGCCGTCGACTATTAACATTCGCATGAACGGGATGATTCTCAATGAACATTGTAAACGCAATGAGCAAAAATATTAAGAGGAAAGAATAGCTTTGCGGTCCTAACAGAATAACGGTACTTTTTCTATGAAATTCCATTTTCCGCTAACTAAATCTTAACAAATTTTCGTATTTGCTCTTGATCGCTCAGCTCTTTTTTAACATTTCTTGAAAAAAATGAAAACCTATATACCTAATTTTTCATTGTGTTAATAACATACTAAACAATCATGGAGAATGGATAATATTTAGAAGTGGGAAAACATTTTCTCTTTTTGTATGGCGAGTACGTGGTATACTTCCCTCTTTAAAGCGCGTAAAAGTTACCTATTATAACATATTAAATTATCGCATTTAAACTGCCGTGAGACATACTAACATTAAACTAATTTTACGGTTTACATTCACGTGTTTTTAGTCACTAGCGTGACATGTTTAGGAGAGCCTAGGTCTCCCTTCTCAAGCACTAACAGTGTGAGCAGCATTCACGACGGCCGTGCTTCGCGTATTGTTCCGCGCCGCGGCGCACACTGCGCGCGCGTTATTAGAACCGGTTAGGGAAGGTCTCGCGCTGTCGTAGTAGGCGGGCATAGTGGCGCGAATATGACGCGCGAGTGACTAAAACAAGTCAGTGTAAACCGTAATTAGTTTAACATATTAAATTGATTATGAATGAAAGTTTAATTGTACTATTTTTAGACTAAAATAATAATGTAATGTATTGTTGTCATTTTTTTTGTCTGTTTTATGTTGACCTGTTTATGTGCAATAACATACATACATAATGTTAAAGGAGAACTGTCGAGATTTATCTTTATCTCTATTTGGAAAAGTATTAGATAGTGGCAGATACTTTTGGTGCATTGTTTCATCCGCTACTCTGTCGTATCATGACTATCTGCTGTATCTCTAGAAACCGTTTCAATTCGTTTTAATATAAAAGTCATGACTATGACATGGAAAATGTGATTTACGTCCTTTTGCCATTTGCATTCTCTCATAGTGTAAGATATTTGGTCCTAAATAAATGCCGTAGAACCTAGTTACCCCTAACTCATGTATCTATAGTTACATCAATTAGTCATGACACGACAGTACTATTGATACTGACTGTACATGCATTTTTACACAAGCTGACAGTCCATATATAGGCCATTACGTTATCCCACCTCACAAAATTTCTTAAAGCGGTTTAAAAACTTTATTTATACACACGAATCGCATTTCCCACACGTACCCTTCCTAATCCTTTTGGGAATACAGTCCTTTATTTTCATAGAAGCTTTAAAAATATCATATCACCGAAGTAATAAAACATTATTGTTCACTGAGGTAGACAAAACACCACGCTCTCGTTCTCATAATATTTGTATTCAATAGTCGTGCAAGCCCGTCGTATTATTGCTTTTTGCCTTTACTAGAAATCAAAATTTATGTAAGCAATATTTAACCATATAAATCAAAGAGTGTTCCGTATTTTACCATATTTTTCTATCCCGGAGCGGTCATAGGCGACGATTGGAAAATAACGACCCTGTAGATCACCCGCGTGGATATTGAATTTGATTGGTTCCTGTAGAATAAATATTAGCGCTCACATCATATGAGGGCAGATGGCTATGGAGACCCCTATGCTTCGGGCAGCTCAGTAGGTATGGATGTTGACAGCCTCGCTTCGATTTAGATCGCTTATTAAGGACCGTTCCTCGAATTTAAGCGCTTTCAGAAGTTTCAGATGCGTGTTTTATTTAACTGCGTGTATAAGATCGTACAAGAATTTATAAGCTCGTATTGGTGCAAATCGTAAATGACAGGAGGCCTTGCCAAGATGGCAATCGTACATCGACAAAGGCCGATTGGAAAGAAAAAATGATTTTGATACATAATTTCACTTTCGATTGGCGTTTTTTATCAACGATTTTCACTTAGTAAGCCCCCAGGGGTCGAAAAATCAATAAGCGATATGCAGAAACTTGCTTGTATTCGCAGTAGGTATATCTATCTACCTCATTTGAAAACATTAAATCACATAATATAGTATATACTACATATGGTGCTACTATTCCGCACGCGTGCGGGAATGAGCACTTTCCGCGCATATGTCGAAACTTTAAAGAGCCATATGTACTGTAAAACGTTGTACGATACATGTGTGAATAGGTAAGTCGCAACTCGTACCTACTCCCTTCGATCGTGTTTTAATTTATCATTAACACGTTCGCTGCGGCAATCCAAAACCATGCCCTGAATTTCAGTGCGTTACGAGGCCTAATATACCCCGTAGAGGCCTAGAGGGTTTCACTATGTTGCGTTACGGGTGTTCATAACTTCATTTAGGATGTTCTAAAGTCTCCAAAACATATTTATTGTAACATTTTTTTATGCCAATTGAAAGATTACGAATGCTGCTATGTTACTCTGCCCCCGTATCTGGATCTGATGAAAACTTATCAAGTTATTGAAAAAAGAAAAATACGGGGTTGCTTTAACCCCATGTCGCACTAGAGTTGAAGAAAACAGGGGGTTTATCGAACCCCGTAACGCACACGCCGTATTTGTGCCGATAAATTAATAGTGATGTGAAAGAAAACAAACGATATTTAAAAGAAATATATTTTGGAACTTTTGTTATGTAAATAAACACTAAAAATAAAATAAAACAAAAACCAAAACAACATTCTTAAGTAACTTTAGAAACATTATAACACGCAAAATAAACAAAAAAAACTAAGCGTAAACACTCCGTACGGGGTAATGAATCACAATACGGGTTTATTGGACCCCGTACCGCACTAGAAGGCAATTTTTGCTTTGTGGTCGGTACGGGGCTCATAAGACCCCGTTCATTTTTTAAATGCCATCTGATTAGATTTTAAAACCGAATTTATATAAATCAAAATATTCATTTAATCAGCACTCCACTATTCCCTTTAAAGGCTTACGTGCATGACATTTGTATGCCAAAAAATCAATATATATGTATTTTGATATTGGCACTTTTTTATAAAATAGTATAAATCTGCTAACTGGACGAAATAGCATTACAAGCATACCGTTATGTCTATTTCTGGTGCCTAGTACCTAATGGTGGGTCATAAAGTGTGATCATAATGTTCGGCATCTAAGTCTAGGATGAAAAACTAGCTATTCACGGACGGCTGTTATCTTATCTTATTATGCTTGTTACTTATTACGCGAGTTTGTCTTCATTTAAAAGTTTTGTTTATATTTTGAGTGTAACTACACAGTGCGAGTTACATATAAGTAAGCACGTGTCTGTGAATTCGAAATAAAACAAAAATACATTCAAAATCTGTATATTGTTTTACAACTTTAATGTTGTTTTTTTTTATTAGTGCAATGAAATAATTACTAAAATATGTCGTTTAAAGGGTTTAGAAGTCAATGACATGTATTTTTATTTGGATAAAGTTTGACTGACATTATTTACGGATTGTTAAATATTTTAAAAATATATGATTTTTAAAAAGATCTAATTATCTATCTATATCTATTATAAAAAGATAAAATCTTAGCAATCCAGACTAGTAAGGATTTTTAAAACGGGCGTTATAAAAGTTATAAGCAAGTAAATAGTCACTCTAACGAAACGGTTTGACTGTAACATTAGGTATGTTAAGATTTCGTCCGACTTCCTAAATAAAACCAAATTAAACATTAAACAAAAGCAGTAGTGGCCGAATGGATCTGGCGTCTGATTTTCATTCCGGGTTCAAATTCTGGCTTGTGCCAATGAGTTTTTGGAACGTTTGTGCCGTGTGCGCAATGTCATTTAATATATAACACAATCTTATCTGTGAAGGAAAACCTTGTGAGGGAATCTGCGTATATCCACAAAGAAATTCAAAAAGTGAGGTCCTCAAGCCGTTTTAGATCAGCGTGGATACTATAAGCCAAGCCATCTCGAGCATGAGAGGAGACCTGTGCTCAGTAGTGCAACGTTACAAGCCGAAATATTGTTTAACAAATCCGGTCCAAATATTTACCACGTTGCTGGAAACATTATCGTGACAGTGCTTAAGCGTAGGTACTAAAACAAACGGAATGATTAACTGCTACGCGTTTTACGGGCCTCTTAAGAATGAGATAAATATCTAATTAGGCTCGCCCTGATAAACCCGGTTCATGGCTACTTTCCTTTATTTTGTATGTGATATATCCAATGCATGTATTATTCATTTTATTACAAAAGGTACATTGACAAGTATCAATGTTTCGTTTAGTGACATTATATCTCGCAACGAGTAAGTAATACTTAATAGATACTAAACATAAGTATTTAAGTAATCGAAAAAGGTTCTAAAACAACTCCATCCAAATGTGTAGAATGGAAAAATGGTACTACTTAGAAGTTCCCAGCCTTCTATCAACACCGGCTTCCAACAGTTGGAAGAGAGGAGCCCAACGAAATATCTTTACCGTACAAATCGTTCTGCCGTTTTTTGCGGGGGGGAAACGTGCACACAGTCGTACTTCTCACTCACTATATAAAAAACCCAATCTGTAATGACGACACAAATAAATAGAAAATGACACACGTCAAACGGCCCGATTCCAAGAATGAGATACGATAACGATAAGTTCTGGGGTAGATAAGTTCTCATTTAGATATAGTTTGTATGTCGTATAATTGACAGAAGCAGCTTGATTCGGGCAATCAATGTCACTTTGACGTTAAAAATATCGTAGATAGATCTTATTGGGATCACAGCGAAATCGAAATACCTAAACGTCAATTTACACGTCGTTTAGTTATCGATCTTTTAAAGATCTCTCCAAGATCTTAAAAACGTGTCTTACTTAATCATTCTTCAAATCGGGCCGAAAGACAAATCTTACACAGCTCGATCCCTTTTTGTCTACGGACGTGTCACAACACGCACCGCGCTATGCCCAGTTGGGCATGTACATACTTCGACAGAGGGGAAATAGTGCAAATGCTGATTCCATTCCCGGTGTTGCTCGAAGTTTTCAGCTCCTCAGATATAGACAAAATCAATTTTGGTGGGTGTATCTGCTAAACATTTACCACTAGTTCTGGTACCTGAAATGTAGCATCAGGCATCATCAATAATACATGTCGACGGAAAACTGCCTGCATCTTATTATGTAGGTAGTATTTTGTGCAACAGGTACATAATAAGGGTTACACAATCGCATGCACCGCTGCACACAATATATTTTCTAAAACAGCAGAAAACATCTGAAACGATAAATACAATCAAATAAAATACCTATACAAGAGTAAATCAATTTGGTTTCTAGATCTTTGCCTAAAATTAAGCATTTAATAAAATACATCCATTGTACTATATTGTATAAATACCTATTCATAAGAACACTGCTATTATGATCCTATAGACTAGCGCCTATAGAAAAGCATCTCCGTTTCAGCTACGGAAAATATTACGCTTTCGTATGTACATACACCGTTTGTCCGGCCGCTCGGCGGGTTGCATAAATTTCTATCCTACTTAGTTTTTTTAATTATTATCTGGTGCTTTATTTCATGCAAGGTGTGAAATAATTTATCTTAAATACAGTCGAATACCCTATTGCGGGTATCTTGCCAGTCAACAATAGGCCAAATCTGACATGTGTCAAGGTGGGTGCAGTGACAAAAAAAAAACATGTTACCTCCTTTTCTACATAATTAGGCGTAGGACGATGTCTTTTTAATTTCATTGAATGGAATCCAAAATCAACAATAATCGTTCATTCACCGGTCTCCCTCATTGAAGTCGGTTTTTTTCTTAACAATTATTTTATTTTATTTTATTTCTTGGGAAAGGTTCTCTGCCTTTTCGCCGAATTTCACTTGCCGACCAACTTTTCGCAGAAGTTTCATTTGTAGGTGTTCATCCAACCTAACCTAACCCAACCTATTACGCAATTTTCATTTCCCAACTATGGGAAATGAAATAGTTACGAAATAAATATTTGCTAAAAGTCGGCGTAATAAAACGTCTGCGAAAAGTTGGTTGGCAAGTGAAATTCGGCAATACAATTTTCGGCGAAAAGGAAGGATACCCTTAGGAAAACTTACAGCTAGAGTAACAAAAAGGCTGCGAAATAGTAAGCCAATTATAAGTTTCCACAGGTATGACAACACCACCACAATCTCTCTGCTTTGCCTAAAGGTTGACTGGTTGAGAATGCCTCATGGCATTAAGTCCACCTGTTGTACTATAAGGTTTCCTTTTGTGCAATAAAGGTTAAATAAATAAATTATAATTATTAGACTGGTGGGGAGTCCTTGATTCCTTGGAGACTGAGACGAATGTTAGTGTGGGATGCTACCTGCGTAGACACACTGGCACCGTTCCAACTCCAACGGACTAATGTAAAAGCAAAATCCTAAAAATTTCTACAGCAATAGGATAATATTACTCCCTACAAAATGGCAACAAGTTATCGAACAAAATGGCACATTATCTATGTTAAAAAATTACTTGAATTTGTATATATAATATGAAAATACTTTTCTTTCAAAAAAGGTTCTCCCCAACCATAAATTCATAAGCAATTAATCACATCGGAACTGGTTTTTCAATGAAACACTTATACTGCGAAGGGCAACATCAAACAAATGGGAAACTGCAAGTTCGGGTTATACATAATTTTAAATATGCAACCTCCGTTAAATATGCCGACAATTTGCCAAATGATAATTCGTATATTGAAACAATAGGGAAGAATTTGATATTGGAGCAGGTATTTACAGCAGGTAAACTATCGTCACTCAGGTACCCATTAGCTTTCCATGAATTCGCAAGGCGTCCCAATCGTAAACAAAAAATTGTCGGTATATAAAAGGCAGTGAGTGAAAAGAGTAATTTTCTCCTCCATAAAAACAGTTACGCAGTTATTTATGGTGATACCGCAATCTATACAAGGGATTTCGCTCTGGGCAGAGTATTAACGATTATCCGGGTTTTTCTTACAAAGAAATATTACTTTGACAAATAAATTCCGTGTATTTCTTTTCACGCTCAACGGAATCTTAGTAGGTATCCTACTCGACGCTAATATTAAATAATATTTTCTACTCAATTACATTTCCTTTCTCAACTCGGCGTTCTCTTCGTGTTTAAGCTCAGGGGACCTACAATAGTAGAGGGAAAGTGCAGAGTAAAACAACGGTACGGCCCTTTTGTTGTTTCGGGTAATACGAGTATGGTTAAGGAATATTCACTAACGATCAGTACCCCTAGTGTAACTTTGATCGACATCATAACGTGACGAACGCGTTTGCGTTAAGTCTCATTTTGTATAGGATTTTGAGGTTCCAAAACGTCCCGCTTGGCGCGCTCTTCCTAAATCCAATACAAAATGAGACTAAACGCAAACGCGTACGTCAAGTTTCAAAATCGAATTTAGTTACACTAGGGGTACCGATAAAATGTTTTGTCTTTGTAAGTATCGAAATTTCGAGCTTTTACAGTTGTATTAAAATGAGAACGGTATTTTATTAACACTATCAATTACAATTAAGCCAGGAGGATTAAGAAGGCGTACTCGTAATACGATACCGAATCAGAAACGTTTGATACCGATTTTCCGTATCAGTTTGTTACGCTCGCATTCATTATTACTGGCTTGTTGGCTTGATATGCCTAGTTTATTCCACAGCATTTATAAGATTAATTTCATCCAAATATACAAAATAAACAAGCTCTTTGCGCTTAAAATGCTTCAACCCATTTAAAGAAACTGAATTCACACTAGGACCTCGAAATTATCTACCACAAGCGTGAGCTTCTTATTTTAGTACCGTTTTAGCGTTTTAGTAATACGCTACAGATAAAAATCAAAGTACTAGCCTGTCCCTGAACGCGAATAAACGTTAGCGGTTTTCACATATGCAATAAAACAATATGTTTTAAATCGTCGCAGGAGTAAAAAGGAGCCAGAGCTGAAAAGCGCCGACGACGTGACGTTATCGCACGTGGCTCATGGACACAGTATGGCCACATACCAGTATTTGAACAAGGGGAGTAGGGTAAGAGCGCTTTTTTCTTCACCTGATTCAGATTTATTTGTGACAAAAAGACTCAAAATATGGAGTTGCATTCCAGGTCAATTTTAACGTCCACTGACATCAAATCGATATTTGAATGATATTGGAATCATATTAGTTAGCTTAATTATCGCATTCATTCCGCTCAGACTTGTCCACTCGAATATAAGTGTACGTGCGAGACACCCGCGCGAATGACAGTTAACTGACATGATTTCAATATTATTCAAATATTGACTTCATGTCAGTAAATGTTCGAATTGGCTTATGAATCTGTTTTATTTGTATCTTGCTCTAATATAGCCCGTAATATAGTTAGGGTTCTATAATTTCTTAATCTTCGTTTTCAAGGTTTTGTTCCCAACTCATTTATATAAAGTTAAAGGTTTTATTTACACAGTTGTTTTATTTAGCGATTAATTAACCAGGTTTTTCGTGAGAATTTAACATTAATTCGATTTATTAAATAATAACAAACAAATAATCATGGCTCACTATAGCGGGAAAAATCGACCTCAGCGAATTACGTGCTAAAGCTACGGCAACGAGTTATAATTTCATCCGTATCAGTATCCGTATTACATTTATCAGAGCGATTTTTCACCGTATTTGAGTAATTTCATTGTATCGTGAAATGTTGTTATTGTAGAAATATTATTTATATATTTCAATTCACAAATAAACACTACAAATAATTTGGATCAAAAAAGTTTGATTCCGCCCCGCGTTCAAATAAACGTTCGGCTTCGGCTTAAAGTTCTGTGTGTTTATTTGTGTTGCGGCGCCGCGCGCTCGCGCACCCGCGAACACGCGTGATTTGCATACAAATTGTTTAGATACTATACAGATACCTCTCAAATTTCCCATGTGATATTTCCGCATGTTACAAAATCTTAGTAATTAAATCAACATTTGAATTGATGTCGCTGAGCAGACAGTACAGTCAGCATCAATAGTGACGGTCAGTTTAGGCAAATGTATCGGAATAAATAAATCCTAATTTTATTTATAAGTATATGGCAACAAAAGTTTGTTACGACATATTTAGCCGATTTGGCTGTCACTATCTATTTGTTGCTGCATGTATACAAGAATTGTTGTTGCAATTATATAACCTCGTCCTGCCCAATGTTCTCAATTAAGAACACTTTTGATTTAGTAGTTCCTGCCCGACAGTTTTTAGGGTTCCGTAGCCGAATGGCAAAAAACGGAACCCTTATAGATTCGTGCTATAAACCGCATTAAGATTTTTACACAAAAATAGGAAAAAAACAATAAATTTTGGGGGTTCCCCATACTTAGAACTGAAACTCAAAAAATCTTTTTTCATCAAACCCATACGTGTGGGGTATTTATGGATAGGTCTTTAAAAATGATATTGAGGTTTCTAATATCATTTTTGTCTAAACTGAATAGTTTGCACGAGAGACACTTCCAAAGTGGTAAAATGTGTGTCCCCCCCCGTAACTTCCACCGAAAATTAGTTTGAACGAGATCTATTAAGTAGTTTTTTTTAATACGTCAAAAATTCCCTTCATGAACCCTTCATGCGCGAGTCCGACTCACACTTGACCGTTTTTTTTATAACTTCCTGAATCTGTCCAATGTCCTTAATTAATCACACACCTATTCATATTTGCTGCTTAGTGCTCACAGTACAAATCGCCGATGTAAGTAAAATCAGTTATTATTTCTATATGGTAATGAACAAACATATGGGACCATAGGGAGGCCGTTTCTGATTGATTACTAATCAGAATTGACCTGAAGAAGTCAGAGCGCACCCCTATTTATTTTAGCACACTTGCTATACGTGCGCACGCCACTACGATGTAGCCATCGTAGTGGCGTACTATGTGGGAGTGTTCATATTCAGATTTTAAAATAAGGATATGACAGCAAATTGAATTTTAATCCCGTGACAATAAGAGCGTTTATCCGCGTCTATCGGAAATTCCTATTAATAATACAGCATTGACGACAGCCGCCCTAGAAAACGCAAACAATTTCGCGGCAATTACCCCTCTGGCTAGATTCTTGTTAACGCCTTAGTAATAATTGACTTATACCTATAATTAAATTTTTAAAATTCCAATTAGGTGTCTAGTATTAAAACTAAATGTGATGAAATAGTTATTTGTACAACAAGAGAGCAAAGTTTGATATTTCTTCGAGTGCTTATTTTGAGTCCCGTGCAAGCGAAAGTTTCTATAATAGTTCACGAGCGTAGCGAGTGAATCTAATTTAGAATCCTGAGCGTAGTAAGGGACTCAAAAGCGCACGAGATGTAAATAATTTTGATCTCGTGTAGTACACAAAATTTTTCACGTCAGTCAGCCATCAAAAAATACAACTTGAAAAAATTTAATCCGTCTTCATCACTATTTCACTCATGTTTTCTGAAGGTATTCTAACAATTAACTTTAATTACCGCAGTAAAACAACACGAAAGAAATTTCAATAAAATGATACGAAAATAATGAATTAACGAACATCAATTGACAGTTCAATCGTCAACTTTTTTTGTTAAAAAAAAAACTCCGGTCCGAATTGCGGATACTACTATTTGTCAACTTTAGTAGAGATCGCTAAAAGTCGTTAAGTAGAATTATTTACTGCGTAACAATTGCGTAAATTTGTATAAGTACATTGTTTTGATTGTATAATAAAATACGTAAAATATGGTATTTTTGTTAAATTTTAAACTTTTATTTCATTAATTAATTATTACGAATGAAGACTCGTAGGGTGTTTTGGAACGTTGCGGTCTGACTTATTTCGAGGGTCTATTATAAACCGTCAATATATCGTTGAATTACGTATGCACTTTTTTTGTCTCTTTCTTTTTGCTAATGACGTGAAAGGGACAAAGACAATAGAATCCAAATACTTCGAACTTGGATTAGGCCCCGCACGTTGAAATGACATTCGAATATGAAGGTCACTTGAATGTTATTTTGTCTCACTCAGTGAGCAAAATGCGATTTTGCTCACTGTTTTTAAGCAGCAAATTACCCTTGTTCCAGCTGCTGACGTGAAAAGTATTTTTATACTATTTTTAATTTAGTGCTTTAGTATTGGGCTAGCGTGGGGACTATAGCCCGAGCCCTCTCGCGCATGAGAGGAGGCCTGTGCCCAGCAGTGGGACGTATATAGGCTGAATTATATAATTATTATTAGTAGTTGTCTGTGGTTCGCTCGAATACCTTAACGGCTACCACCATTTTGACACTGATATATTCGCTAGTGTGTGTGAATTTTACTATCTATGCATGCGAGATGTATAGAAAGTAAGTTACGCAGTCGGTAGCGAATATACGAGTATCAGTAAAGTTGATACTGCTAAGGCAGTCGTGGTAAGGCTTCTTGACGTAGGCATGTTTTTGAGAAAATCCTCCTAATGCTGGGACATGTTTAAATTTCTCGTAGTTGTGGTCAAATGCAAACATTAACTAGCTGAACTACAAGTAATTCTAGCACACCTCGTACACAGCCATCATTCGTTAAGACAAAGTAAATGTACACCGGTGAAACTAAAATCAATAGAATGCAAGTACTCAATATCACACATGACACGCGTGAATGTGGCTACCTGTTTTATTTCTTATCATTACAGTTCAAATTGAGAAGAGTATATTTTTTCTGGCGAACGGCATGTTGTGCATAATATTACGGGCTTTAAAAAAACAACTAAGGGGACCATATCATCATCCCATATATTTATAAAAGGTTTATCAATATCAAAATCAATGCATTTTCATTATGCTCTTTTCAATTATTTAAACAACGTAGAAACCGATTCCTTTTATGCTAATTCGCGGAATCATGTTAATACATTATTCTCAGGCAATTGATTGTCTTCATATTGCAGTTTATTAGCCTTAAGAACTAACACCACGAAACCTTCTCCCAAACATTGACAGTCAATATTTAACTTTTAACTAACTGCCGTTATCCTTCACCAACATACAAATAAAAAGGGAGACAGCACATGTAACCGCAAGGCGATGTAAGTTTCGAGCAGCCAAGACGACTAGGGACGTAAACCGCAGCGTACTCAAAATCGCTTGTATACTTACCACAAGGGCACTTGGTGAATCATTACGATTATACCTACCTAACTTGGGTTCGGAATTTTCATAGTACCGTAAGACCAAGTAAGTACTTGTAGTCTTACTTGGTCGAGCTATGGAGTTATAATAAAATCAACGTTGACATCGATAAAATGATAGGTAGTATGTATATTGGGCCCTGCCCCGCTGCTGGCGGCACCCTAGGTTAGGTTTTTGATAATTTTGTATAAAACAGTACAAAATACATACAAACGTATGTATTTTGTACTGTTTTATAAGTGTTTTTATACATATTTTTCTTTTATATTCATGTTAAAAATAACCTAAACCAAAATGTTAAATGAATAAACGATATATTATTTACTATACATATGAGGTATATGAAGGTACTCAGACTAATTGCTCCGTTTTATTAAGATATGTAATAAAAGTCATGACTCATGAGATTTCCGTCGTGTGGGTGTGGTTGTGATTCTTATATTCTTTAGCATGATATATATTATTTGAGATGACTGAAGTAAATAAAGAAACCTACACAAATTCGACTGAGTTCAAGATACAAGCCGTATCTACATGTATTTGAGAGGAAATACAGTCAGCAATAAAAAAGCGAATCAAAAACACAATTTTCGTCAGTAATTTGTTTTATTGCCGAATAAAATTAAGATATACTTTCAAAATGTTGCTCTTTGTTCTTCTTCTCATCTAATTTAGGAACTATTTGCCTTCTGAAATATATCTTGCAACGTAAATTTAAAAAAAATAACTAACCCAAACTCCGTCTATCCCTTGATGATAAGCCTGCAAATTAATCCTTAGTAAAGCAGGGTTAACTGATTATTATTTACCCTTGAGTTAATTTGATCAGGTTTGTAACAGGATACACGATAGTTACAGCCATTATGAAACCCTCTAAGGATGGAAGATATCTGTGTTGTTGCGTATATTACGAATAAGAGTAGTATATTAGTTGTTCCAGTAAAGATGTTTATTAACATGATATACCCTCCTATGTTCCACGGGCCCATAAAGGCTTTATTCCAAAACGTAATTTTAACATTGATTATATAAGTCAAGGTTTCAAATCTAAAAACGAAACTAACGATTCAGGGACTTAGGAGGTTAAAGGCCAATTCTAGTTTTAGTTATTAGATCTGTTTCCAATATGGTGCTGATCTGTCAGTTTCAAAAGTGTCATTTCTTCAACCAAAAATGTCACGTTAGACACTGGCAGATCTGTATCATATTGGAAACAAATTTAATAACTAAAACTAGAATTGGCTTGATATTGTTTGCACGTGGAGTTATTTTTGCAGAAGAAATAGAAATATAAATTATTTATTGTCAGACCACCGATAAAAATATAAAAGATGTTAATGGTAATAAGTCCTTGTCCGCACGACGAAGATACGATGAGTTCGTATATATGTGTATATACAACGACGCTAAAGAAGACGAAAGCAGTTTTCGGAAATAGTCTTTACTAAGCTTCACCGATCATGTTTGTTATTCTTCATTGAAACTAAAGAGTTTCGGTCGGTAAGAGTCGTTTGCACCAAACCGTATCTCGTTAATACTTTCGCAAAATGTTATTGTACGCATATTATCCGGGAAGTGTTATTATTCTCTGCTGAACAACGATGATCAGTGCATCAATTGTGGTTGGTGGACCCTAAACCGTTGTAGAGTTTTCGCAGAAAGTCCCTCGTTCTTAGTTCTTAGTAAAAAATATGTACAAGAGCTGCGATAAGATACTCACTTTTGCTTGTTATGTACATAATAATCAACTAATATAATAGACGGCCTCCTAGCCCAGTCGGTAGTGAACGTTTTTTTCTCTCTCTTTATTAAAGGGCTTTTTCGAGTAAACATATTGCCGCTCCATAAAAACAGACTTCATTAACAAAGTTAAAATAATGTAAACAACCACTCAATAGAACTGTCATGAAATAGTTGTCTCCTCGGTCGCTCATTTCGGACACACTCCATTAAAATGTGATGCACATCTTCAATGCGATTACATAAGGTGCATAATTCCGAATTAACTACTAACGTCAAATACCTTTATCCCGATACCTCTCGTCAAAATATTCCTACCACAATTCGCGACACTTAAATTTCACTAAATATAAACAATAATTATATGCAGCAATTGAAATTCGATGCCATCGCTGCACGCCTGTTTTGCTAATGCATTCAGCTGTCTCTTTGCCACTTATACCTACATGAGATGGAATCCACTGTAAAATTCTAACTTTTGACATAGATTTCAATTCAAGAATTAAATTTATTATTGTATAGGCTATCGGTACTCCTTATATTGTGATCAGGAATCTTATATTGTGTTTCTGTTTACCGGTCCCATCTTGGTCTTGCTCTTGGTTCTCCGATTTAAAGCGAATTTTTGGAAAGGAAGAATTGGTTTTGTTGAGTTCAATTTCGGGGGTGTCATTAGTTTCCTTGACAAGGCTTTCTGGGACATACATACTCAAAGCTTTGCGGTAGGTAACATTAAAATCTGCCATTATACCCCTTATCTTCCTCTCTTTTAGGTGGAATTACAAACAAGACGTTTTATTCAAATTTATTTACCTATTTTAGCGATAAACAAGCACATAGTCATAAGAACATTTCTTAAAGTGTATCATCGTAATACCAATCAGTTTATGCTCACTGTCTTTGCGCTCACGTATGCCTCGTAAATGTGTCGTTTAGCGAAGAGACGTTCACTTAAGTAAGTAAGTAAGTAAATATTCTTTATTGCACCAACAATTATACATTTTACATACATGTAAAACTACAAATGAATTTTAAAGGAAAATAGAACCAGGTAACAACAGGCGGTCTTATCGCTAAAAAGCGATCTCTTTCAGACAACCTTTAGGTAGCAGGAAATTTCGAACTCATACAAAAGTCAACAGGTAGTGCAAGGAGCTAAATATGGAGACTATTAAATACAAACACACATACTACTTATAAAAGTATTAAAACAATACCTAATATACTAATAAATATACACTATAATATAATACAATATATATATATATATATATATAAAATATATAAATGGCAACTTAAGGTAGAGATAGAAAGTATAGTTTCAGCTGATTTTTGAAAATGGGGAGAGATTTAGCTAATCTTAATTCTACTGGCTTAAGTTCCGTTTTAGTATAGAACAGGCAATTCAAGAAGGAATAAATTATGGATATTACCTAATTATTTCAAACACGAGAGAAGGAAATAAATATTCACATCCAAAACGCAGTACAACCCTCCATAACGTGTTGGTGTCTAGACTTATCAGTCGAAATGCTAAGGTACAGAGCCCCTAGTGTAAATTTGTGTCATTCGACCAATCCTTATGTATGGTTGTGAGGCCTCAACACTAACACAAAAAGAGAAAAGTCAGCTCCTGACTCCAGATAGTGGAAAGGAACCTGGGACCTGGGACCTATCAAAAGAAATGATGGCACGTGGAGGATAAGGAAGAATGCCAAAATCGAGGAGTTGGTGGGCGACCATAATATCAACCGCGAAACCAAATCCCACAGACTTCGCTGGTTCGGCCACCTACATAGAATGGAAGAGGATCGGGCTGCCAAGAAGGCGTACTTGGGTAGACCAGCCCAAGCCCAAGCTGGTGGACAGCCGGTAGATCGACCCAGATACCGCTGGGAGCTTGAAGCGGACCTGCGGCAGCTCCAAGCCGATAATTGGCAGGAAGCGGCGCAGGATCGGGAAAAGTGGCGTGCTCTTGTTTCGGAGGCTAAGACCCTCTTTGAGTTGCTGAGTCACATTAGTGAGTTAATTATTTCTATTACGATAATATAGGTACAATCAATTTCATCAATTTTTTACTGTTTGTACTTTTGTTTCATTTGTCTGTTTACCTTGTCAATATGGACTTAACTCATGAATAGTCATGAATCATATCAAGAAACTATATTATGTACACAAAGACAAAAAAATATACTTACAGAACAACGCTTGGCTCGGTTGTAATATCAAGGTTTTGTCCTACAAGGATATGCAAAAGATCATATAAATTCCCATTTTAAAATAAGGGAATAGTTTAACAAATATTTACTTTCAACTACGCAGAAGTTTAATCGGCTCCTAACGATGCGAACAAAAGTTCAGCAACCCATATTATATTAAACGGACAAGACCGATCAGAGTCGCAAAAACTTGACTTCCTTCGAGACACTTCGCGATACGATCAAGATGACAAACCTTGTGCAAACGGTTCACTACTCGGTCAAGTTTCATTAGTTTTTCCAACACTTTAGTAAGGAGGAAGTGAGACGGGAGCAAGAAAGGAGGCGAGTAGGGGGATGGGGGAGGCTAAGGTTACAGCCTCGTCGTGTGATCTCAAGTTAGCGAGCAATTTGGTGTTTGCTTTCAGCGATGCTGCAGCGTTGGCTATTGGATTGTCTTCACATTTTGACGCAGATCTCTATTATTTTAATACCTGTGAATAAAATACAAAATTCCCCGCCTTAGCGAATACTTTGTAATCCCTCAGTAGCAAACGACCACAATAAATGCGCTCAGTTTTATTCGGCATTCGATATTTATGTTCACTCAACCGTGGCGCTCCTTAACTTGACCTCCCGACTTATTTTACGTTTTCTCGTTTTATTAGCTCGGCTGTTTTGATCTTGGAACTGGAACGTTATTTTTGCTATTTCAGAACTTTCCTGTTTTTGTATATCTAGACGCAGTGATACAGATAACACTGTTATATTTTAAAATAGAACGAATTTTTATTTTTAGTATGATATCCAAAGAGCGAAAAAAATAAAGCGGTTATTATTATTATACACGGTGAAATGTAATTGATCTGGAGATAAAAAATATTAGTTACCATCGTGCAATTTACTTCACCGTCTTATTAATTACAGTTAATGATTTCGTTAAAATTATAATATCCACTGGCTATATGGATACCCTACTTTTATTGAAGGGAAATAAATGTACCGTGTCCCAGCAAGGGGTACTCACGTTTCGAGTTATTAAAACTAAAATTATTCACTTACCATGAAAACTACCGGTTTCTTTCCCGTTTCCCTTCACACGAGTCAGCTGTTATCTGCTAGGACTAACACACGTCATCACTGTGTCGCGTTAACTAAATACAAAACGAAGAGTAGCGCAAGCTGGAGTCTATAACAACTAAGTAATCTATATTCTGTCATTTATATTTTACTTACTGTGTACGATATTATTTTGATACTAAGATGTGTAACGTAGATGGTTTAGTTTTATATACACAATTATGGAGTTTATAAAGAAATAGCTTTCGTGTATTAACGATATAACTGTCATTTTATTCATCACCTGCATATTGCCAACCTGGCTAAAACCGCCAGGTGAACGATATTTTGCAACAGGTTAATTATAATGATATCAAAACTTACACTCGTAACAAAAATAGCGGGAATCCGTTTGATTGATGAGAAAAAGCAGAAGTAAAAAAGTATTTTTTTTCGGGGGAAAAATCACACAAGTCTGCCATCAACCCTCCATAAAAGTCATAAAATTTTGTTCCACTTTTTCCTAATCAGAACATGATAACTACTGATTAAGGAATGTACCGAAAAAAAACTGAAAACTTCAAATGCAAAAAACTGATGCGATTCAGAACAAACTAAGGTTTTTAGAATAACTACAATAAAAAGCAACTTTTAATTTAGATAATTGCCAGTTTTTATTATATATTTTTTGTAAGAGTGATAGGCACATTCAGTGGCAGCTTTTACGGACCCATTTTTCATATTTGCATCAGCCCATTTCCAGCAGGTGATGGGCTGATGCAAATTTGTTACTGTTTTTTGGTTGTTTCATTCTTCTCTTTTAGTACACTTTTGATTTGAGCCCAATAATAGTTGAGAGGACGGCACTTCAGGACGTTTGTTGATCTTACTTTGCTCTTCACTAATTACCAAATGCGATTTTCTCTATTCAAAATAAATGAGTTATTTATTATGAAATGTACGATACTTCGAAGTAATTTTAAGTGTTTCGGAATCAAGGATATAGGATGTTACAAATTTTCTTGCTATTTGGAAAAGACCAATTTTCAGTTATGTTTTCTATTTACCGGTGAAACGTTTCTTAGCGTAAAATGAGAATTATTTATATTGGATTATATAATATAGGTAATAATTAATCTTATCATAGCGTTAAGAAAGTCGTAGTCAGCTTGGTTAAAAACAAAATTACAGCCGTTTGAAATTTACAGTTTTTTTATCGGTACAGGCCTTATGCACATTAACCGGATCCCCATTACCTTGCCTTACCTTGTATGTCGTTACTTTCACCGCATTCTGTGTTAAATGAGGAAATAGCTATCCTGTCTTTTCACGCTGCTTTGATACAAAAAAAACTGCTATTTTGCCTTAAGTGTTTTTCACTTGACTAACAAGTCCGATGAACGACTCAATGGCTAGTGAACGATGCGTTTCACTAGCCATTGAGTCGTTTTAATCTTCGAGACCGTCTATGAGTTGTTGAATAGTCATTAACGTATTTAAGATGAGATAGAGAATAATATTTTATAATATATGTCGATACTTTGGGTATCAATTATCTTTCACCTATCATTTATTACGTTTACCTGAATTCCAAACGAAATCTTCTAAAATAATTAAGAGATTTGCTTCCCTTCAACATTTATCAATTGTTCTACCTGCATTAATTATTAACATCCGTGAAATTTGTATGATAACCACTACATTTAAAAACGTACTATAAACATTTGCACAAGAAGTAAGCTTATAAGATAACACTCATAGCCTTGGTATAACTAAGTTATTGATTGGGGCACGTTGAAAGTCGTATAAAATTCCAACACGAAACATTTCAAAATTTTCGGTTCAAAATTATAAAAAAACGCAAGAGATACAATTTTCTAACTACCCGGATTCCTAAAATACATATAACAACCGAAAAACGTACCTGAAAAAAAAAACAAATATATTATTAAATAATAAACGTTTTCTATCACTGTGTGAAATCTTATCCTTTTTCTAAAAGCATAATAAGCATTGCATTGTATTGTGTAAGTACAATAAAGTGATTACTAACACTACTTAGAAATCGTGTTTAGGTTGCAACTGTAAATCTACTGCCTCATTTAAACTTGGAACTTACTATGTCATTATCAGGCATGTAAGTAATGTATGTCACAATGTACAGCCGGCGAGCAGTAAATACAAGCAAGGAGTCGTCGGATGTCCACGTTTTACTCTACTTTAACTATATGTTTCAAGTGAATGGCCCATTATTACGCTCGTAATTCTGGGATTGCTCCAAAATTTGTTTGCCTGAGAAACCGGCATAGTTTTACTCGACAATTCTGATTTTAACATTGTAGATTGCTTAAATGCTATAAGAAAATGTTTGGCTAGAGTGAAACCGAAAAGGCTTTGTTGCACTGACAATAAATGCAAGTGTTGATATAGACAAATAATAATTATGATCCTGACATCAAAATGATAATTAAATTCAATGTTTACCTCTTTTTCACGTGGCTGGGAACAGGTTTTATCCATCAATTTATAATAAAATTTATAGTAACAAGGAAGACAATCCTTTGAAATAAAATCCCTTGTTTTGTTACATGGTACATGTCTCTATTTGATCTAAAATGGTTGACTTGTAAAGAATGGCCCGTGGCATTAAGACTACCTTTTGTAAATTATTCCCTTTTTTGTGCAAGAAAGCTTAAATAAATAAATACAATTCTTAAAACACGGCTTTGGCATTTATGTGTAAGCTCACCAAAAGATCAAAGGCACAATTATACTAAAGATTTGGTTATCGAACGTGTACCTTGACCGCTTAATAAACTAATTTTCAATAGCCTTAGCCAGCATTTTCTAGAATTCTTCAAAAATTCTTAAAGTTTTTATCAAAATAGCAAAGATTTTTCTTATTAATTCGTAAATAGCGTCCACGTATAATAGGGGCCACGGTATAAAAGGAGACGAAACTAGTCGAATACCTCAACAACACGTATTTCAAGTTTGGCGACATATATTCTTCGTTCAGTTTGTTCAGCAAGTTGTGTTTTAAGAAACATTTTTATCACGGCCGAGTTTTGATGATAGATTCCATGAGGCCTTATACCAAGCATATGCATTATAACGGTGCTTTGGTGAAACTGCTCATGAAGACCAGAATGGAACTCCATTTTCATCTAAACACTCAGCACCAGCAGCATGTCAAGCCAAGCTCAAACGACAAGAACTCGCGACGCAACGGCGGTGTGTATCCATTTAAAGCAACTTTTGACCTCTACGTAACTCAAAATCGAGTAAACATAAACATATAAACCGACCTGGTTGACAACCGATCTAGCCTAGTGGGTAGTGACCCTGCCTACGACGCCAATGGTCCCGGGTTCAAATCCTGGTAAGGGCATTTATTCGTGTGATGAGCATGGATATTTGTTCCTGAGTCATGGGTATGTATTTAAGTATTTATAAATATTTATATATTATATATATGTGACATTATCTATGAAAAGGAACCTTATTGTCGATGGCGCTTACGCCGCACTGCGTAGCGCGGCGTTGTTTATAAGCGCCACCGACAACAAGGTTTTCATAGATAACGTCACATATCATTGTCTAAGTACCCTGAACTGAGTTTAATGAGGGACAGTCAATTTGTTTAATAATGTCCTATAATATTCATTTATATAAAATTTACTTCATTTATTAAGCACTTTGGTTCAATTAGAAAGAAGAAATTTGTATTAGAGATAATGAATTTTAGTTCGAAATAAACTATGTTTCATACCAAAAATATCCGCACAAAAAGAAATGATATTCCACCAAAAACATAAATGTGAAATGAGAGCAAATAGGACAGTTTAATATTAATAAATATGCGTCGTTGTTGACTTCATCGAAAATAGTTGAAATCTAAATGGGTGCCAAGTTCTAGTTCACTTGGGATGTAATTAAATTTCGTTCGGGATTGGTCTTGGCTACTTTTTGTACCAACAAACTAAATTTTAGAAAAGTAACATAGACAAATATAATAAGATCCTGTACGTAAAAGATAGCCAAGTCAATTTCTGAACTTTAATTACATCCCAAGTGAACACATAATATTATAGATCTCAATTCTTTTGCAGGCGAAGTCAACAATGACGCATATTTTTAATATTGAACTTGGCCTTCATTATTATGACATTAGTGCATGTGCAGCTTGTAAATAATATGAATGGCATTTCGCACTGTTTTGTGCTGTTGTTTTTTTTTTTACTAAAGATTATAACCTAAGATTTAGTTTTTAGAGGTATAATTATTTATTTTAATAGTCTTTAATGAATTTAATATAATGTAAGTTTACAGTATAATATATCTAAACTAACTTATTAAAACGCATAAAATACAAAAAAGAATATAATCAAAGTAAAGAAACATATCTAAATACATATATTTACAAATAAAAAATGGGGGCTAGCTCGTCGCCCGATGGTAGGGTGCCCAGAAGGCTGGTGGCATTACCGCGCTGTATGGCGATGCCAATTCGCTGGGCAAGGAAAGAACCAGTCCTCTGGTCGCCCGTAGCGTCAATGATACGCTTCGCCAGCTCTCTGAATATACAATGGGCTCCGGGTCCCCAGGGTCCGAGGGTCTCCACCCCAAACGGCTCAAACATGCAACCGGAATCAATGGATGCATATTTGCGCCGTTTGAGGCGCTCGGCTGCTTCGGCGGCCGTTCCGGCCTTGGTCGAGGTCCCTGGAAGGTGGGACGGCGCAAGGGTATCCACACATATGGCGTCCCAGCTTCCAAGGAACCAGAGTCATGCCGTCCAGCCGCTTGCCATCATCCCTGTCTAAGCCTGTGGGCTCTAGGATGGCTGGTGCCCCTGCACTGGTAAAGGCCCGGCTACTGGCATGGCGTGGGATGCAGCCTGCGCTCCTGCTGCAGGACAGACCATGAAGGCCCCTACCAGTAACATTGGCACCACAGTGACATTTGTGCGGGGCAATACAGACCGCTTCGAGACGCAGTGCCATCGAGAGTCTAAATGTTTCGTTGCTAAGAAGAGTGCCTAGATTTTTGGAGGGCACAGCATGTAGAATAGAATAGAATAGAATAGAATAGAATTTTATTGTATAACTGTGTACATACAAAGGTGGTCTATTTTTACATTATACGTGTCAACAGTTGCCTGCTAGGGCGTACAATTTTTTTATGGTAGGTAACCTACCTATCCTAAAACTAAGCTTAAACTTAAGTACATGGTATAGCCGGTAAAACCACTCTGCCAGTAGAAAAAGGCGCGAAATCCAAATATTCTATTAGCCTGCACACCTACATTTTCTAAACCCGCCGCCCCTCTCCACCGACGGAAATGGCTTGACAGACTGTTACATATTAATTGGCAAAGAATTCATTAATATCATAAAATACTTTATCGATTAGCCAGTTCTTAAGCCTCCGTTTGAACATAATTCCATCTAGCGCTTTTAAATCTAGAGGAAGATGGTTGAAAATGCGGATAGCCATAATAAAAGTGCTTTTTTTGTACAAAGAGTTGTTTACCTTTGGAAGGTAAATATCATATTTGTACTGGTCACGTATGTTGTTTTTTAATGATGACTTATTAACAAAAAATGCAGATTGACTTTTAATAAAAATACATAGTTCTAGGATGTAAATACAGGTTAAAGTTAAAAAACGTTTTTCTCTAAATACGTTACGAAGCGATTCCTCGGTGTGCATACGATATATAGTTTTTAAGCATCTTTTTTGTAGTTTAAATGTTTTGTGCACATCGACAGAATTGCCCCAATAGATAACTCCATATGTAAGTAGTGGATACACACTTCCGTAATAAGCATTTACTACCACAGTTTCGGAACATGTTTCTGATAGTATTGATAAGGCGTAACAGCCACTAGAAATCTTGCTATTTATGTGCTCAATATGAGTCTTCCAATTTAAATGAGTGTCTATTTTAACACCAAGAAAGCCAGCTCCCGTAATTTCTTCAATAGGAGTCCCTGCGTCAGATATATCTAATGGAATTGGTGGAGTTTTATAATGCCTAAATTGAATCAGTTTTGTTTTACTAAGATTCACTTTAAGATTTAGAGTATCAAGCCAATCTAGAATTATTCTAAGGGTGCGCTTAATATTACTATTTATATCTTCATCCCTGTTATCACTTGAGAATAATATAGTCGCATCATCCGCGAACATCACACATGGCTCTTCAATTTGATTTGGAAGTTCGTTTAAATAAATAAGGAAAAGAAGTGGACCCAGCACGCTTCCCTGAGGTACACCAAGTAAAACCTTTTCAAATGTAGATTGTTTATGCTCAATTGTTTTGTTTTGTCTATCGTAATGTTCGATAAGCACAGCTTGTTCTCTATTAGTTAAATAGCTTTTGAATAATTGCAATGCATTCCCTCTAACTCCAATGCGCTCTAGTTGCTGTAAAAGTATGTTATGTAGCACACAGTCAAATGCTTTTGACATATCGAGTAACAGGGAAACGCACGGTTTACGCTCATTGACATTATCCCAGATTTGTTTGAATAAATTAAACACAGCAAGAGAAGTCGATTTCCCTTTTTGAAAGCCAAATTGAGTTGAGCTTAAGATACAGTTTTTATTTAGAAACTTGCTTAGTCTTTCGTAAATAACTTTTTCAAATATCTTAGAGAAAGCAGGTAGTAGTGCTATAGGTCTATAATTTCCCATATCAGTATGATTGCCTTTTTTATATAGTGGTTTAATCAGTGCTTTTTTCAATTGATCGGGAAATATACCATATTCTAACGTCAAATTTATAATATAAACAAGAGGTTCAGCAATGTGATCTATGCATGATTTAATAACTGTTATAGGTATGCAATCATAACCTGTACTCTTTTTATTCTTTAATTGTTTAACAATTTTTTTGATTTCGTATGTGTCGACTGGAGCTAAGAATATGCTATTTGGAGAGTTTTTCCGAAATGTGTTATAATTAGGTAACTGAATGGAATTGTGTACATTTTGGTTTATAAAGTATGTATTAAATGCTTCTGCTATATCAGAAACATTCGATAAGTTTACCCCATCAACATGGATTTCAGAAATCATAGTTGGTATTGAATTTATATTACTTGTATATTTTTTAATTAAGCCCCAAGTAGCTTTCGCTTTATTAACACTTGTTTTTATATATTTATCATTGGTTATGATTTTTGATAAGCGTATAACTCTTTTCAATATTTTACAATATTTCTTATAGCTGTATAATTTACTGTCATCTCGCTTATATTTCTGTATTCCTAAATACATTTTACGTTTGTTTTTACTAGACTTCAATATGCCTCGCGATTTCCAATTTTGCTTCTTCCTGTGATAAATTTTTACACTTTCAAGTGGCACACATAGGTTAAAAATCATTGTAAATGTGTTTATGAATTCATCATAAGCTGCATTTGGATTTGATTCCATAAAAACATTCGTAAAATTTATTTCCTGTAAGTATTTTAAAAATATATCTAAATGGTAATCAATTCGCCTAATTTTCTTAAACCAATGTTTTTCTTTAAAACTAAGACTAGTTGGTATTATTATTATTTGGCCAGTATGGTCCGATATAGCCAAATTTAATACGTTAGAACTAAATTTAGAACAATTTGTTAAAATATTATCTATGCATGTCTGCGACTGATCATTAATTCTGGTTGGTTCATTTATTGTGTGAGAAAGATTAAATTTTCTTAGAGTAGAGAGAAACGTTTTTTGTGCTGTGTCTTTATTTAATATGTTTATATTGAAATCCCCTGCAACAACTAGTTTTCGTTTTAAATGTCTAACCCGAAGTGTTAACTTACTAAGCAGAGTTTCTAAGTTCTTCATAAATATTTCAATATCGCCGTTTGGGCTACGATACACACATACAACAACAAGGTTAAGCTCAGGTAAAAGGATCCCACAAGACTCAAAATGTTGTTCGATAGACATATCCGAAACCCACTGTATATTATGACATTTCACAGTGTTTTTTACATAAATACAAACACCCCCACGTGTCTTTTGTGTTCTACAGAAATATGCAGCCATTTTGTATTCCTCAATTTGCAAAATAGATGCCTCGTGTTTTTTTAGGAATGATTCAGAAAAACATAAAATATCAATTTGAGCCGAATCAGCAAAGATATCTATTTGACTAATCTTAGACTTTAAACCTTGCACATTTTGATGAAAAATGCGCAGATTGCCTTCATTAGGCTTAGAGACATTTATTTGTGTTTCAATCTGAGGTCTGCTGTGCTGTACTTTAGGTGCGAAAAAAGTAGTATGGTATTGTGCCTTTACGTGGTAAAGATTTACTTGACTCTGAGCACTTATTAGAATTTTCTGAGTATACTTCATTGTGGACAGTTTGAGTCTGAGAGCCAGAACATACCATAGACACGTTTTCATTTACGTAATTGTAATATGCGTTTTTATAATCTATTTGGTCAATTTTCAGAAATATTTTCGAACATGTTTCTCTCAGATACCGTTTGTTATTTAGATTATTTCGTAACATAAACTGACTGTCTATAAATGTGACATTTTCTATTTTTGCACAACTACACTTTAGCGTATAATTTAGATTATTTGCATCAATGCCTCTGTTTTTGCTAACACTTAGTACAAAAACAGGGTATTTTTTTAAAATTGACAGTGCACCTTGCAAGTAACAGAGTATATCCATTGGATTTGTGTCATGCTCTCCTATTGATAATACAATTTTGTCACCCTTGATATACTCCTGGTTGCCAATAGTCTCTAAAATTGATCTCGTGGACGCACCGGGTTTAATGAAGGCACTAACTCCGTAGTTTACAAGGTTGCTCTTCTGCTGCATTTGGTGAAGCCGAGGGCCTACACCGATGCATTGTTTGCCGCCGTATATAAATATTGTAGACTGTGTTCGTTGATTTTTTGTAGATTCCTGTATTTCTATTGATTCCGTGACTGATTCTTGATCATCCTGTACAACATTTTCTATAACAGCTGGACTTAGTGGACTTGTATCAACATTTTCGGCTGGAATTGTCGATGGGTTGGGGGATGGGATGTCGATTGTCGAAGTTTCTTTAGAGCTTACTCTTGTTTTTTTCTTGGTTGACTTGGGAGTTGATTTCTTCTGTAGTGCAGCACTACAATCTAGAAGATTCTTCAGGGTTGAAATTTGCCTTTCCATTTCTGTTTGAACCCGAGTTAACCTAGTCACTTCGGCATTAAGGTTATCAATCTCTTCGTGTGCGCTACTAAGTTGTGCGTTGAGAACCGAAATTTGATCCTTTAATTCACATATCTGGGAAAGTTGCGTAAAATTTGGTAGGCTTTGTGAACTCTCATTTTGACTTGACTCACTTGACTGTGTTGAGTCTAGTGAACTGGATGATGTTGAGACCTTTGGTGAGCTAGTGGCGGCATCCCTAGAAGGCGATAAATTAAAACATTTTTCATTCCTCTTTGTGCTTGAGGTGGTCGCTTGCTGGTTATTTGTCATATGTCTTTGTTTTTTCTGTTTTGGTGACGACGGTGTGACTTGATGACTTGGTGAGTTAGTTGGAAGAACAACACATTTAGAGCATTTCCATGTTTGTTTATTGCTAGTTGTCATTAAACGTAACCACGCCCCTGACTCCCACCTAAGATTTATATTCTGCTGCTGTACAAAATTTTGACAAATATTTATAGTACTTTTTAGGCCTGCTTCCCTGAAGACTTATAGCTTCCTTCACTCCCACGCAATGAATCATTCTGGAGTTGTGTTATGTTTCGGTGTAAGGAAAATTGGTAATAATGTACGGTTAAATTCGAAATAGCTTGTTACCAACACTTAAACATCCACACACATCAACCATAATCACCACTGGAATAAAGTTGGTGTTACTACAACGCGGTTATTAAATCATCCAATTTGAAAACCATACTAGAGTTAGAACTAAGTTCATATTTGTACATTTTGTAGTGTGTGGCAGTTAGTGCCAAAATACTGTTACCTGGCTAACAAATATGATATACATATAATCCTGGACAGCAAGTATATACAATCCTATGTGTCAATATGTCCTAAGAATACTTTTTGTTTCGAAAACTATCCCCTAAATAAAATAAATGAGAAGGAAATATTTGTCACAAACTACAAATTGTAACGCTTTTTTAAATCATTACCCGGTTGCCAAAAAATAGCAATAGCAATATATGAATAGGCCTAAAGACTTTATTGTTTATTATAAATACAACTTTACTTAGCCGTTTTTTTTTTGCTATTACATTTTTATTTAAAAATGACACATTATTGTGTTTAATTAGTTCTTTAATAAGGTACACATATTTTCTCTCTGGGAGCTCTACGTAAACATATGGTTTAGACAAAATTTACCCGATCCTCTCGAGTAACAATAACGATTTCGGTTCGGACAAGTACTACAAAAAAATTACGGTTTGCGACCAAGACGACATTACACAAAAAAATTCGTACTATGCGAACCGCAATTACACATGATTCGTAAAGCGAAACATCTGGACATAGTCTAATCATTTGTTTTTGTTAAAAAAAAAGTTTTGTATCTGTGCAAATTGGCCTTTTAGAGAAAATTGCATGTTACTTACGACAACTCCGACTTTGACATCCAATATAGCTATAATAGAGCGTTTCTATCGACCCGCTCTAGCGATGGTTCAACGCCGTGAATGTCCGATAGACTTTGGTTTTTAGCTGATTCTTTTAGTTGTCTCCCTCATTTAGCTTGCATCAGAAATTGTCGGGAATTTAAAATGTTGCGTGAAAACTTGTTTTTATATAAAAATAAAAATTCACCACATTTATTCTGCAGATGCTCAATTGAGCAATCATGAAGAGGGCACTTGATGACATGATTTGGCAGCATATTAACCTTCTGTTTCTTTAAATCGTACCAAGGAGTCGGTAAATAGTCTCAAATTAAGCTCGATATAGGCTTGTCCGAAATATTTTTGCTAGACGATTTTGAAAGCATCATAAAGTCCCTAGAATAACAAAATATAAAACCTTCTTATATCAGATATGGCGTAAAAATACCCTCAGATCATACCCTAAGAACATAGTAATACAAAATAATAAACAAGTCAACAGTTAGACCAGGTTTTATCTGTATTTATAATAAACGATACAGTCTTTAGGCCCAATATATCTTGAGGCCTTTTTTACTTATTTTATTGATTTGAAACCTGATAAAACAATTTTTGTTCTATAGAAATAAAACACGAAAATGGGACTAAATTGCACCATTAAAAAATTGAAAGAATTTTCGCAATTTTATTTTTGATAATTACAATGATATCAGCTATCCCGGGCACGCACAGCCTAGAGCTCACGCTTACAATAATGAGAGAAGAACCTGAACTCACGGCGCCTTAAGTAATAAGGAAATAAATTTTGATCAATATCCTAAAACCGATTTCGTCGTTACAAATCGACCGCTTAGCCGATGTAACACATAGTTCACAAGTCACAATTAATAAATTATGATTTGTCTAAAATAAAGCAATTACATTCCGGCACTACGTATGCAGTCCACGTAACGCGAGTGTGAAGCAATCTTCGTTGGAAGAGTGGACGCGCCCATTTCACGGTTGATTATCTTGCAGACGCTCTGCCTCGACAACTCAAATTCAATTTTAGCTTCGCTATTGTTATGTTGTGGCAAATTTTACACGTCATTCTCTGCGTAATGTGACCATAGCCTGGTAAGGCCTCCTTATATATACTTTGTTTTAAAATAAGTGATGCAGGAACCTTAGCTACTTATATAAGTGCATATTATTAAACAGTTAAGCCTTGTCAGTGGTTGTCCCTGCCCCCGACGCTACTGGCTGACGCTAGGTTTGAATTCCAGTAAGTACATTTATATTTCTAGGAAAAGATAATTGGCTCTAATAAAGTTTCCATATGCAAAACATACTAAGAATAATACGGTCAAAGAATTTGATTTCTGTGGCACTTCGTACCTATAAATCTAATTTCCTTAACTTCATATGGTATTAAATAATTAATTTTCGGATATTTAAATTTTTACAAGGCTAAATTTATACATATATATTGTTTAAGCCTGCGAATCCCAGGTTAACATGAGCCGTGGCAAAAAGCCGAAATAACGTAAGAAAGATGATGATACGAGTATTATTTAAACTTATTGTTTTCGTATAGCAAATTTAAACGTATCGGTTTGGTATTATGCAGGTCGTAAGGTAGTCGTGATATAGGCACATCAAAGACTTCACTCGATCCAACTCGAATTGACGTACACATTTCGTAGTGAGCTAACAGAATATTTTGAGTCAAACTACACGTTTTCATAAATATTGTTGCCACGATTACCTAATTCAAATTCAAATAGAGAAATGGTACCTACTTAACCATTATAATACCTACTTCGACTAATCAGGCAATCAGGCATTATGTGGGCTGTTGTCAGTATGGTTGCAGTGAATGATAAAAAAAAATCGAAGAAAGTCAAAGTCACCGAGTTTCATACAGGATTTATAAGATGCCGTAGTTAACAAGTAGGTACTTGTGGAAACATTTAAATTTAAGAATGAACTTGAAAACAATTCAATATGTCATGAACAAGATTTTTTGAAAGACATAAATATCATGGGATCGAAGCTCAGTTTTATTTGTATAATAATCTGAAAATCATGTTGCAAGGTTTTTTTTTATGCATCTAGGTAAATAAATTTACAATATTACTGTCAACAATTGAGCGTTTTTATTTTAAATCATAGGACGCAACAATACGTATATTCGAATTCGAAGTTTAACTAGACTTTATTAAAATTAAAACTTAATAACAATAAATATTTCGATTCGACACACATAGAAATAGTTCGTCTTTAGATACAGGAAATAATTAACTGAACGCAGCGGTGTTTACAGAAGCCCTCATTTGAACCAGTTATTGCAGTGTAATAAAGCAAAAAGTACACGAGAGAGTTGGATTATTTCCAATTTCGATTTCCCCTGGAGCCAGCCTCATTTGGAGTTGCACTTTATTTATTACCCTCCATCGCTTGCTGTGAATTGAATCCAAATTACTGGAAAAATTCCTTCCAAGCTGGCGTGGAATTCCAGCCCTATTATACCATACCTTTATCGAGCGAAGGATTTCATATTTCAAATCGTTAGACTTCATTAAAACCTAATTGTTATCGTCTTTATGGACCGTTTTATTGGTACTTCGGTAAATGCAATGCAACGCACAACAGGTTTAAAGATATATTATATTCCACGAATAATTATTGTGAAAAAAAGAGATGAAGAATATTTAGAATTATTGGGATGTGGTGTTGGCGAAGGAAGGTGCAATATTATCGATTTCTCAAAAATGATTATTTTATAATAAGTGAGGATTTAAAGTTGCAGGAGAGGGAAGCCGAAGTGGGTACCCCGCCTAAAGCGGATAGGCGGGGTACCCACTGCTGTTTTATTGCGTAATTAAGCGCGAATGTCAAATTATTCAATTAATTATATTTAGTACAGTCTGTCATAATTTACTGTTTACCTACCTGGGGAGACACGGCCAAAACGCATTTCTTGCAACTAGAACGTGCGCAGCCCAGCCTACTAAAGATCGTGTATTTTAAGAGAATAAGATTTCCCACTGAAAGACTATATAGAATGACAAATCTTCTTTCTATAAGTAAATTGCTTATTCTTCACATAGTCCTAAAAAAACAACATATTACCAATTTACCATATGACACTTGCACACAAAAGACGAATGTATAAAGTTACTACTGTACCTCAAAATAAAATTAAATTTCCAAAACGGCATTACGCATCACTTTCTGCACACTTATATAACTTTTTAACAAAAAAAAATAATAGACACAGTAAACACTATTATGAGTGTAATACAATTATACCGGCTTAGCTTATAACACAAACATATGAGGAAACCGAAGAATTACTCAACTAACCTATCCAACATAAAAAACCAAATCACGGGCACGCGCACGCACACGTGTGTTTGTATATAACTTTGCAGCATTTTTATTGTAACTTTAAATAAAATATTAATGTGATATTTACGTAACAATACCTACTCATAAATGTAGCACAATTTTCTTAACATTCTTCAGATAAGGAAGAGCGGTACCCCCTGGTACAGGCTATATTAAAGCTTAAAAGGAGGTTCCAACCACTAACTTTAAGCTGATTATTGTGAAAGTAAAATATACATTTTTATTATTATTTTATTTTATGCATATGTAATGGTGTTTTACACACGAATAATTTTTGTTAGCTCTGTACCCCTAGTGTAAATTTATTCGATGGCGTAACGTGACGTACGCGTTTGCGTTAAGTCTCATTTTGTATGGGATTTTGTATGGGATTTGGTACCAAAGTAAAGAAATTGATAATTAATAAAAAGCATGCGTTCATTAAAAACACGAAAGGAATGTGTCATCGGATAATTCGAAAACTAGTATATTTACCATAATGTGGATAAGCCCGTATTATTTTGGCACTACTTAACTCCACAAGACGATGAGTTCGGACGTTTTTCTTTATGTTATTGATTTTATAATTTTTTTACTAATAATCCTGTCGCATTGCAAAACGGGTAGGGAAAAGCTACCTGTTCTTGATACCACCCTATACTTACTTTTTTATACAAACAAATTAAAAAAATATATATGTATAAAAAAAACAGAAAGACGACGTTACGTGACATTAATATGTGCATTACCATAGAAATTGTCTTAAAATGCCAAAAAAATCGATAAAATAGGTCTAAGATTAGTTATATAAGTAATGCCTTTTATGACATGTCAGAATATTATAATAATTATTTGAATTTTAATTTAATTTATTGGATGTATGAATTGTGTTGATTATTACTATTTTATATTGTTATATTTTATATTATTTGATTTGATAATTATGACATGTCAGAATATTATAATAATGATTTAATTTAATTTATTGGATATTTGAATTGTTAGATTATTTTTATATTGTTTTATTTTACTGTAATTGAATTTGATTATTATTATCTTAATTGTACTTAAATTGACATCGAAGAATTATATGTACGTTTTGACGTGTAAAATTTGTAATTTTATCAATATAGTAATATGAATATGAATATATATTTATAGTCTGACTGAAAGTCATTCTCGTATTATATTTACATATAACACTAAAGTATCAAAAATAGTTTTGTGATTTTATTTTCCTCGCTTGTAGTGCTTACCCACTTTAAGCTAGGGGTACGGCAAAGTGGATTTCTGGAGTATTTTTAATATTATTTATTAGATAACAGTTCGATAGCTCTTCTGTCGAATGGAATGAAACTCGTTTGTAAAATAAATTGATAAATTAAACTTTTAGGACTTTTCCTCTAGTCTAACCGCTTTAGGCCTCCCTCCCCTAAACCTCATAGCCATCCATAACGTATTCTGACACCAGCACCGTTATTTGTTTCAACATAACATTTTTTAAACATAAATCTATCAGGTAATCAATGCAATAAAAAACATGTTCCTGCCATGTTTCCTCCTACATATTCAGGTGAAATACTGCTAGGGAGACTTAAGCGCAGCGCTATTGTGAACCCTTCTCGACCCATATCAAGGCTATGGAGCAGTTTGACAGTAACATTATTAGCACATGGCATAGGCCCCAGCCTGTTCTCCAGAATTACTATGATAAAAAAAAAATCCGAACTAATCTTTATCGGGAACAATTGGCATATTTTTTTCCCGTATGTCGTGTGTGTTATGACTGAAGCTAAAATTAAAATCACTACTTTTTTTGCTGCACAATTAAACTTGACTATAGTTTCTAAATTGAATATATAGCTTCAAAAGATGAATTGACTTTAACAAAGCTTTGACCTAAGCGACTCTTCCCTTATCAGCTTTTAAAGTGCTAACTCAGCTATATATTGAGGCATTAAAGCCATGATTAATCTGAAAGGGCTTCTAACGGGACGGTTGAAATTTTCGGATTGCCGTCTGGTTATCTAAAATACAGTAAATCCTAGCTACCTACTTGTTACCTACTTTACTAAGTAACCTCCAAGGACTTCTCTGTATCTTTTTTATTTTGTATTTTGCAACGACAACAAAATTAAAAATGCTATATTTAATATGCAATAAAGTATTTTATTATTATCATTATTTATATGTCTTTTCCATATCTCGGGACCATGGGGTCCTGGACCTTTGGGAGGCATGCGAAGGGCCGAAGCCAACAGCTCAGAGGCCCTTTAAGACAAATTAATCAAAAAGCATTTTTATTATCATTATGCCGAAACCATGTACTGATTTATTTTTAATGTCCTAAAATTGTCACTTAAAATAAACTTTCAAACTTTTTATGATAGAATCGCACACCGAACGAATAAATAGACTTAAAAGACTCAGGCTGGGGTCCCTTATCAGCTTTTAAAAGTGCAACCTCAGCTATGTACGTGGAGCCGATGAAGCCATGATTTAACTCCGGGGCTTCTCAAAACGGGGCGGCTGAAAGAAATTATCGGTCGCGAGTGCGGTCGCTGATGCGAGCGGCTATTTGGCGCGCGTCCAGCTTGCGATCTTGTAATTTACTCATGTGGAATGAGATTAACACGACATCTGCCTTGTATTTAGTGGGTTCACACTCGCTCTATGATTTTTTAATTTAGACCATACGAATTTTTTTTTCTAAAAATGGAAGAACTTTTTGGAAGTATTCTTGAAGTAGCCTTCTTACAATTTTAAATTATGAAGATTGGTTATCCGTTCAAGAAGAATCCTGCGAAGAGTCACGTTCTGTACGAATATTATTAATTGCCCATACAATGTGACGTTTATCGCAGTATAAAGCGAGACAGCAGACTCCAACCAAAACTTTAAAAGGTAAAAGTTAGCTCGGTAAAAAAAAAAATGTTATTTTGATTCAAGTTGATATCGTTACCCTGCATACTATAGCAGTATCATTTTAGTATAAAATAGCTTGTAATATAGCCGAGCGGTCAGACGAGCAACATTTTAAATAGAAGTATATTTTCAGGGGCCGTTCATTAGGGGTCGGATATTAACCCTACGCGATTATCGCACGTTTTAAGACGATTCCTCAGAGTAATTGTGATAAAAGGTAAAAACTCGCGCGACGGCTATACCTCCCGTCGCAAGTTTCGCGTCACATGTTGTATTTTCAGTTTCAAAAATCAATTTTTTTTTGTCGATCCAGTTTTCGGCCTTTTTTTAAATGGCGGAGCTATGGGGGTTCACGAGGTCTACAGCTCACAGAACCACCAGTTAATACTATGCTACTAAAGAATTTGGTCAAATTTACGTGTCTATACGACTATCCATATCCCATTGATAAGTACTTAGCATTTATTTTTTCACCACGTATTTTAAGGTATGTAATGTCGCATGTTATCGCATCATACAAAATCCAATATTACGAATTATTCTTTCCGTTGACCTAGAAACATTAAACTTGGCAATTTATGTTTGCAGTTGACGGCCTATGCACTGGACGGGAACAACGACAAAATTAAGTTTTCATCTTACTATTCGCATTAGTAAAATGATGAAAGTGCTATTCGTATTCATATCTGCTTTCAAAAACAAACACAATAAGCTAAATACTTCATTTTTAAGATTCCGTGGGTAATCAACTAGGAACCCTTATAGTTTCATCATGTCCGTCTGTCTCTCTGTCTGTTCAAGACTTAGCTCCGTGATCGTTACTGCTAGAAAGCTGCAATTTGGTATGGATATAATCTGTGGGCACGGTAGTGCCCCCGCCAAGACGAGTAAAGCGAAGCGCAAGTAGTGCTACCTACCTTTTCTCGAAGCGCTTCGTCGTTTTTTTGAACCCTCATAACTTCTGTTTAGATAGATAAATAAAATTATCGGTGTATAATACCAATAGTAGACTGAATAAGCATAAAAAAATTAAATTGCATAGCTCTCGTACTTTAACTTTTATTCATATCTAAAAAAACCTCAATTTCGTCACTGACTCACTCACTCACTCACTGATGATCATTAAAATCCTTAGGGTACTTCCTGAAGTCCTAGGAAGCTGATATTTGCATGTAGGATAGTATTAGTACATAAACAACAAAAAAAATCAATAACTTGACTGTCAAATCGTTATCAGATCTCTTGTAGAGCCAAGCTTCTAACTTTATAAGCCCTAACTTCACAAACTCTACACCTTAGTCAAAATATGTAGCTTGGCCGTATCGTTACTACAAGAGCTTTTTTTAATAGCCTACTATAGTGTCCCACTGCTGGGCAAAGGCCTCCCTTCGTTTTCTCCACTCGATCCTGTCGTTGGCATTTTCCCACAATTTTGGGTAGAATGCGTCCAAGTCATCCGCCATCTCCTTTTCGGTCTGCCTGCACCCCGTCCTGCACCGTCTATGGTGTTCCGTGGGTCCCACTCAGTAACCATTTTGCCCCACCTTTCCGGGTGCATGCGGCAGACATGTCCAGCCCAGTCCCACTTGAGCTTCTTGACGCCTACATCTACAACTTGAGTTCTGGAGCGTAGTTCCGTGTTTCTGATCCGATCACTTCTACGAACACCTAATATACTACGCTCCATCGCTCGCTGGCAAACCTTGAGTTTCGACTTCAGAGCCTCAGTTAATGACCAAGTTTGAGCACCGTAGGTTAGGATAGACTACAAGAGCTATAGAATAATAAGTTTGTTTTTCGCTTTCAGGCTGTGGTGTGGGAAAATTGTGCCCCCCCCCCCCACCCCTCTAACTTTCAAAAACATAGACATTCAAGGAAAACTACAGTGAACATAATCAATTAAGCCGTTTTTGAGATATCGCATAAAGTCTTCCCTTCATAGGAAAAAGCTATACCAAGCGCTGAAGGTACTCCCTTTTGCTTGTTATGTTTATGATACTTACTAATACCACGCGTTCAAGGTCTACTACGACGGGCGGATAACTGTGGGGCCCTACACTAAGCATGGCTCGACATGATCTTGGCCAGTTTTTTTTTCTAATGGAATGCGACTTCATGTGCAGAGAAAAACAAAGTCGAATAGAGTTTTCGAGGAACAAGCAAAAACACCTAACCGCACTCCACAGACCATACTGTATTTTTCCCGCTAGTCTTTTGAATAGTACATTGTGCAATAATGGTAATAATATTAACGAAAGTCAATAGAAACCCGATGCTCGAATGGTGGATGATTTTTATAACTCGAGTTTACAAAGAAGGTGGGAATGGACTGTAATCCTAATATTAAAAAAAACTCAGCTCTTCTCCAAGTTGCACCCTAAGCACAAATGTTTTGTTCGGCTCAAAGTTTAGTATAGATACTTGCTTACTGCTGTGGCGCAGCGACCCGAAGTGGACCTTGGCCTCCGACACCAAAGACCACCATGCTTCTCTGTCTAAAGCCGTTTCTGTCCAATCGACGGCACCGAGTTCGCTAAGGTCTTTTTGCAATTCATCTCTCCAGCGGGACCTAGGGCGTCCAGACGGTCTTCGGCCATTTGGAACTCCAGAATACGCCCTCCAGACTGCACGATATAGACATAGTATAGATACTGATTTTTAAGTTAACGACTGCCATCTGTCTTCCTAAACAAGAAAGTTAGGAAACTAGGGTCTGTTGTAATTTTTTTTAAGTTGAATTGTGAACCAGGTGGTAAATACCAAATTCCGTAATCGTTACAAGTTCCGTGAGTTTCCGAAATGCATTTGCGTGACATGGGTGGAACCCATGATCTCGGAATTAAACATTGTACGAAACGGAAGCGGTAATTTTATGAAAGGAGACGTTTCTGGGTCGAGACTGACATGACAATTTTTAACTTGATAGTCTAACGAGTAAACTTTACGTTATCGTGTAGGTAACCAAACTATATTCAGACATCGGAGTTTTGGGAAGCGAAATTAAATGACAGGTAAGGAAAGGAGTTCATCTATCAATTAACTTGGCTAATGACGTTTTCCCCTTTTACTAGTAATCGCTCCCAGCTTCGCTCAGAAGTGATTTTTTTTGGGAAAATTGTTCTAGAGACGATTATCAAGTATGTTACTCTGTAAAGCATACTTCAAATTATCGGCAGGTTATGAGTATCAAATATTGCATTTTTAAACAGTTATTAAAATCAGTTTAGGTAATTAGATGATGGGAGAAGAGCGGAAAAAATCCTCTTAAAATAAGGAAAAGCGAATTAAGTTACTATTTTGTTAAAAAAAAAAATTAAAAAAATTACAAGCAAAACTTGAGCAATTACTAATTGAACAGTGTTATGGAATAGCGAAATAAGCGCCAAAATCCGAAAAAAAAGTTATTGAAATTAACTCATTTTATTTCGAGCTAAAAACTCATATAGTGTGAATGCAGGTCGGATATAAATGTGATAATCTATAGTATTGACTATTTCTTTGTTGAAAAATCATGCTTACAGCCTTATTTTAAGGGGTAGAATCAAGCAACACGTTAAAATATGTATCGTCCTATGCACTAACTCGTTACGTAAAAACGAATTGAACGCCAAATTAACTTTTACAAATTATAATATGCGTATATTCTAAATCGCAAAAACGAGTTAAACGCCATAAAGATGTTGTTAATTCGTTTTGGTTTAAAGTTTTAATGATTTATAAACGCAATATCGATTTAACCGCCCTATGGTGTCGTTTAATTCGTTGTTACATATTTTAAATTGCAGGATAATTTCGCTTAATGAGAACTAAGTACGTTGTTACGTACTAAGTAGTAAGTTGTTATAATATCTTATGTGTGTAATCCTGGCTAGTACTAATGAATTATTATTAGTTACAACGCCAATTCTGCCATTTATGCTGATTTTTTTGACCTTTATAAAAAAAGTTGATTGCAGTACAAAACTAAATTGTTAGACGGATTAGTCCTAATCATTGTGTAGGAGAACATTGTTGTTGATTTATTTACAATATAAATATTTACTCAAATATATGGAATTTTATTTTATTCCATTATTCACTTCACCTCTAACAATTTGCATTAAAGAATCAACCGACAAAATATGTCTCATAGTATGCTACGACGAAATAAATGAACCTCATCGCAGTATTAGTGCAATAAAGAATCAAGCGGAAAAACGTTAATAACTTCGAAACTTTAATAGGTATGGTGTTATTTTTTTTATTTATTTAAATTATGAACACTTTCATAGGTTCAATGTCAAAATTAACTTTTTTGCTTTAAAAATGAACTTACAATAACTGATTCAAATTTCAAATATTTCGAGCTCATTTTCTCGATTTCAACTAACTGTCGCTTGATCGCTTATTTCATAACACTGTCCAATTTGTATATGGACAAGGCATCTTATTGAGTTTATCGATATAATAACCCCTGGCCTATGATGTATAGTTTTCTTCCCAAAATTCCGATTTGTAACTCGTTCGGAACTTGAACTAGTGACATACTATGTAAAATGTCGATTCTAGAATTATAAATGTTTCTAACGTACGTACATCTGCTGGTTTTAGGTTATTCCTATTCCACTTAATAAGGTCGCTTGTAGTTTCGCTTGAACCCGGCAGCCGCGCCAAAGTGTTATTCGTGGCGCACAACATCTCAGGAATACGTGACTCCAGGAACTTGGATAATATTTATGCTACTTAGCGCAATCTTAGTTGAAATAATAGTTTTGCCAAAACTCTTGTCTTGGGAACTAGGCTGCGATATTTAAGTAACTACTTTTACGTGGAGGCAGCTCATGTATTTAAATTTTGATTGTATCTTCCCACAAATCGCATTACAGGTCTAATGATCGCCATCGACTTTATACGTCAAATGTGTAATATTTTAAATGTGCTTAACATAATTTCAAAATCCAATTGTGCGAGAAATCTCCAAAAATAAATGGAAATCAAGTTTACATAGTACTAATTGATATTAATTTCCCAAAGACAAGCCTGGTCACTTATTTGTCAATAAGATAACTGAGCAAGCAGATGAGTATACGATATAACTAGTTAATGGATGTGGGAATTGCTAGCATTGAAACACCAGATCATAAAACCTTAAACTCGCAGATATTACATATTATTTTTGTTGTAAAGCTACACAAGTTAAAATGAAACAATACGAGTGTTTATTCTCTGTCACGACAGCAGCCACCGCTGCACCGGGGAATGTGTCGAAATAATTTAATGAAGCTAGCTGCCGCTGACTGCAATCTGGCCCGAAATATATTCACACCGGAAAATCGAGCACGAGGCCCGAAGTACGAGAAAAAAGTATTTAATTGCTCCCAAGGAACGGGGAGAATGGTGAAAATTCGGGTAGCGAATTTATAGGAGCTATTTGGATGCAAATGATGAGCTCGGTGCGGCCTCCGCTAGTGACGGTATAACCCCGAAAGAATAAGTGAGAAACGTCTTACGAGAAAAAGGGGTCATGATGCTGTTCAGTATTCAAATAAATACAAGCTTTTACACCGCGGTTTTACTCCAAAACATCCACAGTATTTAACTTGAACGCTTACTAAACGTGATGTTACGCATGTAAAGTTGCAATCCGGAACAGCTGTGGTGAACTGCCGCTGTACAAGATTGCATATTAGCAAAGTTTACGAATGAACGAATAGAGTAATGTGGTTAACAAGTTTCATTAAATTCCTATGTAGCACTGGAATAACTGTTCAGAGACTGCAATGAAATCGTAAAGTTTCGAGTTTACCGCTCGTCGCCATTGCGACAAAAAGACGGCTAAGTCAACGAGTACAAGCTTAATTGATACTCGGGATGTTCAACACTGAGTTTTTTCTTCAACTACAAACGGACTTTTTGGGGCTATCTTTACATTGCTTTTTTTACATCTCAAAGTGAAATGAAAAAACTCGGTTTACAGGGTAATTTTATTTCCCTGTCTAATACTTATCATCGTTTACTTTAGGAAAAGTAAATACAAATTAAGTAAATTGTTGGCGACTCCGCTGTTATACTTTGGCCAGGGACTGTCTTATTTCAAACATAGATAGAGAGAATCATAATTGTCTTTTTTTTATGCTAGTACTAGCAGCAAAAAAAGGCATGAGTATAGTTTTTTTCTAATTATTTACTGACAAATTTAGTTTGTCAGACTACACTTTATACAAACAACTCTCAGCTGTAAATCGATGACCTGTTAATTGAAAAGTATTTTACCTGCAACTTCTGGGATTTCAAGACGAAGTTTTTCATATATGTATAGTGAATAAAGTTTTCCATTGAGGTTGTTCAGTCTTCTGTGTTCAAAATGAAAATACGGTTTTAAGGTTTACAATATAGAAAAATAAATGACACATCTCCGGCCTGAGAGAGCGGAAGAGCGCTGCGGTCGCGAGCCAGCCGGTCACTACCGGTTTTGCCCCGGTCTTATTCTGGGACTTTCAAAAGTCCTACCACAAAGGATTGAGTATCGAAGTTGTTCACTCAAACTTTTATACATAAAAGGCGAAAGAGAATTGTTTTTGTCGTGAACAATGCGCTGAAGGCTAAGAGATGTGCTTCAATTGCGATGAAAAGATAAAATAAATGTTAGTTGATTTGAAAATCGCTAAATTTTACATACTCGCTAGTCGAAATGGAAGCCTTCAAATAATCATCTATTTAGGCGACGGAAATGAGCTGGTTGTAATCTGCGTCAACATACTACTATGTTGTAGTCAGTGCGGGCAGTATTTGCTGCATTTTGTGTATGATCAAAGGCGGACGTGTTTGCTGTGAGAGTCCGCACCGCAGGGCCTGCAGTGTGTTCAGGATTAATTGCCAACGGATTAAGGCAAACGACAGTTAGGCATTCTGCAAAGTTATGCTTTGACATTAACGAGTGACCGCAGATGCATAACCTACTGTGACTTCAACTACATTAGCAAGGTTCGGAAACCGGTTAAATTTCTAAGTCGTTATCATGTCCTTGGCGCAAAACCTTTTAATTTTGGTTTCACTCAAAAAAACGTTGTTTTTAAACCGGTTTTTATGAGAATAATTCTTGTCAAATTAACGAGTTTAGAACAATAAATACCAGGATCTTCCTACGTAAGTGTCTATGTTTACATGGCCCACCACCAGGCCGACCGGCCGTTGCATCACTCCCGAATAAACCGGTTTTATAGGTTACAATAATAATACATTGTGCAACGAGGGAGGTAAGTGAAATTTTGGATACGAGGGTGGTAATTAATAAAGACCCGAGTTTGCAATATTCTTACCCCCGGATTTACACACAATGTTTTTCATCACACTTGCTCGAAAAAGATCTTATTTCATGCAGGTGTGCTGAAGGACAAAGGCATATATTGTTCCTGCGGGAGTTATGGATTGTGAAAAAAAAGCTATAACTCCCTAGGGACTTATACCTTTTTTTTTAATTATGTTACTTATTCATACAAACAAAGTAGCATAAATGAGTTTTACTTTTAAATATTACTTCCTATCCCTGCTAAACAAGTGTCTCACCTACGGCTACTTTCCGGAAGCTTAGAAAACGGCGACGGTGGTAATCCTAAGAAAGCCAGGGAAAACTGATTATACGACACCCAAATCGTACAGACCGATAGGACTGCTCCCGATACTCGGCAAGGTCTTCGAAAAAATGCTGGTTGCCCGCCTAAAACACCAGCTAGTCCCAAGAACCAGCCCTCGGCAATATGGATTCATGCCGCAGAGGAGTACAGAGGACTCCCACTACACCATGTTACAACACATTAGAAATAAACTAGATGAGAAGAAAATAGTAACTTTAGTATCACTGGACATAGAGGGAGCCTTCGACTCAGCATGGTGGCCTGCCATAAGAGTCCGCCTGGCAGAGGAGGATTGCCCACCAGCTCTGAGGAAGGTTGTGGACAGTTACCTCCAGGACAGAAAAGTAAAGTGACATATGCGGGTGAAGAACATGGCGTGAGCACGACCAAGGGATGCGTTCAGGGCTCAATCGGTGGACCGATACTATGGAACCTCCTCTTGGATCCACTTCTCAAGACCTTGGAAACCAAAAGAGTCCACTGAAACTTGAAATATGATACCCCACGGCTGAGCATGGGCGGGACCAGCATTGAAATGTCCAAAAAAATAAAAATGCTGGGAGTAACAATCGATGAAAAACTCACGTTTAACGCGCACGTTGCAAATGTCTGCAGAAAGGCGATCGGCATCCACAAGCAACTAGCACGAGCCACCAAGCTAGCAACTAGCTGGGGACTGCATCCTGAAGTCGTGCGCACAATATATGTAGCAACCGTTGAACCTATCGTTCTGTACGCCGCCAGTGTGTGGGCATCAGCACCTACTAAACTCGGAGTAATTAATAACTAGCTGCTGTTCAAAGAGAAATTGCACAAAAAATGTGCATGGCGTATCGCACCGTGTCTCTTAACGCGGCGTTGGTACTAGCGGGGCTGCTTCCGCTCGATCTAAGAGTGAGGGAGGCAGCCTCACTATACGAAGCAAAGAGAGGAAGAATGACCCCAGCTACTGAAATATATGAATATGTCATATTAACATATAGGGATTAGAATAAGTAGATTATAAGTATATTTCAATATTTGCATGCTGTTTCGGCTGAATACTGTGACAATATTTAATGTAACACCTTGTACCTACGTATTCTTGCAAACAAACGCTTCTATTCTATTCTAAATCCCCCACCCTGCTGAACAGAGCAAACTAGAAATAGTAAGCCTGGTAACCCAGGAACAATATGACGCCAATAGTAACTACGAAATTCGCATGTTTACTGACGGCAGCAAGCTTGGCGGAAAAGTGGGAGCAGCATTGTCCATCTGGAACAGTACATCAGAAACCAAGGTCCACAAGCTTATCTTATCTTATCTTCTAAATTACTGTCCCTTCCTCTTCACCACACATTCGACAATCGGTGTTTTCGGAGTGTCCCATCCTAGCCAAAACCCCTTTGACCCCATAATGGCCCGTAAACACCCCTGTTATAATTTGGAGTTGTCTCCTGCTAAGTTTCCATAGCTTTTTGCTCCAACCGGAGTCTACTCTTTGTATGAAGAGCTTTGAGTGCTTTAGACCCGTCAGACTGTCCCATTCTTTTTGGTGTCTGGTCTTAGTGTGGTCTTTGATAGCCGTTATAATGGTTCCCTGTGAGAGCCCCACGAATGGTTCCGGACCTATGTGGTCACTTACGGATCCGGCTCTGGCAAGTTCATCTGCATTTTCATTGCCTATGAATCCCTCGTGCCCTGGAATCCATACCAGTTGCACTTTATTTTGTCTTCCAAGCTTGTTTAGAGCTTACAGCTTGTTTAGGCCCACAAGCTTACTCTACCAAACTATAGTACGGTTTACCAGGCGGAGCTACTAGCGCTGTGAAAAGCAACTGGGGAAATAAAAAGACACAAGGCAAAGTCGTTTGGAGTTTACAGCGACTCTATGGCGGCTCTCTAAACCGTTAAAAATAGCCAATGCCTGCATCCACTGGCAGTGGAAGCGAGAGAGAACCTTAGGACCTCGCGCTTTCAAGGTAAAGTCGTCCACCTCCACTGGATAAAGGCCCACGCAGGCCTGGATGGCAACGAGAGAGCCGACCAGCTAGCAAAAGAGGCCGCTGAAAACTCCAAACGAAAACCTGATTACGACTTATGTCCAGTGTCCTTCGTCAAGCGAAATATTCGCCAGGATACGCTTGATGAATGGAACAAAAGATACGTGACTGGAGACACGGCGTCTGGCACCAAGCTCTTCTTCCCGAATGCGATCGCGGCGTACAGGACGGTCAGCAAAATACAAGCTACACATATAAGGATGCAGTTAATGACAGCTAGGGCATGGTGGGTTCTCAGAATACCTGAATCGTTTCAAGTGTAAGGAGAGCCCATCGTGCATCTGCGATCCAGTAGTGCAAGAGACAGTCGTACATGTTCTGTTGGAATGCCCGGTCCACGCCATAGAGCGACTCGACCTGGAACAAAGATTAAATATAAACTTGACAGCACAAAACATTAGTGACCTAATGGAGAGTAGAGATAGAAACAGGTTTCTAGCATACTGTGTCAATATTGTAAAAGCTGTAATCAATAGGAATAAAACGAAATAAGCAAATTATGTTTAAACAATATAATAACTTATAATGTAATAAACATAAGAAACAGATGTACGAATAAACAACAAAGAATTACACAGTATCTGACATAAGAGGAAGCTGTATAATACAAACAATAGAGTAACAAATATATAAATAGATATAAGCAAGAAAATAACATGTAAAACCACTGAACCTTTGTATCACTGAAATAAAATAAAAGTAACCTGCCCCAAAAAATCCCAGTCGACATAAAAGTACACAGAGTAGCGTAGCTGGGAATCCCACCCAGACAAAGTCATGAAAGATGAAGCATGAATGAAAGATAGTATGCAGCATGAAAGTGCGAGAAGAAAAAATGCGAGAACTGGAATGAATGAGAAAGCTTAAAATAGACTTCGATAACGTTGGAGGATCAGAGAGAAAAAAAAACCTAACATAATCTAGCATATTTTATTACCCACTTCTTCATCATTATAACACGTTTAGTTTTTAATATTGAATAATGAAAAACCGTTCGTAATAAGTTGACTGAATGGAACGGAAAAGCTGCCGAAAGGCCTGTCAAAGCAGAGGCGTTTTTCCTTACTGCAAGAATGTTTTAAGTTTCCAAAGGCAACATTCGATATTGTTTTCGTACAATTTAAATATACGATACACAAATAATCGTAAACAACGATACTTAAGTAACAATAGTATAATATTTTATATTTACAGTCACTTTACAATTGTTTCTGTCTTATAGAACATGCACAAAAAGTACTTGTTGTTTTTCTTATTTTTTCGCAACTGTATAAAAAAACGTCGTTCGATACACGAGCGGAAATGTCATTCTTCACTTGTCCCGAGTCTTGCCGATATCTTGGTACTCGTGAAGTAATGACATACTTTCCGCACTAGCATCGAAATGTACTATTTTAATACAGTTGCTCTAAAATTGTTACTTTACGTAGCTGTTTCGCGTGCGGAAAGTAGATTTTCGCGAACTAGTGCTTTTCATTTTTCCATTTTTTTTTAATTTATACTTGTTTCATGACTACTTATTGATGAGTGTTAATGTTAGTTTCCTTTAAAAGTCGCAAAGAACATAAAAACCTATGTACTGTTAATATAAGAATAATAAAAATATACATATTTCGTATTTTATTACTTACCTCTTCATCATTATAACACGTTTTTTTTTTCAATATTGAATATTGAAAAACCGTTCTTAAAAGGTTTGTTTGAATGGAACGGAATCGCTGCCGAAACGCCGGTCAAAAAAGAGGCGTTTTTAGGGTTTCGTAACCAAATAGCAAAAAACGGAACCCTTATGGATTCGTCATGTCTGTCTATCTGTCCTTCCGTATGTCACAGCCACTTTTTTCCGAAACTATAAGAAGTATACTGTTGAAACATGGTAAGTAGATGTATTCTGTGAACCGCATTAAGATTTTCACACAAAAATAGGAAAAAAAATACATTTTGGGGGTTCCCCATATATTTTTTTTCATCAAACCCATACATGTGAGGTATTGAGGTCTGCAAAAATGATATTGAGGTTTCTAATATCATTTTTTTCTAAACTGAATAGTTTGCGCGAGAGACACTTCCAAAGTGGTAAAATGTGTCCCCCTCCCCCCTGTAACTTCTAAAATAAGAGAATGATAAAACTAAAAAAAATATATTATGTACATTACTATGCAAACTTCCACCGGAAATTGGTTTGAACGAGATCTAGTAAGTAGTTTTTTTAATACGTCATAAATGGTACGGAATCCTTCATGGGCGAGTCCGACTCGCACTTGGCCGCTTTTTTCTTATTGCAAGCATGTTTTAAGTTTCCAAAGGCAACATTCGATATTGTCTTCATGCAATTTAAATATACGATACATAAATAATCGTAAATAACGATACTTAGGTAATAATAGTACACAAATTTATATTTACAATTGTTTCTGTCTTATAGAGCATGCATAAAAAATACTTGTTTTATTTTTATTTTTTCGCAACTGTATTAAAAGACGTCGTTCGATACACGTGCGGAAATATCATTCTTCCTATCTTGGTGCTCGTGAAGTAATAATATACTATTGCATCGAAAAGTACTATTTTTTCTAAGTACAATTATATAATATAAAAAGTCGATTCTGGCGCTCGCCGGTCGCTGCCGCGGCACTTTCGCTTCGATTGCTTCTATTCGCACTTAGTTTGGTTACTTTAAATTAACACGCTCCTCCTGGTTTTAAAACTAGTTTTAACTAGTGAAAACGCATTTGGCCTAGTCAAAACTAGTTACAACAGAAATTCATTTTGAATACTAGTTTTCACCTACATAGGAGATTTGCGGAAACTAGTTTTACTGAAAAATCCCAAACTTAATCCCAGTTAAATATTAAGAGGAGTTTTGAAAAACGTGTTTTCATCAAAGCGATACGGAAAACAGAGTTAACTAGGAAAAACGCGTTTTCATTTAAAACAGACAGTATATTATACTGAAAAGGTGAAAGAAAATATTTCCACATTTAATGATAACATTGTGATAAATAAAATAATTCAAAGTATGAAATGCAGCAATCTGCCTTGTTAACTACAATACCAATCAGAGTGAATAACGTCACGCTTCAGCGAACATTAGCGCAGTGTATCTAGATAAAGTGTTGTCAATAAATTAATCATATCGAAATCGAGCATCACAAAATGACAGAGTGATCGTCGCGCACTTTTTCAAATTAGCTATTCCTTGTCTTGTGTATATTTTTTTAAATGTACGATGGATATTTTTGGACAGTTTTTAAACAGATAATGGTAAATTAACCAAGTGCAGTCGTGTTTGGCGCCATTAAACTTTGAAGGGGTGCAATCAGCGGGTGCAATTTAAAAAGGGTTAAGGAAAAACATAGGTACCTATGGGGGTGATTTGTCGATAAAAGTCATCGTAGTATACGTGCTTAACGGCTCCGCTATAGGTTTAAAAATTGTATAATATTTAAATGAAGAGGTTTTCATTTGTATGCGCGCATTTTTTATGATATATATTTATAAATTTCATTTCAATTATAAATTGACTGGTTCACTGTAAGGTCCAACCAAAATCTCAATCTCTGCATTCCCGGCCAAAAATCGAGCCGAAATCTCGGTCTCGGCTCTCAGCAAAAATTGGCCGAGATTCTAGTCCAGACCGAGACTAGGCAATGAGTTATCATTGGTGAATTTGAATATACCGCGCACGAGCGCTCGTTTTTAAGCCGCCAGTTGGTTGCATCGCCCGATTGGTGTGACTTTTTTAAGCCAATTACTTATCAAATATATAGGTATTGAGATCGGATAGGCGCGGTTGCAAGTAATGACTTGTTCATTTGGTTTTTTTTTCGTTTTGTTGTTGTTGAAATGAGTGTATACATATACATTATTGAGATGTCACTTAAATTAACTTTATGAGTTGACATTGGATATTTTGATACTTAATATATTTGTGTTTACGGGGAAAAGCAAAGCAGTAGGTACGTACAAAACGATACCTGTGGCGAATTATCGTTGTGGAATATTGAACATAATTTCGTGCGAACTTTGGATGCTATTCTATGCAATTTTGACGAAACTCACAGCGTGGTTGTTGGTTCATAGGTTGATTGTCATTGTATGTGGCCAGCGAACAACTATTTAGCAAGGCTGGCCAGTTAAACGACGAGCGTCGTTAGAATTTAACAGGCCATAACGCATGAAAAATTACCTTATTTGGCATACAATATAGGACTGTTTAATTTTGAATATTGTTATTATACCTCTTTTTGTGTACATCCCTACTGAAAAAACCAGCCCAGTGCGTGTCGGACCACGCATAATGGATGGTCCACAAGCAAAAGATCGTATTTTCGTGGCACTTACTTCGATTAAATAAGATCAGTTTTTTTTATAACTCCTAAATGGCTTTTTTCTATTCTATTCTATGTATAGTATATTAAATTCTTAAACGGCATATTCACAATAATTTTCCTGAAAAAATGTGTATTAAGCTTAATTATTAAAATATTTTTCAATATTTTTTGCTCTCCCGGTTCAAAAATTAGAGGGGATGTCTGCACAATATTTTTGCCTTTCGGAGCGATTATTTCCAAAAGTATTTTCATAATAAAAAAAAAAGTTTTTAGCAACCTTAATGTTATTATTAAAGACCTATCTAATGATGTGCCACGTGTTAATTTTATTTACTTTTAGGTAGATGTATGGATGGAGTGCCCCCCTTGAAAATATATTTTTGTATTTTTTTTAATTTTGAAAAAAAATAGCAACTTACATAATACACCTAAGTTCCAAATATATCGTATAGTTTTCGAGTAAAATGGCTGTGACATACGGACAGACAGACGGTAATGACGAAACTATAAGGGTTTCGTTTTTGCCATTTTGGCTATGGAACCCTAAAAATATTATTTAATAGCGCTATGAATTGATTATGATAACTTTTTTCTGATAAATCGTCGAATTTCGATTATTAAAACATTTTTAGTGCACAATTCGTGTATTTCCTTTTATTTTATAAATTTTCGGTCTTGGTCTCGGCCGAGAATCCTTTTGAATCTCGGTCTCGGTCTCGTTCTCGGTCGAGACAAAAAAGCGTTCTCGGTGGGACCTTAGTTCACTGGCGATTGACTGACAATATCGTAATTATTTCCCGAGACATGACGTGACAAAATGCTCTTGTCAAATACTAATTTCTGACCTTGATAGGCCTCCGAGTCCCTGTAAAATACTTGAAGACATAGATTTATAATTAGCATAGATGCCTAGTCTGTACATCCCTAGTGAAGCCATTTCGAGTACGACATTATGTCGCACTCGTGTCATCGTATCCGAACGGCCCTCGCAGTACTCAAGGTTGAGTTGGTTTGTGTACACCTCCCGGTTATAAATTAAAAAATACAAGAAAGATGGTTGCTTGTGCGGTGAATGGGTGTCACAACACATCAGTGAATAAAAACAAACCGCCTAATATAACATTTCACGCGTAAGTATCGAGTTTAATGTGATATTTTTACGTAATTGTAAATACTAAAATCCAAATTTTCGTCAGCCGCCATTACTTATAAATGTTGCCAGGTGATATAAATCTTTTTTTCTCCAAATGAGGCATGACGATTAGGTACATTGATAAAATTAATATGCTTACTTTAAGTTCCTGGTATGACTATAGAATAGTACATTTCGATGCTAGTGCGAAAAGTATGTCATTAATTGAAGAATGACATTTCCGCACGTGTAGCGAACGACGTATTTTAATACAGTTGCGAAAAAATAAGAAAAACAACAGGTACTTTTTTATGCGTATTCTATAAGACAGAAACAATTGTAAATATAAAATATTATACTATTATTACCTAAGTATCGTTATTTACGATTATTTGTGTATAGTATATTTAAATTGTATGAATACGATATCGAATGTTGCCTTTGGAAACTTAAAAAAAAAACGCCTCTGCTTTGACAGGCGTTTTGGCAGCTATTCCGTTCCATTCAGACAACTTATTAAGAACGGTTTTTCAATATTCAATATTAAAAAATAAACGTGTTATAATGATGAAGAGGTAAGTAATAAAATATGCTTATATTTAATATTTTTACATTAACAGTAGGTTTTTATGTTGATTATGACTTTTAAAGGAAACTAACATTAACACTCATCAATAAGTAGTCATGAATTGGAACAAGTGGAAAAGTAAAAAGCACTAGTTCGCGAAATCCAACTTTCCGCACGCTAAACAGCTACGTAAAGTCGCCTTTTAAGCAACTGTATTAAAAAATTATATTCTTTTTAGTTTTTCATTTTTTTATTTCAAATTATGTTTTGTCTTATATAAAATTACAGTTTAAATTCATATTTTTATTTTGTGTAATATTCATTTTACATTTCCAACTGATCCGCTTTTATCTGCGAGATGGACGGAAAGTTTCATCTATAGTTTCAGGGCTATTGATAGGTTATTAACAGAATTTTAACGTCACTCTTTGTAATATCTACATACACACTTCCAAATGATTGATAGCCAAGTATAAGGAAGTGGTTAAAAATGTTAAAATCCCTCTACTTTGAGGGGAATAAATTAACACTGGCAACCCATTTTTGTATATATGTGTGTGTGTGGCTGAGCGTAAGACACGAGCGTCGCACGTACACATCGATCGTGTTTCGGTTTCACTTTTGGCAGATTAGTCTTATGAGGACTAACTGTCTATGTGTGATAGGCTTGAAGAACCGTGAAAATTTAGAATCAAGTGCGAATCAGGATACGCGTTTCAAGAGTTACGTACATCACACAATTTTTAACAATGTCTCTGCAACTATAATAGTTGTGTTTTATATCGATGTTTAGGAAAGAAGGCATTACTTGGAATTGATTGGACCACTGACAGAAATGGCGTTTGTATTGCGCTAAAAACGACGCATTCAGAGCTAAAATAACCCTTATACGCTTATTTATTAAGTGATCTCATCAGTTCATGGACGTATTTAGGAAAAGTTTTGTCATTTGATACATACCAAAATAAAATACGTTAGATTTTTCACAGATATTTTACAATTGTTTCGCAATAGTGCCCAAATGCGAAGGCCGAGCTCTGCGTAAAGCTCAGAGCGTCGGACGGGTGCGCGCTTCCCACAACTTCCTCAAGTGTTTTAATAGCGAAGGCCAAAGAGAATGTAGTGCTCAAACATGGAACAATACTACCAGTACCATCAATCAAGGGTACAAGTACCATTACGGCTATGAGGCAGATACAGTCTAGTCGCATTTTTTTTCTTCAATCCGACTCACGCTTGATCCTAAAGGATCGCCTCTCTTCTGGCCTTCGGCTCTACGTGGTGCTAGGCGTTATTCGGCCTTCGCAACCATTATTCTGTGTTTAAGTAATAAGGGTGCCTCTCCCGGGCGCTTCGGACCTTCGGCCTTTGTACTCAAGATACTTGTGGAATTTTCAGGAAGCATGCACAGGTCGGACGGTTCGAGCCTTTGGCTCTACGTGGGGCTCGGCCTTAGGTTATTGAATTCAGACACTTGTGCTATTGTTCTTTGTTTGAGCACTAACCCCCCGCAGTTCGACCTTCGGCCTCGGCCGCGGATAAGTACGCCTCTTCGGGACGTTACGGGCCTTCGGTCCTACGCGAACCTCGGCCTTCGCTAGCTATAGCTATCTACACTACCTTTCACGTAAACCATTGCGGCTGTGTCCGCAGAACAGCCTTACCGCATTTTTATTCTTAAATCCGACTCAGGCTTGACTGTAGATTTCTAATAGGTTTTCCGTCATCTTTAACGTAAAGAACTATTTTGTGTATGTTTTTTAAATTGTAGACAGTAGTTTCGGAAATAAAGGAAAATGGTTATTTTTTGCCTATTTTCTTGAATAATTTCCGAACTGTTTGTCCTAAAATTATTTAAATAAAAATATTTGAGATTCTCACAATGAGCCCTTTAATTTGATATATAGGTACCTAACATGAGATAGTTTGCAAAAAATTGTTATTTATATATGTTTCTTGTTTTCCCTCAAAAACTGGCACCTATGTTTAAAATTCACTTGTCCACGTTACAAGTGTATGTCATAGATATAATATTCCTAAAGATGGAGTCTAAGCCAGTTGTCACCGTAGCCTCACACACTTAGCCTACCTAAAATTAACAAATTACCATTATAACACAACTTTATATATTCTTATCAACCAGTATTGTTTTTGTTAGTTCGATATTACAATAATCAAAGGCGGAAATCCAAAACCGACCAAAATTAACTAAAATATGTTTTCCGTAATAATTGAGTTATTTTATTATATTATGAAGTATTCATTATCTATTAGCATTTCTATGATTTTAGTTTAGTGAATATATCGAAGCATCAATTAATCGCTATTCCGTTCCGCAATGTAGAGATTATCGATATACAACATGATTAAAATCGACAAGTCCGCATCCGTAAAAACATGCTGTACTTACACATTTATACGCACACATTCACAGCTTGCCCACCGCCAAAATGGCTACGACTTGAGTATTAAATTTTGTACTGAGTACAGGGGGGCCTCGGTATACGAGTATGTGTACCAAATTTCAACTTAATTGGTCCAGTAGATTCGGATCAAACAGGCTATAACAGATGGACAGACGGACGGACAGACAGACGCACCAGTGATCCTATATGGGTTCCGATATTTTCGTTCTAAGGTACGGAACCCTAATAACTATAACAATATACATACATAATTAAACATTTAAACTACCACCCACGACTACCTTCACTTGACATTCAATTAAGAGAGTAGGTGTGATAAAACAGTTGGTCGGCAACAGTTGCAAAAAATTATTCAACTAGGAACTTATTAAATTAATAAGTCAGCGCTTTCGGAAAGATTTGAAAACGAACGCTTCAAAAAAATCGAATATCGCTAGCAGAAGTCTTGCTTAGTACAAAAATTTGTTTGCTGGGGTTAGGGAACTTTTCCTAAATCATTGAGTGGGCATGCATAAACATTGCAATAATGTATACTTTGTAAATACGAGTAAACGTGAAAACTTTGTTTTTATTTTTCTGCAGTTATCTTAAAGCAGGAGCAAGAATTCTGCCAGTAAAAGAATGCTAGTGAGGCACCTTTGAGTCAAGTTTTTCACTATTCAATCAGCTCGGTCTCGTGCAGCGGTAAAAGCAGCGGGAAGCGAGCGAACATCCGGCACTCGCGGCTGCCGGAGATGGCCCATTCATCGTGCTATCGACTCGTGATGCGCCCACAACTATTCACACTCTTACATTTTATGTCCTGACTTAAAAAAAGGAAATTGACCAAGATATGTTAAGAGCAATGGAGCCAATTATAAATCACTGGGTTCGATTAACAGATGTAATTCGAGAGTAACTTTCAAGGCCAATGATGTAAAAACATATTTCCTGATTCACCTAACAATTATCAATATAAATAAATACTATAATGACCTCAGCCGACGGTGTATTATCGTCCTGTATTTACTTATCGGGTTTTACTTGAATATAATTTGAGCTGCCTGGATATTTAAACCTCTAAGCGACCAAAATAAAAAGTTAAAGTAATTCCAAAGAGGTGACAACAGATTGGAAAAACAAATTTTTAATCCAACCATGGTTTACGAGGTGTTTAAAAAAAGTGAATGAATTCATTTATCAAAATGGCATGATTTATGGTCAGAAACTCTTTCGGTAAATACAAATGAGAGGGAAGTAAGGACGTTGGGTCACTGCCAAAGTGAAGCCTGATTAATGATTTTTGAGGCGCACCGGAATGTTTCGGGAAAAATAAATTCAAACTTGCGATTCTCGTCCACAAACAACAAGACCAGTTAATTGTTTGAGTTTGGCAATTAATGGTTAATGTTTAAATCCCTCGCAGTAGATATCGTGTTTAAAAAAAATGAAAATAATATAATAAGCTAGTAAGTACAGCATTTTCATTACTTTGATATCTGCCAAAATTACATATAAAACATTTTGCGAGCCCGCAATGTCTGGCCTTTTGATAACTTCACGTTCTCCACCAATTCCTAGCCAGTCGTTAAGTTTTTACTGGTATCGAATCGTAAACTGCAAAGGTCTCCAACGTTGAGCTTTCAAGGAATATAATTACTTTTTGTGATACGATCAGATCATACATATAAATCATTGTTTTACCTGCATATGTAAGTAACATTTACATAGTTATGAAGCAAACACAAATATATAATTAGCGCGTAAAAAGGAACGCCCGCAGCGTTAGTGATTTCATGGCTTTGACCGCACTGTACACATGTATTCGTATTTTATGATAAATTTAAATGACATCAAAATATTTAAAAAAAGTTTTAAGTATGTAAAAGAACATCACAATCCATACTTATATATTATATACTTATTAATATTATAAATGCGAAAATCTGTTTGTCTGTCTGTCTGTCTGTCTGTTACCTTTTCACGCTTAAACCGCTGAACCGATTTAGTAGAAATTAGGTATAGAGATATTCTTTTTTTTAGCATTAAAAAATACTAAACGATCTTGACGTGTTCCTTTATCGAAAAACACTTTAGAAAAATCAGTCGCAGCAAATATATAACAATTATATATGTTCAATTATTTTGGTTTCATTATCCATTAAAGCGATTTGGTTAGTATTTTTCATTAAAGCGTTTTTCAATAAATATACATGTCAAGTTCGTGTAGCCTTTTCTAATGCAAAAAATCGGCCAAGTGCGAGTCGGACTCGCGCACGAAGGGTTCCGTACCATTATCTATAACAACTGCAAAAATCACGTTTGTTGTATGGCAGCCCCCTTAAATATTCATTTTTATAGCAACGGACAACGGAGTCTTAGTATAAGGGTCCCTTTGGGTACGGAACCCTAAAAGTGAGGTAAAGTTTGATCCCATGGAAGCTGGAAGGAAATCATCCGCATAGAGGATGAAAATCAGGATGGAAGTAAGATATTTGAGATAATGCGATGGATCGCCTGATAATTAATGTAAGCATAATATGCTCGAACTGAATGATTGCTTTTATTTTGTCTCCCAAATAAGGAAGTTTTTATGGGGAATCAATAAAAAGCAAATCGATAAAAAACAATCTACAAAAATTCCTAATTCCACGCTGATGAACCCGCGGGCAAAAGCTGATTCAGATTGGATAAAAAAAATCTACAAAAATTACTAATTCCACGTTGACGAAGTCGCGAGCAAAAGCAAGTTAACCATCAATCTTAGTAATTTGTTATGTCGTATGTTCTTTAAAAAAGTAGATATGCCGGTTCAAATAAAAATAGGAGTCTTACAGTAAGGATAAGGGTCTGTGAATGTTGTGACAATAATTTCGTTACTCGACTACTCGTATGAACCACAACTTAAAACATGTTTATCACAGCGTGTCACAGCTAAAAAAATAAAAAGCGCAGCGGCTACCAGTAAGAATTATATTAGTTCGCAACTCCGCACGCGAAAAGTGTTGCAAGTTGTTACGGCACTGCTACAGTTGTTTCGACTTGTTAGCTCTAATTCCATCAGAGTTCATTTACTGTTTTTGTACGTGGAGTTAGCACCACTTGTGCCTCCCATTTCGTTAGATTTGCACTGATTAAAACGCTTCAAGTAGCTGTAAGTGCAGTTAAAATGTAATTAGGTGCTTTTAGATTTTATATAAACTACTATTGGGTTTTTAACTATTTTATAATTATACAGAGCCATTGTTTTGATTATGGATTTATATATATATATATATATATATATATATATATATATATATATATACATATATGTATATATATATATATATTTTTACCCAACTTATATTATTAGCTGATAGCACATATAATTATGTGTGTAAGACACACTCTACAACTCATATGCGCCTAAAGGTGACGTTCGGATGTCAACTGCAGCCGCATTACTGTTGCGGCGTCTTTGGCCGCTGCAGTATTTGTCACATTCCTTGATAAAATGAGTGACAAAATGCCGTATTACTGTCGCGGTTATGGTGTTCATCCTGTCCCTCATTTTATCAAGGAAATTGAAAATACCGCAACAGTAATGCAGTTGCAGTTGAGATCTGGTGCCCCGTTTATCGCAAATGCAGTCCTTGCATGAAAAAAATCGTTTACATAAAGACCTCAGTAAAGGCGAACAAGATAAAAGATTGCATGAGTTTTCCCATATGATCACTGCATATACGATAAGCAGGGCAGAATTCTGAACGTCACGTTAAGGTTGAATTAAATATTTTCGTTTATGTCACTTTACATATTTATGTACTCTTTATCATTCTTTAACTTTCCGAGCCGTTAATGCTGTTTTGCATACGTAGTTATACAACCAGTAATTAAACCTACTTGCATTAACTAATTTTCGTTTGGTATACTGTCTACCTTCCTTCTTATTTGGGTACAAAAATAATCTTTAATTTTACTTTACATAGAACAGTCAAAGGTTTCCAAAAAATACATGGCTAATTTTGTGGTTCGATCTTGGTTTTATGAGCCGTGACAGCAAAACAAATAAAATGGTACCTACATAAATCCTTGAACTCTATTTAACCGCCAATGATTTAAACGACAAGCAACTTCTCAAATTCCCCTTTAAATCCAGGAAAAAAGCTGAACTGTTCGTGATTAGGGATCCAAATCAGCAAACAGACATTTCCGCTCTAATAAGTTCATTCTGAAAGATCTCTAATGGTCTCAATTTAGCAATAAAATTTATTTTAATCACTCTGTGTCCCTCTTTTGCCTTATCAAAAAAGAAATGGATTAAATAAAATCAGCTCGCTTTTACATCAGAACATCATCAGACTGGTATTAATATAGGTACTAATAAAATAAATCTTTTTTTCATAAGAAAAAGATTGTGTTTGTCGCCATTTTTTACTGCTTGTCTGTTCACCGTGTGTCTAAGGAAGAAATTCGATATATTATTATATTTTATAAACGGGAAAAATGCGACACAAGCCGCGAAAAAAAATTTGACGTTTATGAAATTAACGCAGTGTCAGTACGAGTAACACAAAATTGGTTCAAGCGTTTTCAGTCCGGATATATTGATGTCACCGATGAAGCTCGTTCTGGCCGCCTTGTTACGGATAAATTCGATGCCATCTTGTAAAAAGTTTTTTTTTTTTTATACTACGTCGGTGGCAAACAAGCATACGGTCCGCCTGATGGTTAGCAGTCTCCGTAGCCTATGTACGCCTGCAACTCCAGAGGAGTTACATGCGCGTTGCCGACCCTAAACCCGCCCCCCCTCGTTGAGCTCTACCAAGTGGTGCTAGACCGGCACATTAATAGTTAATAGTAACAATATAGCTGAAGACCTAGGTGTTGGCCACAAAACAGTTTTGACCCATTTTATATTGTGTAGGTAATACAAAAAAGCTCGATATTTCGTTGCCGATATACGAGCTCACTCAGAAACCTACGGCCCGATTCGAACGATGAAGTACGATAACGTTAAGTTCTGTTTTTTTTATATATTATAAATATATAATATAAAAAAAAATATATAATAATATTTTTTTATATTATAGGACATTATTACACAAATTGACTAAGTCCCACAGTAAGCTCAATAAGACTTGTGTTGAGGGTACTTAGACAACGATTATATATACATAATATATAAATTTTTATAAATACTTAAATACATAGAAAACACCCATGACTCAGGAACAAATATCCATGCTCATCACACGAATACATGCCCTTACCAGGATTTGAACCCGGGACCATCAGCTTCTTAGGCAGGGTCACTACCCACTAGGCCAGACCGGTCGTCATAAGATCGTCCGGTTTAGATAGGTTCTCATTTAGATATCGTTTGTATGTCGTATAATTATAAATATATGTATAAATATAAAATCTTATTGGAATCACAGCGGAATCAAAATAAACGTCCATTTTTGGACTCGTCGTTTGGTTATCGATTTTTTAAAGATCTTTCCAAGATCTTAAACCTGTCTTAATCATTCTTCGAATCGGGCCGCTAATGAGTCGATTATAACGCCAGAGCACACGTATTTTTAATTTTAGCCACTCAGCAAAAATTTGAGGTAGTTTGGTTGGGAAGTATAAGGGCATCCGCCATATAGTTCTGATCTGGCACCCTCAGATTTCCACGTGTTTCGGTCTCTTCAGAATTCGAGGTAGTGTTAAAGGACTGTCAAAACTACTTGTCACGGTTTTTTGAGAAGTTTCAAAATTTCTACAGTAAAGGGATAATATGACTACTTGCAAAATGGCAACAAGTTATCAAACAAAATGACACATATATATATATTATAAATAAATATAAATTGACTATGATAAAAAGGTCTTGAATTTTCATATAAAATACGAAAAAGCTTTTCCTGGACCTTTTATTACCAAAGAAATAATATTTTGACAAAATATCAATTCAGTAAAATACATGATAAAATTAATTTCTGCCTAATAACCCCTCCCTGTCGGAGCCAACGGCCTTTTTTACAAGAATTTAATTATTAGATAGCCATTTCGTTTAATTATCTAAGCATATTATCAAAATGTTGTCAGGATCATGTCTTGGGTAACTTTTTATTTTAAAAATTCTGCTGAGATACCTTATAATATAATATAAGCTTTAAATCCAAAGCCTTGGTTTTTATATTAAGTTAAAAAACTTAAGATTAATCAGCTATGATTGGGTAAAAAGGATTATTATTAGGTAAATATCCCTTAAAATCTATTGATTTCATCCGAATGTCTTATTACTTACATACGAAAACAAAAGGTATTTAGGTATACAGGGTGTTTATTTAGTCACCTGCTATAAATAGGGGCTGAATATATAGATCATACTGACCAACTTTTACTATGGGACCAACACCGAAATCGCGAAAAAAAATTTACCCTTCCATAGAAAATGTCAAGGTCAGGCAGCCAAAATGTATGAAACAGCCAATTTTTTTTTTCGTGATTTCATTGTTGGTTTCATAATAAAAGTGGCTCATTATGACCTATATATCCACCCCGTAAATTATTGCAGGTGACTTAATAAACATCCCGTATGTTCTGGACAATATCTCTAAGTATTTTTATTAATAAGATTGACTAACAACAGCAATCTAATCGATCACACCTACGCAACAATTTATAGCTTACTTAACAAAACGAACCCTTGTCCGTATAGCCCTAACATTGACGTATCTGCGAACAGAACAACTTGTGAATAAGAACCCTCTACCCCGCAGCCATAATAGGCAACTTGGAACTTTTGCGTCAAATACTTGTATAATGGTTGTTGGCGCTGTTATAGTTGGGTGACATTCTTTGGTTTGTCGCCGAGATTTATAGTTTACGGCATAGATGAGAGGATAACAGTGACAGAGAAAGGCTGATGTTAAGAGGCTGTCAACACCCAATGTCCTTGAAATTGATGTTACTTAAACAGTTTTTTAAGAAAGACTATTTGTTTTAGTCAAGTTAGAAAAATATATGTTCATATTAATTATATTTCAAAGACCGTGGTCGTACTCGATACACGATTGAACGAAATCGGCTCGATAGAAAATAATTGCAAAGATTGGTCTTAAAATCACAATTAAACGGTTTTATGTCTTTATTGTTTTGACTTATGGGTCTGCAATTAAAATCACAATTTCAAAACATTTATATCTAAACCTTGGTCGAGTTACATATTACACTAATAATCCACTTTTTTTTATTTAAATATTTTTCTTATTATTCCCTTGCCCAGGCCCAGTAACATGCGACAGTACTATCTCATTTACTCCGATACAAATAGACAGTGTGCGCGCTTTAGGTATTGACAGTCTCTTTACATAATTACAACTAATTTGCTAACATAATATATTTTAGCAACACGCCTTGTCTGCTGTTTAGTCGTAAGCGTAACAATTGGCATGCAATTTGCATAAAAGCGACGCTTGCAAAATAAATATTAGTCTAAGAAAATAACACTTTACAGAGAACTACATTGCGGGCTCTATTGTGGCTAGACACGGTCGGTTCAATACTGGGACACAGGCATTGGGACGTTAAAGCCTGATCTAGGTAGATAGGGGTACTTTGGCTCGACTTACACATTCATAGATTTCACACCGAGTGGTCGAGACAGCTTAAGGCTCATCTGTTGATATGTACGTACTCGTATATTGTATTACCTATATGTACAAGCTCGTTGGTATGTTACGTCAAATAACGTTGTTCACGATCCCTTAACGAGGGGGTTGTCTAAATACCAACTGATATATTGTTAAACACCTAGTTTAATTATAGTCGAAAACAACAAAGTTGTACCAACGCCGCGAATGATTTATATTGGTCGGGTTAAACCGCAGGGAACGATAGTGTGGCATGTTAACTTATCCCAATGGATGTCGACGTAAAGTTTAAGGTGGCCTGCCTATTAGCGATAATAATTATAGTCATAATTGTGAAATTCGAGCAGCGGTATCAACGTTTAAATGCAAGGAAACTAATGTTTACTTCGCGTCACTACGTGTAAATAAAACTAAAGAGAAACATGTTATTGCATGAGACGTTAATAATATAACGTTATCGTACTTTATCTACAAACTTACAAAGGTACTTTACTTATACTCCACGGCTTCCCCGCTTAAATGGTGTTATAAGGTTTAGTCATAATTCTTTTTATCTACCACACTGTCCAAGAACTTTATCGCATACTTTGCGTGAAAAAATAAAGTCTTATTTTTCCATCGTGTAGAAAAATTTCAGTGTACCCAAATAACGTAACTCCAAAGATGACGATAACAGGACGTCGGTGTTTCACACACTCGGGGAGAACTTGTGATTTATTGCAAATATTATACTTATACGGGACCCTTCGGGGATTTATTGTTTGAAATGTCTTTAATAAGTCGAAAAATTCCCTATTTCATTCATTGGACCGTTATTTTTTTCAATAAATGAACTCTATTGAATTTGATATCATAAAAGTTTAATTAATCAGATACTGCAATAAGGAAATTGGAGACCCATTCACTAAAACATTAAGTAAGTGGGCATGAAGTAAGATCTCATCAAATTAGGCGACCGTCCGCTTATTTAATCAATGTGATGTCCTGATGTCAATTACATAAGTAAAATATGTTAAAATCCCAATTTCATTTCTATGCCATAAATTATCTTTAAAGGCGGAATAGTTCAATTACAAAAAAAATAGACTAGATTCCTGTTATCATATAATGGACAAATATAATTATCATGTTCGTCAATTAGTGCGTGTACAGCAATAAAGAGGCGAGTATAATGAATACTTAGGTCACAGAGTTTTTACTGTATTTGCGTATTTATACGGATCTCTACTAGTCAGAGGTTGTTGAGAGCACGTCAGTGCGCCCGTCACATAAGTCAGCTGTAGGCGTAAAGGGTCCTAAATATCTCAAACAAGCATTCCAAGCGAGTTCGGGCGATTTGAAAATACGGCCGAAAGAAATTCAGTAGCATTTTATTGTCAGTGAGCCAGAGCGATTCGTTCGGTTTAATAGCCAAGTAAAGGCGGGTTTTCACTAGAATAGGGAATGAAGGAATTTCTCGACTATTGTCTTTTGTTCGTTTAGCCAATCATGGGACGCAGCTATTGTGCAGGTCGCGACCCAGACTCAAGGCTTAGTATTCAGAACCAGTTTTGTCAAAAACGGATTTGCGCGATTAGGTTTCCCGTTTTAAAACCAATTTTAACCTGGAACAGAATTCACATAGGCTGTTTCCTGCTCTAGGAAATAGTTGTTGGACACCCAGTGTCAATATTATTGACAGATGTAACATATGACTATGTTTGTCTTGACCGGTTTGGCCTAGTGGGTAGTGACCCTGCCTACGAAGCTGATGGTCCCGGGTTCAAATCCTGGTAAGGGCATTTATTCGTGTGATGAGCATGGATATTTGTTCCTGAGTCATGGGTGTTTTCTATGTATTTAAGTATTTATAAATATTTATATATTATATATATCGTTGTCTAAGTACCCTCAATACAAGCCTTATTGAGCTTACTGTGGGACTTAGTCAATTTGTGTAATAATGTCCTATAATATTTATTTATTTGTCTCCTATACGAGTAGGCTATCTAAGCAAAATTACGCGACACTCATCCTGAAAACACATATAACTCATTATTATGGTAACTTACTGGAAAAATGATTTGCTTCTAGACTGGCCGCCTTTTGCCTTTGCTTACATAGCCACAGATGTGCGAACGCTAAGGTGGACCAGTGTAACTTCATTGAACAAGCTCCATGATGAGGGTAGAGGAAACGATTGAAGCCGCAACATTGGACTGAAATGTAAATTTCAATTTCAATTCATTTATTCATTTGTCGAAAAGCGGGTAGTGTTACAAATAGGTATTACATACATATAATTAGCGCTCCACTTTTGGCCATCTGAGGCATACAAATATTTAACGTGAGTGGCAGTGTAGCTTCTGCGATTCAAATTAATTGTCATCATCATAGTAATAAATGTCGACTATTTACATTACTACTGCTTATCAATGAATGTCAAAATTCGAATTGTGAAATATCAAATTAAGATCTTATATTTAAATTATATAATTTAGAGAAAACAATTACATAATACATGCATCAAAAAGTTCGCTATCATTTAAATATTCGTATATCATAGTTAAGTAGCACAAAGGTGACTGTCAATACGTGACGTATTAAGTAAGTAAAAAAACTAAAGACATGGTATAGCATAACCCCCAATAACTGTCAACGCTAGATTGCGTTTCGTTTTAACACAGACAAACAGATATAAGGTTCCAGTTTCTTAATTTAATCGGATTTCTATGAAATTCACTCACTTTGATTTTTGATGTCGATCGCTTCAGCATAGTTTCGCTTTCTTGAAAAAAAAAGATTTTTATTAGTTTTGCAAATTTTGAAAAAAAAGGAAAATCTGTAAACCAGTTGTTCATTGTGTCAATACCATACTAAAAACCATGGAGAATGGAAAATATTTAGAAGTGGAAAAACATTTTCTCTTTTTGTATGGACGAGTGAGTACATGCTATATGTACTTGCCTCTTAACTTGCGGGAAAATCGAGAAAACAATCGATGTTTTGCCGAATTAAACTATAACTTTATATACTTGTACCCCCTTATTCATAAACGTGTACTAAAGCTACGATGCCGCTGATCATCGTTTGTCCCTTTCCATCATACCTATACGTCGGAAAGAGACAAACGATGATCAGCGGCATCGTAACTTTAGTACACGTTTATGAATAAGGGGGTTAGTATATAAAATATCCTTATACCGCATCAAATTCGCCTGAGTTCGGTAAACTATAGGAATAGCTCGGCCGAGCTCGTCGTCACGTCTATAATCGTTCACGCACGAGCAGGCGCAACACTTTCGCGGGCCTGTGTACTGTACTGACTATCATGTATAAATTGTTATTTTCTAACATACTACCATAAGTCATCGCCCGCACCGTTTATGGTAATGAGGAGAATTGCAGCCCTTTGTCGGTAAGGCTGTGCGGCCCATAAATAACAAAAAAGATAAACGCGACTACACTAGTAAGACCACTTTATAATCTGAATATAACTGCGTATGATGAAGACGGCCCGGGTAGGCCGTGTAGTAGTTTTCATGAACTAATAGTGTTCAATCTTATCGTTGTCATAACGTCATGTCGCCTTGTCTCAATCAGGCCCCGCTGTATGGTTGCATTTATATCACCTGTCACTATGTCTGTTACTTTTGCACTCCACTTGTTAGAACGTGGCAAGCGATAAAAATGCGACCGTGCTACCGCCGCAGGACAAGTTTCATATAATGTTTTTCAAGCTTAATAAAATGATTGCGTAAAGTTGCGTTCAATGTTAATAAATAGCATAGACATACATTGCTAAAAAACTCTGCGACGTATAAACAGACAATTACCTTAACTGGGAGGTGTATATCTGCGAAAAGCTCGGCGAAAACACACAACTCGTGCTCCGTATTTAAAGCAACTGAGAGATTAAGATTCCTCCCTAAATCTTGATCACGCAAACTGCAAATTTATTCAATAAGTCAGATTATTTATGTTAGCATTAGCACATTCTAGAATTTGCAATCCATACACAAAATCTTAGGTGTAAGCTTATCAATACAGCAATATGCATCTAATGTCTTGGTTATATGTTCTTTTACTTTAAAACCTACTTAATCTTTCTGATTTAGCCCATTGGTTGAATTGTAGAGAATGCCTTACGGCATTAAGTCCGCCATTTACACTATCATGTATTAGACAGTAAAGATTTAATAAACAAAAAAAAAGTTTTACCATATACTTATGTTTTTATTTTATATTACATAGACAATCACAACAGGACAGTATGAGTAAGCGAATTATGTATATTCAAATCTAATTCCAATCATTTATTTCTCACATATAAGTTTACAGTACACAAGAGCCTAATTCAACAATATAAAATTTAATTTTTGTTTATACGAGCTATCTGTATCATAAGAGGTACATTGCATACTCACAAATATGCAAAATGTAACGAATGAAAACATCAGCTGTTGATTTAATTGATCATTTAAAAATAAACCGAAAAGAGAAATGTAAATCGCCAATCTAGGTAATGTTTATTTTATTGGAAATAACCAAATCGTCCGAATTACGAATTTGAAAATACAGCACAACCACTACAAAGCCGAACACCCGATTGAAAGACTCGAATGATATTGGATCCTTTTTGGAGGTTCTCTTTTTAATTAATCGCTTTTGTACAACCCGAAACTTCAAAGGCTAGAGTATCTCGATACGCATCAATATATCAGAATCAGAATGAAACTGGCATCGTTGGATATTTTATCATTTTTATCAGGTCTTGCGTGTGATTGATTCATACACGTAACCAAATGAATGAGGATGGTAAAAGTTTAATTTGGCTCGTATTTTATAAGAACATTATGTCATATCGTTACCGAACGTAACATAAATCGTTAACCGATAGGTAGTACATAGTTTGACCAGATTAAGTGAATTGAGTATAGTGAAAAAAAATTCAATTGTGTATAGTTTTAGTTTATAATACCTATTAGAAATTTGTTGAAACCTATCACTGTAAAAAAATAATTTATCTAAATATGACTGTTCACGATAAAACGTGGTCGTGCATGATCAGTTTAATATTTTGTATACTTATCTATTGCTTTTTACTCTTCTAATAAGATTTATTTGGTTATTCCGTTAAACTTAATGTAGTTCATGTCATGTGCAGAAGCGACATTAACATGTTAAACAAACTGTAAGGTATTGATTTGATATATTATTAATATGTTACTATTTTTTATGCTTCGCACTCGCATTTTAATAAATAGGGTCATACGAAGCACACAGACTGCACTAGGTGTATCAATATCACTCCAAAAACAGATTTATAAAGCCACTTCAAGCAACTTCGTTACTTGTGTAGATAAGTACCTAGTTCTAAATATACAAGAATTCAACGCTAAAAACACAAATCCAATTATTCTGGGAACTCCAAGTACAAAATGTTTAAATCAATTTAAAACCCTACGTTTTTTGCGATAACAAGAGCTTATCTTCAATTTCGTTTTGTAGAAAAAGCTAAACATTAAAATTGACGGTCCCTGAATATAAATTTGGATGTTTCGATTGCTAGAAATGATTACTTTTCTCCTTTGGGGGTCCAACGACTGGTTAGTACGTGACAGCGGAAGATTGTGATATTGTTATTCTGGCGGAGTTGAAGAGCTGTCTGGAATTACGAAAATTGTTTCGCGTATAAAATGTATGCGTTTTATCAAAACCAACATGGAACTACGTATTATGTCGGCGTATCCACTTGCGGCTCCGACGTGGGAAATTGAAATTGATTCTTGTGTTCTTGTTTATGCTTGACGGGACGGCGTCATCGACATCGCGTGTAGAAACATTATTTTCAATTTACAACACGGTTTACCGTTATCCGTTATACGAAGTTTTAACCACATTCACTAGGTATCTCAGCAGAATTTTTGAGCAGCGAAGGTATTTATTTATACGCAGTAGTGGTACTAACGACCTATGCACTTATTTTGGAAATTAATTTAGTCAAAAATGTGTTTCAGGAGACCAAATGTAACTTCATATCGATATCGTTTGCGCATACATTTCGCACGTACTTGTTCGTACATGTATTGACGGAAGTGAGACGCGCGGGTGAATGATAACAAAATGACATAATAACGTACGTTCGAATTCCTTATTGTGGTTCGGTCTGTATCTTTCGTTTTAAATTAGACTAACTTTTGATTGAATTATATTCCACATAAAAACATTATAAACTTACATCAAGCTCATTCACTCAAAATGTTCTCAAGAAAGGATAATTTTGGTGACAGATATCATAATATCAAATACTTAATTTATTTTATTACCAGCTCAAATAAAATGTGATAAAAGTCAATTATTTTATGTAGAGCATTATTGAAAAAAAACATGTCACTAATTTTTACTTATATTTACGGTAGACTACGGCTAGGTATTACGATTATGTTAAACCGCGAAATTTATTTATATCCCACTTCAGATTAATTTTCATATGTTTAAGTGCTGTGTGGGAGGCTCGGAAGCCATCCCATTTATTAAAATGTCTCAGTGTGATCTACGAGTGCTTCGCGTATTTTGTCTTCCCTTGCCGCCTTAATGATAAAACATCGATGCCAGATGCGAGTTCCAGTAACTTTAGCTGCAGACAGTTTGTTTAAGTAAAGACTAAATAAAATATTTGATATCGTTTTAAAATGTTAATCTTTGCAAACATAACTTTCAAATAATCAAGATCGGTAAGTAGAATTATATATTTCAATATTATTGTAACGTAGCAAACAAGGCTGTGTTATGATTTTACGTCCATCCTTTTTAATGTTTAATGTACATATTTTCCAATGGCTGCTATGCGTGGTAGGGCAGTACGGTTGCGATTGCGACAGTCTTTAGACATATGGCCTATATATATTAGACATTCGATTACTTGCAGGGTATTTCTAAAGGTAGAAAGGCGGTAATGGTTTTTCCAGACGCAGCAATTTGCTGCGTCGTAGATACTTGAAGGTTTTATACTTCCTAACACGCATATGAGTCGACACCGCGAGTTGTTACATCCTATCCTACTAATATAAAAACTTTTTTCAAAAAAGTAAACCGCCTTCAACAAGTATGAAACAAATTATCCTTTTTTAAGTACCAATCGTAGGTATATGCGTTACCAACTGATATGTTTGAAGTCCGTGCCAAGCCAAACTCGAAGCATACCATGGTTTTGGTGCGATTCGATAAGGATGCGGCTATATAAGTATGTACAATACGTTGGATTGCCTTACACGACAGCAATGAACATACTTTCTTTAGGTACTTATAATGAAGACACAGTCGAATCTTCTTAGCGCAGTCCGTACCATGTTTGTCGGTATATTATTATAAATCCAATACGTTTATTTGCCGTCGTAATTTTTAAAGATATATTTGTACTAATTTTCGAACTGTTCATAGCACACAAGTGTGGAATTGAGAATGAGTTATTTCCAGTTCCTTATCTAGAGAACTTCATTTCATAATATAAAACAATTCAAGGAACGTCTTCAGGGCTTAAACTTTTTACCTTCATGCCAAATTTCACCTAAACCGGTTCAGATGTTTAGCCGTGAAAAGGTAACAAAGAGACAGAATTAAATCCACGTTTACTACCTATTACTACAGTTGTAATGTGATTCATAGACATAAAGCTAAGCTAAAGATCATTTTTGACCGGTTTTGTTACTATTTGGCTTGGCACCGACTTCAAACATATCAGTTGGTAACGCATATACTTAAAAAAGGATAATTTATTTCATACCTTTTGAAGTCAGTTTCAATTCAATTCAATTCAAATATACTTTATTCATGTAGGCCTAGCAACAAGCACTTATGAATAGTAAGACAGTATTACATATAATTATCTTAATCTAATTATCAGAGCAATTTATTGATGTTGTAAATATTATTCCATATATAATACTAATGAATATAATTCATAGATCAAATTTAATACTAAAACTTTCACAAAATACAGTCATACAAAATTTTTTTTATAAAAAATACTAGTCTAGATTGTTTCTAGAATAAATTCTAAATGTCAAACAAATATAATAAAAACAACAAAGGAAATACATGCATTGGAATATCCATTTCATCATCATTATTCAAATATAATAAATAATTAATCATTTCGAATCACAATTAATCCCACGTTGTTTTATCATTCATGTAGTCTTGTGTGGTATAATAAGCTTTAGCAATAAGTTTACGCTTTACATGATTCTTAAATTTATTAATTGGTAACTCAGTAATATGGTTTGGAAGTTTATTATAAAATCTCACACAATTACCCATGAATGATTTTTTAATTTTATGGAGCCGAGTGAAGGGCACGGCGAGCTTATGTTTATTTCTAGTATTAATATTATGAATGTTACAATTTTTCTTAAAATCGGCAATATTTTTATGCACATACAGAATATTCTCATAAATGTATTGACAGTGCACTGTCATGATGTCAATTTCCTTAAATGTATCTTTCAGTGAGTCTCTATGGTTCATTTTATATATTGCTCGAATAGCCCTCTTCTGCAGAACAAAAATGGTATTTATCTCTGAAGCACCACCCCACAGTAAAATACCATATGACATAATGCTATGGAAGTAACTAAAATATACTAATCGAGCTGTTTTGACATCAGTTAACTGACGGATTTTGCTTACTGCAAAAGCTGCAGAACTCAGTCTATTCGAAAGAGTAGCAATATGGGGACCCCACTGGAGTTAAGAATCTAAAGTTATACCAAGAAAGTTATACAGTTAACTTTTTTGGTAAAAAGTTTTTATTTTTCAATTTTTAGTTAGACGCGTGATGCATGAATGAAAAGCTTAATCATGTTTAACATAATAAATTCTTTAACTTTAATGAATAATCAGGATTTTCCTAGAGTCCGTCTGAGAAATCATTCCTGCCTCTAGGTATTCTAAATGACCAACCACCACTAACCCAATCCCTCAACCCTCCGATCACTTAACCTCACAGCACATCAACCCCTGATCACTGAACGCCTCGACCCTGAACCACCAACGCTTCAACTGCCGATCCCCGACCCCTCAACCCTAGACCCTTAAACTCCAAATCCTAACCCCCAATCCCTCAACTTACAACCCCTGACCACTCAACTCCTATCCCCCGATTCCTCAACTCTCAACCCCTCAATCCCCGACCCATAAACTCACCGCCTTCCTCAACCCTTAACCTCTCAAACCCTAACTCGTCAAGCCCCAACCCTCAACCCCTAACCTCAGACCCCCGTCTACCTTCACCTCTCACACCTACCCCTCACCTCTTACATGAAAAATCATAATAGACCCAATTATAAGAGGGAGGTTCCACATATCACCCGTGGTCTTCATAATCAGTAAGTAGCCTTACCACAAGTTTGACACTGACATGTTCGATAGCGTAACTTACTTTCTATGCATCTCAGTCATACTGGTATCCTATTAGTGCGAGCGAGATATATAGAAAGTAAGTTACGAACACGTCAGCTAATATGTAGAATCAAATTCGTGATAAGGCTTCAGTTGCAGTACATCAAATTGGTAGTTTTCGAGAGGAAATGCTTGAGTTGCTGAAGAATACAGTCAAACCATACATGTGCCTTTAAAAATTGAGGAGTTCCCTCAATTCCTCGTGGATTACATCATCAGATCAGACTAAAAAATATTATGGGACCACCTTAGAGGTAACTCCATTCACGCAAAAGAAGAATTACTCAAATCGGACCACGGGTGTCGGAGTAATCGGTGAACGTACTACATTAAAAAAATCAACAACATTATCATAAAAAATCATCATCATCAAATCCACTTTTTAACCAAATGTATGATTCTTGAGAGAAAATTCTCGAGTTGCTTAAGAAAACACCCAAATCACCATACACGTTCCTTTAAAAAATGAGGAATTCCCTCAATTCCTCATGGATCCCATCATCAGATCAGAACCAAATAAAAATGGGACCAATATGAATGTAACTCCATTCAAACAAAAAGAGAATTACTAAAATCGGATCATGGGTGTCGGAGTAATCAGTGAACGTACATAAAAAAAAATAGCCACAACCGAATACAGAACCTTCTCCTTCTATGCAATTGAAGTCGGTTAAAAAGTTGAAAGTAAGATACCTTATCTAACTATACGTATACCTCTTGAGCTACTTTGTAGCTTGGATTAACATATATGGTAATTTTTATTTCACCCTAAAAGGTGTGAAATGGAGGGTAACAGGACAAGGAGCTTAGTCAGTTAAACGATGCTTCATAATCATGATGTCGTATGTTTTAGCCTTAAAATTGCTACTAAAGTTTAACGTAAAAAAAACTGGGACTTTTTTGTTCATTTCATCTAGGCAGTTAACAAGTACATATAATCATTATCGAAATCTTCATTAGAACCAGATACAGTAAACATTAGAACCTACATCAGCCCAAATCCCAACTACCCCTTCTACTACCTACTAATATTCCTACTATTCAAAAGTAACTACCTGTCTGATACCTATTCAGGCTTAGACCACCAAATATGGATATAGTTTGAGTCCTGGGACAAGAGACATAATAAATTGTATCATGGAAATCATGATTCTAAATATTCAGATAAAGTTGTGAGAAGACATTACATTACTCACCATGTAATAAAGGTTGGAATGCAACAGATGTATCTTGAATGTTAGAAATATAAATCTTGGTCTTAAAGTTAAGTAATTTGCTTAAATTCTGACCGAGCTCCGCTTAGCAGTGCGTCGAAATTATCTACAGAGCATTAATTTCTCTCGTAGAGAAAACATGTTTTAGGCACATACATTAAGCTTTTACGTGTCTGAGAAAATCCGGCTTCTGTCGTTCTCATTAACATTAGCGATATACAGGATGAGTGCGAATAAACCGAAAATGTTTAACTATGTATAGGAAAGAAAGTAAAAAGTAAAAAAAATGTGTACGAGTAAGAATTGTTACACCAACACAGGCCGACTAAGATTATTTCATTCAGGAATAATTTAAAAAAATCAAACATTACAAAAACAACATAATTCAAACTTTCAATAGCTTATTATTATAAATAGGAAATCCAAAAATGTTCTGGACACACATTAGCAAAATGCGTAATAATAGGTCTACATACCCACTTGTCATGCAGTTAAATGACACAAAAGCGGATAGCGGATTATTAAGTATTGTTTTAAATATATATTATTCAGGGTTGGCAATTACATGCGGAACATAATTTCTGACATATGTGAGCTTGTTAGCAAAGACTCTTAATTTTAGATAGCCTTACAGAAATAAGTCAGGAGCTGCAATTTTTGGGTGCCAATCACTGTCACTGTTTCTCGAAATTAATCCAGCAAACAACGTGTTTTAAACAACACAAACATTTGAAAAAAAATGCTTGCTGCTAGAGGTAGATGTTTGGCAGAAATTATCTTACGCATACAATTGCCGACCCTGAATAATATATTTATGAAAAAATATTCAATACATTTTGCTCTTAATATAATAAAAATTTAAAAACAAAAAGTGTATCACTCTTATTTGCCCACCCTGTATTTAATTTTAAACAGAGCTTAAGGTTCTCAATTCAATGATTTTTTTTTAAATAATGTATGCACAATTAACTTCATGCATGAGCTTTTGGACAATGTCAATCTATTCTACTTCCCGTGATATCATCAGATGTTTCTAATAAAGGTTTATCTATCTAATGCACCGCAAAAACCTCCAAATTGCGAAATAAAACGTGGCGTGCACCACACGCTCTTTAAAAAAAAACGCCCCATACAAAAAGCGCGTGTCCTATGCAGTCACATCACAGCACACACGACCGCTCCAAAATATATGCATTTTTTTATATATTTTTTTAATATTTACGCCATAAAAAATGATCTCGCTCGCGCTAATACATGTACAGTAGAATCCGTTTATTATGACTCCGCCTATATTGACCAACCGGTTATTATGACGTAATTACACCACGAAGTTTGGTTTTCATAAAAAATTCTTTATAAAAAAGTCGGATATAATGACTTCCTTTACAGTGACATGTCGCTTATTATGACCCATTTTCAATAAATTATGTCCGGTTATAATGACAATAGTATTAGAGACTGTTTTTACAATAAAATGAAAAAACAAAAGCAGTCAAAAATTACAGATTTCTTACAGTAAAAAATACACTTGTATGTGTTATAATGTGCTGATTATGTACAATTTTGATTTTGATTTAATATGTATGTAGACATATGTATTTACTATGTTTCTGTATTAAAATACTTAAGTACATACATATTTACATAAAAAAGGTTTTTCATTTCACAAAACGTTTTGTATGACGTCCGCTTATTATGACGTGTTTGTCAATTCCTTTCGATGTCATAATAAACGGATTCTACTGTAACTGAAATCATTTAGATATCGTTTTTATCGCCGTGTGCCTGCTACACTGCCACATCTCAAAAAACCGTTTTTTCGAGAAATTGCGTCTCAAAGTTGTGAGAGTATAGTTCAGGGTGTTTAATAGGATCTTACTCCTTTAGTTTTAGGTCTATGAATTTTAAATTTAGCTTTTTTTACTCGGAATGATATAACCCTCCTTATGACGACGCCACTTTTCAAAAGAAAATGTATATTTTTAAGACACAAGGCCCAAAAGACAGGTATTTAGAGTTGTGGCCGTATGGCGGAAACGTTTTTTAAAAATTTTGAGATGCGGCCAAATTTAAACACAAAATTATTGGATAAAGGTTACCATGCAAATATAAATAAAAACACCAAAATAGTTAAAATCCCTTTATTTTATCAACTTTTATAGGAACAAGATCACTGTACGCGATAATATGTGTAACTAGCTTATAATCAGCAACATTATCCCATGGCATTACCAAATAATATTAATTGTTTAAAAGGTTCTTTATAAAATTTGAACAAATAAAACTTTGTAACTTCTTTTTTAAAACATTCAAAATAATAAAAAGTATTTAGAATACCTACTATATTATAAAATAAGAAATCAAAACACAATACTGTTCCTTGCTAATTTGTGAAATCAACATCTTTAAGAACATTGCAGGCAATTTATTTATTATAATGTATTCGGTAAGTTAATTCTTACAAGTAGATAACTTCTTAGTAATCAGTTCAAGAAATAACGAATATCACAATGTATTTCAACTTAGCACTAATAAAAAAAGCGTTATAGAAAATATTTTGTTTTCGTTACTTTAGTAGAATCAACGTATGTAATAATCAGTCTTCTTTAAGTAGACTTACAAAATACAATAGTAGTAAATTGCTGTATGTTTTCCTTTAAAAGGCCAATACACAATACACATCAATAACACGTTACTACTGGACACTAAACTTAATCATAGGTAATCAGTTCAAGAAATAACGAATATCACAATGTATCACAACTTAGCACTAATAAAAAAAGCGTTGTTATACAAAATATTTTTTCTTCGTTACTTTAGTAGAATCAACGTATGTAATAATCAGTCTGTAATAGTTCATCAATGCATTGTGTATATTGCTAGTGAGTTTCGGAAAAATTAAAATCGCTTATAGTTGGTGGTGAATCTTGTAGGGCTCGAGCAGCGTCCAATAATAGTCTTCCACGTCCTTTGAACATGTCTTTCATTAGGTCATAATCAAGACCGGAAAAACTTCTGTTTTCTGGTGAATCCTTCGCTTTTGACAAAGGTGTCACACGAGAGAGACTGTCCGAGGTGGCATTACGTGTTTTAGCAGATCTACTCGTAGTCCTCGAAATTTTAGATCTAAAACAAGCAAGCATATAAAACATAGCTATATCTAGTTTCTATCATTCTTCATAAAAGCATTTTAATTGAAATAAATTGAATAGCTAGGACACACACCGAAAAAAACATTAAACACAGTCATTACCACGAAAATGCCTTTACCATTATCAAATAAGTAAATAGTAAATGTAAACATATCAAAGTAACGACTTTCCAAGTGATTTAATTTTTGGCGCCAAAGTCCCCAAAATAAAAGCAGTTATTATAATATTTAACAAAATTCCAATATTATGACACCATCCCGAATACAACCATCCCGAACATAGTTAGTAATTTACCTCACACAATAAAATCCGTTGTATATTATTGACAGTAAAGCGTGCTATAGAATTAGACACACATAATATTATATACAATAAAATGTTAGTTAAATACATACACACTCTTCGAAAACATGCTCAATGCTTATCTTTCTTCAGACGGGTTAAAATATGAATTAGGCTGACGACCCTTACTGATGAGCCATATTGAACCGCACATATAAGAAAACAAAGTTGAGATTTGCTTAATCATTTTGTTGCGTTGTGGTAGTTTCGGTAGCGAGCTGGTAATTTTGTAATAATAAGTGTAATACTTACTGCTTTGACACAACCAATTGCCGTTTGTTTCTTTTATATTTATAGTGATTCATCGTAATTATCACTAAACTAATTATTATTTTCTAGGACGCAACTCAAAAGCTTCATTTATAACGTGTGCTATATAGCCACAACTCAAAAGTGGCTGTATTGCAGGGAATCTTCTGACAATTTATGGTCAAATCCATAAGGCCACTTGTGAGAAAAAGGCTCTTAAAGACCTTTTCTGCTATGGCTCTCGAAATAAGGTCGTAAATTGAACAATTTTGAATACGAATCTGCAATAATCCAGAAAATATTTTTTTTTGAATTGTGGCCGTATAGCAGGCACACGGCGTTATATCAAGTGTAGGTACCTACGTTCGAAACGTTCACAACAATTTACAAATAACCGATGTTTGCTTTCAATTCTCAACCTTACGGTAATGCAATATTTGCTGAGGCGTCAGATCACAAATTAAACCAATCACACCTTCGAGCGTTTTAGCGCGTAATTCAAAGAAGTGAAATAAATAGGCCAGGAGCATGTCGGGCCATGCTCAGTATAGGGTTTCGTAGTTACCATTCTATCAGAACATGCTAATGGGCGCTATTAATTTAGTAAGTATCCTGTAGGTATACATTACAAGCATAAAAGGGAGTAAGTGCCTTCGCAGCGCTTTGTACGTCTTTTTACTAAGAGTGGATTTTTTCTAATAACTCAAAAACTGTTAGACCGATCATATTCGCTATAGTTTTTATTTGCGACACATATTTTTTTCCTCTTTCTCATAACACTTTTCTTTTCGGAGCGTCTATTTCCGAAAATATTTACTTTATCAAAAAATGGTTTTGGGAAGACCCTTATTCGTTTTGAAAGACCTATCTAATGATACCGATAATGATATTGGGTCGAAGCAAATAAATCAAAAAATATCATTTTGTATGTGAGGTACCCTAATTTATTTATTTATTACAGTAGTAAGGTAGTTAATCACTTTATTGTATAAAACGAAACATAAAACAAAAAAAAACACACATCATCACAAAGGCGAACTTTTTATTTATATGTAGTTTTTATTTTACCGTTCTGTCGTCATGCATAATTTATGTTTTCATGCCAAATTGCAGCTTTTTAGCACCAACGATCACGGAGCAAATCCGTGGACGGACGGACAGACGGACATGGCGAAACTATAAGGGTTTCTGAGTGACTACGAAACCGGAAAAAGGCAATTATTTGTGTTAGGTAATCTCAAGTTTGGATCTCTCATATTTTTTTAAGCTATCAAGATATACATACTCATAAATAGACCACCTCTATGTAGATGTAGTATTGAACTTTGATAGTGAATCACCTTTGCACTACTGTTGTTTATTAGTATTGCTGTTATTAGGTTTGTAATTACCCAGAGAGGCGAAGGAACTTTAAGGAATGTCTCCGAGTTGCTCGTATACCGCAATTTTGAGTTCTCGAACTGATATACAAGCAATTTCTACTGGAGCAGTAAGTCATGTAAACTTGCCGGAGCTATCAGCTCAAAGACCGAATTAAGTTTATCGTACCTATCGCCTTTCGGTTGTCATCAACCAGAGGGTTTACCGCGAACGTCAAATAACATACATTTGCATCCTTATCGCTGTTGCATTATTAGAGCGAAAAAAAAATGAATAGGCAAACTTCGATTTTCAATATTCTATATAGTCTTTTGCCTTATCGCAAACGATCGAAGAGATAGTTCAGAATCGACAGCTACCAACTTTTAGGCATCAACCAAACGCAAGCTTGTAGCGAAATAAGCTGTTGTACTAACCTAACCTAACCTAATTCAATACACTCTTTGTTACTTTGTAATCGATAAAAATGCAATATAATACGTTCACACGCTAATTCTAATAACAAATGTAAAATTCGGTAAAATAGGCAAAGTAAGCGTCAACCCTTAACAGCGCGATTCAGGTCAAATCCTTGAAATTGATGTTACTTAAACAGTTTTTTAAGAAAGACTATTTGTTTTAGTCAAGTAAGAAAAATATATGTGCATATTAATTATATTTCAAAGACCGTGGTTGTACTCGATACACGATTGAACGAAGTCGGCTCGATAGAAAATAATTGCAAAGATAGGTCTTAAAATCACAATTAAATGGTTCTATGTCTTTATTGTTTTGACTTATGGGTCTGCAATTAAAATCACAATTTCGAAACATTTATATCTAAACCGATAACGAGTAAAATATTACACTAATAATCCATTTTTTTTTTATTTAAATAATTTTCTTATTATTCCCTTGCCCAGGCCCAGTAACATGCGACAGTGCTATCTCATTTACTCCGATACAAATAGACAGTGTGCGCGTATTAGGTATTGACAGCCTCTTAAATATTTCTATTTTGAATCAATTGCACATAAATCTTCGGGCATTTTGAATTGTCTGTAGATTGCTCCCATTTCCATCTTGAGGCCATTTCATCTTGACAGAAGATTTAAACAACTTTATCTTATCTCTTTATCTTTATCAACTTCTACCTGAACGAAGTCGCAAGCAAAGGCTGGTATTGTGTTATAGCCCAGATATATGGAATGTATTCATAGAGGCGTATTCTATTTGTAAGAACCGGTTATTATTTCATCTGGATTTGTTACGGATATAATCTGTCAGTGTCAAGTGACATTTTTCAAACAGAAACGTCACTTTTGACACTGACAGATCCTATTCGTTTCATAACCTATTATTAGGTTCATACAATCAGAATACGTCTCCTATACTTCGCGTGCCGTAGTCGGTACAAAAAGCCAGGAAGCTGCACACGCGGTCACCGACAGAGGCAACTGGGCTCTCTTGAATTTTATGGCAAAAAGGATTTTGCATTGTAAACCATTGAGTTATTTATAAATAATTTAATTTGATGCTATCTAAGTTTTGTCATAATATAAATTGAATTACTACGATTATCGATCACTGTCTGATAATAGAATAAATGTGTTTTTAATTTAAATTAATTAATTTTATTTTAATAACTATAAACAGGTACCTCTTATACTTTAAGTAACAAATAAAGGTATAATAATTATATATACTAATTTGAAAGTGCGAGTTTCAAATCTCGGGATATATACTCACTTCACACCTCTAACTTAGAAGAAACAACATTGCAACAGAGTCCACCTTTATAATAAACTACTCAACTACAGCGGCACATGGCGACAATGTGCCAACTTGGAGTATAAATCAAACCCTTTAATGTTCGGGCACTATCGGTTACGTTCGGGTCAAGTAGGTAAAAGTGATTTACTGGGGTCATAAAGACAGCAACCAACTGGCTATATTCGCCTGTCAGCACCCTTCAGGGCTATTCGGTTCACGGGGACGTGTAATGAAGTGTATTCAATGTTACGTGTGTAACACGAAAAGTTTTGCGTCGTGTGAACCTGTAACATAACATGCTCTTGGGTTTCGTATTGAACATCCCTACTTTTTAAATTTACCCTAATAATTACTTTAGCTTTATGGTTATGAAATGTCGTTACAGTAATGGTGTTCATAACTACATAGGTACTTATAGTAAATTGCTGTGTAGATATTCAATACGATCACCGCGTTATAAATGATATGATACAATTATAATTTATAATAATGTTTAGGAATAAAAATTTATTAGTATTCACGATTTATGAAAAAAAAAGCATTAACCCCCTTATTCATAATCGTGTACTAAAGTTACGATGCCGCTTATCATCGTTTGTCCGTTTCCATCATACCAATACGTCGGAAAGGGACAAACGATGATCAGTGGCATCGTAACTTTAGTACACGTTTATGAATAAGGGTTTAAAACACTAAATATAGTTTAACTGTTTACCGTTCAAATTAGCAATTTACCATTCAAATAATTCGAATAAGTATCGTTCTAAATAATATGACTCATTAAATAAATTATACGAAAAACAAATGAGTTACTTTATATAGGTACATATCTAATCGATACAGTCAGATTTCAGCAAATACAAAATCTATATAAATACTAATAACTCGACCTGGTTGACAAGGTGCAGAAAACTTTAGAGGATAAGCAAACCGCTCTATGTGCGTTCCTTGATGCAGTGTGCTTTCGACAATACGCCCACAGAGACCATACTCGATGGTATGAGATCAAAGGGAGTTGACGAAATAACCACCAGATGGGTACATAACATGCTCTCGAACATAGTAGCCACTCTGACCCTCAATACTATTGAGCATGAATTTTATACCACAAAAGGGTGCCCACAAGGAGGCGTTATTTCACCTCTATTATGGATACATGATAATTTTGTCATAGGTGATGTGAAAAGCAATATTTTACATGGTAGCAAAATTATTTCCGCCTTGGGCGTTAACACTTGACTCCATCACTGGTATCACTACGCTCAGGATTCCATTTTCGAATCCTTCGCTTCGTTCAGAATCAATGTACGCCCACGCCATAAATATGTCATTTTACTCCCTTGTGACACAATCTACTATAACATTAGAAAAGGAAAACTGGTGAATAGGTTACCTATATACAGCAAATCACACAATATGATATGAGTGTCCCTATCTATTCAACTTTCTTGCGGAAAAAGCAATAAGAGTTGGTCAAGTTTTGTTTAAGGGTAAAAGGTAATTCTCCAAGGGCCTGTTCAAGTGTTCAGTTAGTTTACTTAGTATTAGAGGAGTTTGTTTAGGCCAGCCCGCCGACACTAGATATAACCCAATATAAATATTCCAGCAAATCAATTTCACCGCATAGATTAACTGCTAGAAAGTTAAGTGCTTGTATTAGGTATCACTCGGTATTGGTAGTGGTATTATCAATATTAGTATTAAACTCAATGTTATTTATAAGTATCTCAACATTACTCTGTTGTCAATGTGCTAGAATACCAGCATGTGTAGATAATAAATATGTTTGAACAATCTGCATAGGACCGATATACATGACTACTGTTAACACAAGAACTATGAGCACTGAATATTTATAGAGCAGGACCAAGCTAACTCTGAATGGCATTCGCATTGATAAAGTGTGGCAATGTCATCGCTAATGTCAAATTTCAATGAAAATATGACATTTATAATGATTTCTTCCACGCGTTATCGCGGCATTTTGCCAGAGCTCATGAGAGCCCGGGGTCCGATTGGCAACTAATCCCCAAAATTGGCGTAGGCACTAGTTTTTATGAATCCGGCTGCCATCTGACCTTCCAACCCAGAGGGTAAACTGGGCCTAGTTGGGATTAGTCCGGTTCCCTCACGAATTAAATGTTCACGAAGCGAATGTTTTCCTTCACCAAAAAGCGACTGGTAAATCTCGTATATAAGTTCCGAAAAACTCATTGGTACGAGCCGGGGTTTGAACCTGCGACTTCCGAATTGCAAGTCGCAACGCTAGCCCACCGGCGCTTCCACTTTGATTTATTGAAATCAGTGCAAAGTTAGATTAGACGGGCTCTAACATATAACATTTTACACATACAGGCAAACATCAAACCGATACATGTCAGTGCACGTTCGAATTGGCCTGATAGTTGACAGCCGCAATATGAATACCCAATTTTCCCCAAACTTATAGTTGTGGATTAACTTACGACCCAATTCGAAGAATGATTAAGACACGTTTAAGATCTTTAAAAGATCGATAACTAAACGATATGTCAAAATTGACGTTTATCTTGATTCCGCTGTGATCCCAATAAGATCTATCTAAGATATTTCTAACGTCAAAGTGACATTGGTTGCCCGTATGGAGCTGCTTCTGTCAATTATACGACATACAAACGATATCTAAATGACAACGTATCTATACCAGCAGTGGCAGCATGGTTCCATTTTTATCGCTTGTCACTATGGCCGTCACTTTCGCACTTACATACTTGTTAGAACGTGACAGACATGGTGACAAATGATAAAGAGTCGACCATATTAGCCCTACAGAACTTATCGTTATCGTATCTCATTCTTCGAATCGGGCCTTAAATATATCATAATTATAATACCATCGTAAGGAAACTTTCACTGAAATGTATCTACGCTATAGCCATAATTACCGTTGCCCTTAATTTTGACCAAAATCCCTAAGCTGTCCGAAATTGCCAAACTTTGCTACATTGGGATTCCCTAAGAAAATAATATGCATTTGGAAATGCGATATAATGAGAAATAAAGGGAGAATATTTAATAAGTTAACTCGTTTACTATTAAAAAAAACTGTTATTAAAAAGTATAAACAACCACTTGCACGGGAACGGGAACACCCGGTGCAAAAGTGCTTGGTGTACCTGGGATAAGTCAAGGACACTTTTTAAGGGGGGTGAGGGGGGGGGGTGAAAGCTGGCATGGAAGTACGAATTGATTCTTTAAACACATCCCTCGCTACACAACTCATGCTAGCCGGTCTGATAGAAACGCATACACAAATAAAATATATTAATAACAATTATATCCCTCAACATGAATAAAGCTCTCACCTAATCGTCTGAAGTTTAATGTAAAATTAAAAGTTAGATTACAAAACTTAACAATTTCGTCAGTGAAAATGAAGTTTGAAATTTGTATCGTTAATTACATTGTACGGATCTCGCTTGTTCAATTATGGTTACAAATCATTCATTACCTAACCAAATTGTATTCTTATTATCATTTTCGACCATTACACGGAAATTACTGAAGACATTTAACGTAAGAGTTTATTCCTTACGTCTCTATTTAGTTTGTTATATTCAGATCATAAAAGCGGTTACATTTTAAATAGACAATAAAAAAGCTATAGTAGGTAAGTATATATGTAGTAGTATACGTGTAACAATAATATTTACCAATGAAAAGGAGCGATCCCAAGCTTTCATGATGTCTTTTAAATCAGATTCAGCAGGGATTTGCAGGGAGCAGCCTGAAAGCGAAACATAAAGATCTATCGAGAGCCGAATTGAATTTTGTAATACAAAATGTTCCATTGGAGAAAATCGGAATTTGTTAATAGGACGTAATAACCAATTAGGAAATTTTACTTATCCCTGTACCCCCGAATATCCCCAGGCACTTGAGTTGCCCCACACATCTACATATGAACATGTCGAGTATCTCAGCAAGCAGAAACTTTGATGAACTCGAATTTAAATTTCAAATTGCTCCGAATAAATTTGCAATGTAATACCCTTTCTTGTCTTACAACTTTTTTTACGTTTTATTTCTTTTGAGCTATCTGGGAGTGCTTTTTGGTTGCGCTGTGAGGCTTCATTAACCTTCCTTAACTAGGTGATGGAACTTTTCACTTAAGGGGATTCCGTTTTACTTAAAGCCTAGTTTAATTTATAAAATTGGGTTTCACTTAACCCTTCCTGGATTTAAATAACTTAATATAATAATTTTAGGATACTAATAAAACTTCGCAATATCTACTTCAGCCATTTGTGAAGGCTAGTAGCATGATATTCTGTAGAAATCCGTTATATCTTAATATGGTTTCCATGTAACTTTTATTTATGCATGATAGGTCAACTAAGTATAGACGTAAAAAAAATCGGTATTTCCGGACCGATACGACTTTCAAACCTTCAAGAGTGTACTCCCATCTTAAAGACAGGCAACGCACTTACAACCCCTCTGGTGTTACAGGTGTCCATGGGCGGCGGTAATCGCTTACCATCAGGTGATCCGTCTGCTCGTTTGCCTCCTCTACCATAAAAAAAATCCTCTTTTCGGATTTTGGAAGTTATTATCATGTTTAAGGTTTCCTGCCGATAGGATAAAAGTACCAAAAGTCAACCGGGAACCTGTAGTCAACCTTTCATGTCTATGCTTGACTGTAACACTATTGAATACTTAGTTTTACTCGTATATTTCGAAGCGATTGTATTGTAATTTAGATAATAATAAATACTTGCTGATACCGCAAGTTCACTATGCAAACCAAATAGGTATATATGTTACGTCTTAAGAAGTAGGTATAGGTTCAATTTAGCCATTTTACCTTAAGTGAATATTTTCTGGAATAAAATATAAAAGTAAGTCATTAGATTTTTGTAAACAGCCCACTTTATATTTGCATTTTTTAAAGCCCCTTTTAATATTTTCATTGAATATTTACAGTTTTACCAATAAAACAGAAAAGAGAAGTGTTCCGGTCAGCAGTATCTATTTATCATCACGCGCTGATCTAGTTAAAATAACACATGTATCATCGTAGGTTGGGAATGTAGTATTACGATATCACAACTGTATACATATAAGAAATAGTCAATACGGAATAAATTATACCAAGTTTACTCACCACAGGTACCTTTTACTATCAAACCGCGGCCCCTAAAAGAAAATGAGTGTTTCCACAAGAAATATCTATTAGGTTAGAATCGAGAATTTAAGTTTGTCTGAGTATTTGCGCCCAGCCTATATAAATGAGTTAAAGGCACAAGAATCCAGCATACCGAATATGGAATCGCTAAATATAAGCACGTTAAACTACAAACAAGCCTTCAACGCGCGATCAATTATACCTATAACGGATAGTGGCTAACAAAGGGGCGTCAAATCAACGCCTAACGAGTAGTAATATAATCTAACTAAGTTATACACAGTATAGAGCTGCTTCGACATTAAGGGACGGATCGAATGGAACGTGAAATTAATAGCACTTGATGTAATTACTGAGGCTTCTGAATGAAATAACCAACCATTAGCCTCTATGGATAGGTCCGCCAAAGATTATATTGAATGAGGAGACACAGAGGCATGCTGGCTGCAAGTGACAAGGCTACCGTGTGTAATTTCCTAGGATAAGCAGAATGTTCGTAAGAAAGCCAACAAAAACAACGGCGAAACTTTTCTCGTCTAGTTTTAACCAAATAATATGCTGAATATAGATAGTTTTTACTAGTAAGCAGTAAGTAATAACTTGTTCGGTTTCCGCGACAAGGTTTATAGCAGCTGGCATCCGAACTTAACAAATCTGAACTTGATTTAATGATCAACTCGCTCTACGTCTCTCAATTTATGAAGAGAATTGAACAAATGGAATTAAGCACACACTCAGGTGAAAGAGTGTGAACATATTAATTCTCAATTAAAAATGACACATTACGTTTACTTGTGACCTTCCAATAACTGGTCACCTTGTACTAAAATGGGTAAATTAATAATTATATTAATTTATTCACCCAATTCAAGTAAACCCAACAACATTAATTCTGAAAATTTACTTGGATTGTATGAATATTAAACAGAATCGTTTTTAGTATACGGTGGCCAGTAATAGACGGTTTAGCCTACCTAGAAGTATTATTTTGACGACCTGTCTGGCTTGGTGGTGACCCTGCCTATGAAGCCGATAGTCCCGGGTTCGAATCCCGGTAAGGGCATTTATTTGTGTGATGAGCACGGGTATTTACTCCTGAATCATGGGTGTTTTCTATGTATATAAGTATGTATTTATCTATTTAAGTATGTATATCGTCGCCTAGTACCCATGGCACAAGCTTTGCTTAGTTTGGGACTAGGTCGATCTGTGTAAGATTATCCTCATATATTTTTTTATTATGAATTGGTTGAAATAATAAGCGGTTGAGCGAAGAAAGAGCCGACCGGTTTGGCCTAGTGGGTAGTGACCCTGCCTACGAAGCTGATGGTCCCGGGTTCAAATCCTGGTAAGGGCATTTATTCGTGTGATGAGCATGGATATTTTGTTCCTGAGTCATGGGTGTTTTCTATGTATTTAAGTATTTTATACATATTTATATATTATATATATCGTTGTCTAAGTACCCTCAATACAAGCCTTATTGAGCTTACTGTGGGACTTAGTCAATTTGTGTAATAATGTTATTTATTATAAAAAAAAAAGAGCAAAAGCTTGCTTTGAAAATGAAATGTACAATATGTTCGCTTAACTTTTCACTACTAAGTATAAGCAGGATAAAGATAAACTTGTATATTTCATCAGCCTGTACAAGTGTACACAACATACAAGCAAAATTTATTCGAATCGAGTTTTTTCTGTGACGGTGTAGGTACTAAGTAGAAAGTTTGTTTTATCTTACAAAATTACAAATATCATATTTATCACACATCCTTCAAATGCGCGTTTTTCTCCTCACACCAATTAAATTCTGGAACAAGATTTAATTTATGTCGTGTATAAACTAGATGGCCAAATACTTTAAAAATAATATTAGCAATTATTTAAAGGAGCCTCCATAAATTTTACTCCTGGCTAATTTTAATTGGTCAAAGTTTTTATAACTTTCATGCTATAAAAATATTTACAACTTGTGTATTGGACGGAAAGACCTGACTTTACTGATACCTGAATTATAGGTATAATCTGCTCACAACTTTGCCCTTGTGCATGAAACGATTAAAATATATACGACGACGAGTAGAAAAACTTAATTTAAGCTCAGGAATTCACGATATGTCGTAGTCTACAAGAGTCTTACATTCAGAACGAGAGAGATGAAGAATAAAACAGGTAAGTACTTACAAGGAGTATACTTTTACATTTAAGTAGTGCTTAGTGTATTTATTACAAAAATGGGAAAGCTTTTATTCCGAAAAATCCTTAAATGCTGCGCGATATTTTGTCACTCGAATTTCCACCTAGAGCTGCAAGCATGGCCTTTGTGTCGCAAATTGAATCATAACGCGAGGTATATAGAGGGTAGGTGGCTATAATAAATTAGGTCCTACCTCCCTTTTACGCGTTCGTGACGTGCTCTTTGTAATATAATTCCATTCCCCTAATTATCGTTCCAAATTCCCTCGATTAGGAAACAATATGGCATCTCCGCCGCTGCGAAATTACGCTGCGTGAGTAAAAGTTACTTGACGACTAAAATATTTAATTTTAGATTGAATTTCCTTTTTAACACCGGCATCATCTTACTCTAACAGGTAGTTTGATATTAGCAGGTAAAGGTATATTAATGCCTGTTATCCTTGTATATTTCTGCCGTCCTATCCCTAAAACCTATCTAACCCACAAATTATAGTTTTGAGATATGGGCAAAAAACGTTCAAACCAATATCTCTAGAAAATGTGTACATTTATTCGGGATTTCTTTTATGCAAAAATTAAAACTAAATTTATGCTTACTGTTTTTGAAAACCATTTTCTCAAATATTATTTTATTAATTAGAAAATCACAATTTTGTGTTTTAGTATTGCAAATAATTACTAAAATATGTACGATATTACTCCTAAAACACCGTTAAGTATACTTTAGCCGTTCTTTAGAATTGAATAATATATAAAAAATATCTAAATAACGGCCAAAGTCAATTTACGTGTTTATAGTATCGTAATTGTGAATTGTGTAATAAACAAAACATAGCTTAATAACCGCAAAGGTACTGAACAATTTTATAGTATTGTATCTGTTAAAATATTACCTAGAAAACATTTATAATACACACGTTATTGGATTGTGACCGTTTTTTAGCTATGTAATGACCCTACATATTGAAGTAATATGTATGCGTTCCTATTCTAAAACCCCGTTAAATGACGAATGCTCACTAGGTTTGAGTCGTGGAAATATTTGCATTTTTTTTTATAAAATCACGTTGATCAGCATTATACTACTAAGTTTATAGAGTTACTTATTGTTAAATGAATAAATCACACCTGTATCGTATATGTATTTATTTGCATTCAAAAATAAAATTAAAAACGTAAAAAATACTGACAAATCAGTCTTCAGCTTTGTACAATTTTACGCGAAGGAGTAAAAACGAAAATTGTGTCAGTCTCAAATATTTGTTAGATGTAGGCGTAGATTATACTAACCATTGTAAGGTAGGTATCAGGTGATCCATGTAAGGCCCAGTACCTAATAAAGACCACTTTTGAAAATGCGCCCCCCGCGCTTTGATTGCCAGTTCAAAAACCTAGTAAGGCTAAATGACCACACTAAAATCTATTAGTTCTCAGATTCCTACTAGTTTTTTATATGGGATTTGTGACTTCCTGAGTTTTACGATGGTAAAAGGTAACTCAACATGCTACTTACTAGGTTTAGAGGCATCGAAATCTGTAGTAATTATGCCGAATTTGGAGCAGTTGTCTCTGTAATCGGTGAGGACTTACTAGTTGGATACACATAAGATAAAAAACGAATTTACAGAAATGTGTTACCTACTTTAGCATCTGCCTTTAACATCCTTCGCATAAATATAAAGCTAAGTGTCATGCATTACGGAATCACTGCAGTACAATATGCGGAGATGATCAAAGGCTTCAAATTCATAATTTTGTTGAATTTGGAGACCATCTAAAGTTTGGTAGTTTCTTAAGTTACTTGGAGTTGGAACCATCAAAAAGGTGAATTAATGACTTCTTTGGTCTCGACTCCCTTAATATGGACTTCTTTTCTTCTGAAAAATTTTCTCGGTAAGTAGGATATCCTAAACTTTCCTTCTAATCAATCAATCAATCAATTCTTTATTTCAAGATAACAGTGATCCCATTTTTTTGTTAGTATTACATAAGATATGACTTAAAAACTAATGTTAATACTTAAAAGTTATATTAGACTTAATTATTTTAATTAAACTTATCATTATGGGACAACAAACGTGATCAGCAATCATCTTCAGAATGCTGTTTGTGCTATCCCTGGTTCTACGTAGTAAGGAGGCCGCTTTCTTGCGTATAATTGCTGCGAAGCCGTCGGTTCGAGCCTCCGCAAACATGGCGGAGGCGCTGCAGAACCTAGGCAGCCCAACCAGCACCCTGAAGGCATTGTTGTACACCACTCGCAGAGCATTATACGATTTTTGGGTATAGCTGACCCAAAGGCTACCTGTGTAAAAAGATGAACAAAACACCTTAAACAAAGTTACTTTTACCCCTTTTGAACATCTAGCAAACCTTCGGGCCAGCATGTTCGCCCTTACACACAACGCTCTCCGTTCTCTCTCTATATCCTCATCGTCCTTTAAGTCGTCGGTAATAATATGCCCTAAGTATTTAAACCTATTGACTCTTACGAGACCGGTCCCGTTGAGTCGAACTGGGGGCACATGCGAGGGGCATTTGTTCCCGGCTTTAAAGACCATTACCTCGCTCTTTTTACCATTGTAAATCAAACCGTGTGACGAGGCATAGGACTCGCATATGGCTACAAGCTTGCGGAGAGCGCCGACCGAGGGCGCCAGCAGCACCATGTCGTCTGCGTAACTGATGTTGTTTAGACATACGCCATCAACATGGCAGCCGACATGAGTGCTGCTAAGCTGCTCAATCAGCGCGTCCACATACAGGTAATCATATGCTAATGCATCAACCTAACTTTTTTTCAAATCATTTCTGACTATCCTTCTTCCTCCCTTGATCAATTCACTGATAGTGCTCTTAGAAAGGACGTAATGTTCATCTCGTCTAATGCCATTGGAGTCGACAATCTGAGCCAAAACTCTAATTGACCTTATTGATCATATCATCATATGTATTTCTTCTTATATTTTCCCGTCGCTTTAATAAGATACCGCTATTACTTATTCCTTTACTAAAAAGTCCAATTCCTCCTTCTTCTTAGACTACCGCTCTATTTATTTCCATTTCTTCCTTTCCTCTCTAAAGTTCTTGAGTGTCTTTTGTACATCAACAGGTTACTGTTTTGAATAGACATGCGCTCACAAATCCATATAAACCAAACCCGGTTACCCCACTTCACCGCTCTTGTAAAAATTACTGCATAAATACGTGCAAATATGGTATATCAGGGTGTTATCGTTCTTGGATTTCGGTAATGCTTTCAACACGAGTGACTTCGACATCTTACTAGACATATTGCGTTCTCTTAATGTATCTCCTGTGATAGATATCTAGTTCCATAGTTATTAAGTAGGGCGTCAACATCATATAAAGGTGGATTCCTCTTGATCTTCATTTTTCTTGCACAGAACGGCGCAGCGTGTTGTTTCCTGTTTTATTTCATAACTGTATAAACTCTAACAAATTATATTTTCTTCTTCTATCACTTTAAACATACCGTCAAGGCTCTTTTACTCATCTAACATAGACTATCTGCAACATGAACACGAACACTAATTTAGAAAGCATTTTGATTTGGACTTACACGTTACGGTCTCAAGGTAAATCCACTGAAATTCAAGTTATAGTGATAGGTACATAAATCAAAGCGTTCTGCCAGGGTTGATTTTAATACTCTACTGGCCATTGTTTTTAACTGTACCTGTTTAGATTCCTTTCTCTCTAGGTCTGCTAAATCTAAGCCTGTATTCTGAAAATCGTATAACGCATAAAAGAAATAACAATTATAAATTATTCCTTATTTCATTACTTATTTATGTAGTCTAAAAGATGTGTAGGAAAATACAAATTCTAAGATAGTTAAAATCTAATCTTAGTGTGCCTAAATCCTTAATATAAAGAGATATTTAACACTTACATTCGCATACCGGACATTTTTGACATAAACATGCATCCATTACTCACCAACGAAAACAGATAACTTACTGCGCGCGCGCCGCATTGAAAAACTGTCTGTCCTACGTAATAAAATTTAAGGGAATATGTTTTATACTTAGCGGGGTTTTAGCGTAGCATTGTTAGTTGGCCATGTTTAACTGTTGTATTATTATTCTTTTTCTCAAACATAATTACCCGTTAAGAAAACTAAATAGGTTTTAGTGGTGTATTTGTAATATGGATCGCAATAAAAGTCTTTTAAACACACAGTTAAAGAACGTTAGTCATGTTTAAGCGTAGTAACTGTTTTTTTGTATAGTATTTATTATAAAAAAGTGTACGTGATAAAATATAATAATAGGGTTAAATGGCTTTAATGGAAATTTATAAAGTTTTTCCAAGTAAATGTGTTTTAGCTTTGTATGTTGTAAAAGATTAATTAAAATAAACAACTGGCTAAGCGCTTTTATATTACTTATAGAAGAATAATGTGGGTTTGCGATTTTATAGTATCGAGAAGTATCATATTATAATGCAGTTAGCGTGTTAGGTCGAGTCTGTATCTCCGTAACTACAAATGATAAAAATATGATTCCAAGACCAGTCGATAGAGAATTTTTTCCTGTCTTAGAATATTCATCCAAACGAAAACTGGTAATATGCAGCTTTGATAGGTTTTAGTGATAGGACGGCAGATTTGGGGGTTTCCCGAACAAAAAAATTACCCATTTTGCCTTAATTACTTATTTTTAATTTTCCATACGAATTTTATTAGTCAGTTTTGTAACAGTCCATACAACATGTAAGGTTAATGGCATTACAAATCTGACAGTTAAAAGTGGGGCACTTTTTTTATTGTTTAAATCGATAGTGGCTCGTGATACTACCTATCCACCTACTGAATAATGTTATATGCCATCTTCTGTAATTAACATGATCGCAATAAAATATAAATATGAATAATTTAGGTACATATTAAAAATTTGCATTTAAACTTGTACGAGGCACCAAATTCAAAAATAAAATGATTCCTTTTGGATCTCACGAAGTAAAATCGTGGAGCGAGTTTCAGAGGTTCTTTACATCATCATGCTAAATTTGTATATTTTGTATACACAATATAAATATATAAAATTACTAAATTGTTTTTGGCTCCAGCCTTATACAAAGTGGCAGCAATCTTCGCTTCGTTTCCTCAGCTTACTAATTTTTGGCCCTACAGTGCTGTGTTGTTTAGTCATTTGTCATATTAGGGATATAACTCGTGTAGAGTAATACATATGAAGTAGCACGTAGAGGGTGTTTTTCGCTTTGTAGCGACAATTCGATTCATCGTATATCATATCCGTGACGACTGCAGTGACGAAGCCGCACAATACTATTTAGGCACAAAAAAAATCACAATATTATTAGAAAACAAAATATCGTAACTTCACTGTACATAAGCTCTGCTTCCCTGAAGTAAATTAAACTTACATCAAGAAAACAAAGAAGCTACTTAAAAAGAAGAATAACTATATAATATAAATACGAGTCAAATCAAAGAAAGTACTTTAACAACACGCAAGAACTACGATTTGTTTTGTAGTAAATTAAAGTTTCCGGTTGAAGTTATTGGTTGATTGTCCAGAACTTAGCTTTATTACTGATTAATATAGTCCAATTAGTTGTGCACATAATCTCATGATGTGCCACTCTTATTTATGAAACTAAAGTTAAGTAAGGTGTTCATTTTACTTATAATGTGGGCACAACATCTTCAGGTATCCACGGCGTCTAACTTTCCACCGGCTAGGCACTTCGAGCGTTTCCATTAGGTACATACTTACTATCGGAAAAAGCGAACGGAATTTTTTGTCACTGAAAATATTTTAGAAGCGGTGGAATACATAGCTCCTTAACAAAGGTACATAATGTTGCATACTGTTGAATGCAGCCTACATAACAAAACTATTAAATTTAAGTCCTTGGATATTATTTTTCAACGACAACTAATCGATTTACATCACATGTACATACTTATTAATGCAATTTTGATTTAAAAAGTAAGTAGTATGTTTAAGCCTCATCGATGTTGCTGCGGGGAATGGGTGGCAGAGAACGGGCATCATGGCCTGAGTTGCCGATAATGCTCTGGTCGTTTTCCGAGGAACCACTTTAGTAATGAGATTGTGCGGCAGGCCATGGTTTCGGCAAACTTGCTCTGTGTTTATGTTTTGGAGCCGCCTGGTCTCAGCTGCACGGAGTGGGAGAGGCCCGATGGCCTTACGTTGATTCCCTCGCGGTGAAGGCGCTGCTTACTCCGCACTGACATCGGCGTAGGACTTTGTGCCGGTGACATTAGAGACAACCGGGTCGTGGGGCGTAGAAGCTCGCTGACTTTTTAAAGGTTTTTATTTAGTTTCACTGTCTGTTTTTCTGTAATCAAATCTTGCAAGTTAAATTTGACCCACTTCCCAGTTTCCAATATGTAAAGCTGAAAATTTGCATACATAAATGTGTAAGTCGAATGACTATGCAATATTATGGTACCATCGAGCTGATCTGATGATGGAGGCAGAGTTCCTATAGCTCTGTGATAAAACAACTTAACCTAAGTGTGTTTGGGATTGTTAGAAATTAAGATTTGTGTTTCTAAAATTTTCAAATGTTTTAATCATTAAGTATGTATTTTTATATAAGCCAGCTGATATTTTGTAATAATGTGAATAAATAGCTATAAATAATATACATTAGAAAATGTACACGTGTGTAGGTTAAAATAGGGATGATTTTGTCTTATTTACAGCTTCGTCAGTCTATGAACCTCAATAGCTCATGAAATGCGGCGTTTCGTGAAGAAAAGATAATTTTCTTAGGCGGGATTGGTCCTTAGGACCCAAGGATAGATTCAAGAAGTGGAGCCACCAAGATTTTTGATGTACATAATATTGACACCATTCGAAGTAAAAAATAACTATAAGTATTACATTTGGCCTTAATTAAACTTAAAGCTCAAAGCTCCATAGGACCGGACAATATTCCACCTTATATACTAAAGGGATGTAAAAATCACTTTCTTCAGCCAATATTGTACATTTTTAACTTGTCAATTGCGACTGGTGTGTATCCTAAACGGTGGAAGCTCTCTCGAGTAACTCCAATTCCCAAATCTAGTGACACTTCAAGTGTAGAGAACTACCGGCCCATAGCCATACTTTCTTCGTTAGCGAAGCTGTTTGAATCTGTACTGAAGGCATTGATTTCTCCCCAATTAAAACCATTCCTTTGTGACGCACAGCACGGCTTTAGGTCGAAACGATCAGTGGACACCAACCTGTTGACGGCTACCAACATCATTTCAGAACACTTAGATAGAGGAACATAGGTTGATGTCCTCTATCTTGACTTCAGGAAAGCTTTTGATCAAGTTGATAATGATGTTTTACTTGGAAAGTTGTGTGCCATTGGTTTTTCGCCGCGATTGTTAAAATTGTTTGCCAGTTACATGAGCGGCAGGCAACAATTCGTAAAGCATGGTTGTTTTGTTTCATCCACTTATTCTACACAATCCGGAGTTAGTCAAGGATCCATTCTTGGCTCTCTGCTATTTGGCATCATGATAAATGATCTCGAGGCAGTTCTGAAAGAGAATACTAGGTGCCTTTTGTACGCAGATGACCTAAAACTCATGCTTGGTGTTAAACAAATGGCGGATTGTGAAGCGATGCAAAGAGACATCAATGAGGTTTTGCAATGGAGTGTTGCGAATAAACTGCATTTCAACGTCTCTAAATGTTGCGTTATGTCCTATACTCGCTCGCCAAAACCTTTACACAGTATGTCCTTGGCTCAGAAGTCATAGCTCGTGTAACAACTGTCAAAGACCTGGGTGTTACATTCGACGCCTCTCTTACTTTTCATGACCACATAAAAGGATTAGCTGCCAATTGTTATAAGCGACTTGGTTTCGTCATCAGGAATGTGTGCGAATTTAACGATCCCAGAGCCATCAAACTGCTCTACACGGCTCTTGTGAGGAGTAAGCTTAAGGCGGCAAGTATTGTTTGGAACCCAGCTGAAATCACATACGCCCTTCTCGTAGAAAAAGTGCAAAAAACATTTCTTAGGTTCTTGTATAAGAAGTTGTATACTTACTATCCATTCTTATATCCGACCAAGTACTTGTTAGGATCATTAGGTTTTAATTCCCTTGCAGTCAGACGCAATTACAATCTCCTGGTGACAGCATGTGGAGTTTTACGTGGCGAGACAGACTGTCCTGAACTGGTAGGACGAACTGTTAGACTCGCTATTCCATTTGTGCCCAAAAATCTCCTGCGGACGCGAAGTCACAAGCTTTTGGCCGTCCCATTACACGCACTGTAGCACATAAAAACTCGCCTGCTGTGCGGGCTCTAAGGCTGCTGAACTCCCTTCTGTCATGGGCACCAGATTGTGATATGTTTGCAAGTCGATGGACGGCTGTGTATCAGATGTGTCTGCGGTATTGCGAGGTGATAGACGAAAGTTGATTGTGATCTGTTTTTCCTAGTATGTAATCCTATTATATAATCTGAATTGTACAGTGCTATAAATGTTGTATTGACTTGTAAAAGAGCCCTTGAGGCCTACTTGCAGAAAAAAATTTTGAATATTGAATTTTGGTCTCAACTGTAATGCTGTATATTATTTCATTTCAAAATAAATAAAATAAAAATAAATAAAAATTTACGATTATGAATTTTCCCATCACTATACGAGTAAATCAGCACAATATACATTGCAAAATGAATTACGAAACTCATTTTATACAAAAACACTCACACGGTCACAATTCAGATTAATTATTTTAACACACGGAAACGTGTCTAACTAATTTGCGCGATGTAATAATACACGTATGTTGGTTTTTAAAAAATTGCACTAAAAAAATGGGAAAGTAAAAATTGAACTTTGCCACCGCTAAACAGCCACGTAAAGTACCAATTTTAGAGCAAATGTATAAAAAATGAAATTGCAAGTAGCAGTGATGCGACGTTTACATTACACTAAGACTAGGCTACCGCATCGTTCCAAAGCTCTGAGACTATACGGTTACTGCATCTACGTTTTGGGGGATATGTTGACCGCGTCCGTAGGCGAAGCAGTGCTTCTTGACTCTAGTTACCCTACACGTGTCCCCTGGGTAGTGCCAAATGGTCAACACACAATTCCTTCTGGTAGTGGGGTTTAACAGTGGCCTCACGTAATTTTAAATCACTGTTAGTATAGCTGGTGGTAGAGTCCTTTTTAGGACTCGTCTGGTTGCCGACCATCTTCGCGTTGTAGTTGGCCGCCAAGCATCCTTCCTTGCTGATGTGTTCCGGTTGAGTGCGCGAAAACCAGTTCCCCTCCCGATCAACTTAGTCTCGACAGTTCTTGGTCTGCATAGGCCCGTTCCTTGTTTTGCTGCTTCAGGCGTGTTTCCTTGGCATGGGGGCCAGGGAGACCCGGTGAAACGGTTGTCCGCTGGCCGCCCGCTGGTTCGTAGAGGACCCGAACCCCAGTGTGTCCCAGCTGGGGAGGCTGTCCTGCCGCCAGTGTCAAAAGCCCTTGAGTTGTCGCTGCGCCGGGTTGGGATCCCGGAGTGGAACGCAGCGCTTGACCTCGGGTCGGACCGGGGGCCCTTCCGTCCCCCGTGCCAGGGAATCACTCAACCTGTTGCATCTTGGCGAGACTTGGCCTCGCCTGTGACCTCGCGGCTGTCGATTCCTTGTTGATCCAAATCTTTCTCTATTACCTGCTTCATAATAATCATGCCTGTACACAAAAAGAAAAAACGATTTACAGCGGCTCCACATTCCACATTAACTGTGGATTTTTGCAACATCAGGGGCCTCCACTCTAACCTGAATTCCGTCCACCACCACCTTGAGATGGACAGGCCGGCCTTATTCTTCTTGACGGAGACTCAAATATCTACCCCGGCTGACACTGCTTATCTAATGTACCCTGGTTACACCCTTGAACACAAGTTCGTGTCAAAAGCCGGAGTGTGCATGTTTATCCGGGATGATATTTGCTGCCGCCGTTTGGGCCACCTTGAAGACAGGGACCTGTCGCTAATTTGGGCGCATGTAGATAATAGGGGCCACCCCCGTATCTATGTGTGTCTCTACAGGTCTCATAGCGGAGACTTGGAGACCGATCGTCTCTTGGAGCGCGTACAAGTGGGACTAAACGAAGTTCTTGAGCGGCTTCCCTCGGCAGAGTTAATAATTCTCGGCGATTTTAACGCACACCACAATGAGTGGTTAGGATCTGTGCGCACTGACTATGCCGGGAGAGCTGTCTTCGACCTTGCTGCAGCGTACGACCTTTCCCAACTAGTCGATGGTCCTACTAGAATTCCGGACATCGAAGGCCATACTCCCGCCCTATTGGACTTAGTGCTGGCATCACACCCTGAACATTTCCAAGTCTTCCGTCTCGCTCCCTTGGGTTCGTCAGACCATTGCCTGGTTCGTATTAGTACCGCATTAGCGGAGCGGACAGGGCATACTCGACCCCTTGGGTCCAGACGTGTATGGCATTATAGGTCAGCAGACTGGGATGGGTTGCGGGAGTTTTATGCTTCCTACCCCTGGAAGCAGCTCTGCTTCTCTACGGATAATCCTGACGACTGTGCGGAACTCGTAGCTGACACAATTATTCAGGGTATGGAATGCTTTGTTCCGAGCTCCCTAGTCCGTGTCGGTGGTCGATCTCAGCCCTGGTTCGGTAAGTCTTGCGCTGAAGTCCGCAAATCTAAGTGCGAGGCCTACCAGGCTTGGGTAGCCGCCAGTAGAGTCAACGATCCGAATGCCTCCGTATTAAAGAAGCAATATAATGCTGCATCCAGATCCTGCAAGAAGCGTATTGCTGCAGCAAAGTTCCAACACACTTACAGAATTGGCGAGAGGCTGGTAAGTCAACCAGCTGGGACTCGTAATTTCTGGTCTCTCGCCAAAGCTGTCCAGGGGAACTTCTGTAAGGTCTCGCTACCTTCTCTGCACAAACCTGACGACTCACTGGCTCATTCTGCAAAAGAGAAAGCAGATCTTTTATGTTCTCTTTTTGCGTCAAATTCGACACTAGACGACGTGGGCAGCACACCACCCACCATCCCACGTTGTGAGCACTCCATGCCTAAGGTCCGCTTCACTCAAAGCGTAGTAAGGCGTGCACTTTTTGCTCTCGATGTCAATAAGTCCAGTGGGCCCGACGGTATACCCGCTATTGTGCTAAAAACGTGCGCTCCAGAGCTAGCTCCGGTTTTAACGCGCCTTTTTTCGCTTTCATACTGCTCAGGTAAATGCCCGTCATCCTGGAAGACTGCTTGGGTCCATCCAATCCCTAAAAAGGGTGACCGCACAAACCCTTCCAACTACCGGCCGATTGCGATTACCTCCATTCTCTCCAAGGTGATGGAGCGCGTGGTTAACAACCAGCTCCTAGCGTACCTTGAGGACCACCAGCTCATAAGTGACCGGCAATACGGCTTCCGCCATGGTCGTGGCGCTGGTGATCTTCTGGTATATCTCACTCATCGTTGGGCCACCGCCATTGAGAGCAAGGGAGAAGCTCTGGCGGTTAGCCTAGATATCGCAAAGGCTTTCGATAGGGTTTGGCACAAGGCGCTTCTTTCCAAGCTTCCCTCGTACGGGCTTCCTGAAGGGCTATGCACATGGGTCGCGAGCTTTCTATCTGGGCGTAGCATTGCAGTTGTCATCGACGGACAATGCTCAGATCTCCGGCCCATTAACGCCGGCGTACCCCAAGGATCTGTACTGTCACCTACACTGTTCATCCTTCATATCAATGATATGCTATTGACTAGCAATATCCATTGCTATGCGGATGACAGCACGGGTGATAGCTTCTATACAGGTCGTGCAAATGCCTCTCGTGAGCAGGTGTCGGAATGCAGAATGCAACTTGTGTCCGAAATCGAGGCCTCTCTTGAGCAGGTATCCGAGTGGGGTAAACGTAATCTCGTCCAGTTTAACCCCAGTAAGACACAAGTTTGTGCGTTTTCCGCTAAGAAAACCCCATTTGTCTTAGCGCCTAAGTTCCAGAACATTCCCCTTACCATTTCTGAGAGTATCGGGATACTCGGTGTCGACATTACGAACGAAGTCCAATTTCGGGGCCATTTGGATCTCAAAGCCAAACTGGCCTCTAAGAAGCTCGGGGTGCTCAATAGAGCGAAACAGTACTTCACACCAGGTCACCGGCTTTCGTTATACAAAGCGCAGGTTCGACCACATATGGAGTACTGTTCTCACCTCTGGTCTGGAGCACCGAAATACCAACTTCTTCCACTTGACTCCATCCAACGTCGGGCAGTTCGTATTGTTGGTGACCCCGATCTCACAGTCGGTTTGGAACCTCTCAGTCTTCGGAGAGACGTTGGCTCTCTATGCCTGTTCTACCGTCTGTACAATGGGGAATGTTCTGAAGAACTTTTTGAATTAGTGCCACCGTCACGTTTTTATCGCCGCACCTCCCGCCAAAGAAACAAAGTTCATCCTCACTTTCTCGACACTTGGCAAACCAAGAACAAGCGGGCATCTCGCTCGTTTTTTCCCAGAACGTGCAAGTTGTGGAATGAGCTACCTTCTGAGGTGTTTCCCTTGCGCTATGACATGGGGTTCTTCAAGAAGCAGGTTTTTAGGGTTCTCAAAGGTTGGCAACGCATAAGTGGCTCCTCCGATGTTGCTTATGTCCATGGGCGGCGATGACTGCTTCCCATCAGGCGGCTCGTCTGCTCGTTTGCAGCCTATTACATAAAAAAAAAAAAAAAAAAAAAATACTTCCGACATTGCTCTAACTAATATTGCGCTCGGGACCTAAGATTTTCAGTCATACATAATAGTCTTCCTTTTATTACCACTCATATATTTTTTCACATCAAATAGTAATAAAAGTTAAGAGGGAAGTATACCTCATACTTGTCCATACAAATAGAGAAGTTATTTTTCAACTTTTAAATATTTTCCGTTCTCCATGATTTTGTAGTTTGTTATTGAAAATCTGCAATGCAATTTTTTTGAAGCGAACGACATCAAAATCAAAGTTATTTGTTAAGATTTAGCTAGGGGAAACCATTTTCCAAAAGTACCTACCGTTATTTCGTTAGGATCGCAAAGCTATTATTCCCTTTTAATAATACGTAACATGATTTCTAATAAAACAATTCAAACGAGTTTTTTTTAACAAGAGATACCGCATAATGTACCCACGAAGCCGTACAGTGCCATCTTTATTATCTATCAAATCCGAAGCACGAATTTGTCTAGACTTTGTACATTTTAAACAATCAATGAATACAGCAAGATTTCAAATAAATTTATATGAAAAAACAATTGGAATAAAACATTTCACAACATAATTTTTGATTGCGCTTGGGTGCGATGCATAAGTATCATTGTTATATTATACCGTTCTATAATCAAGATTACTCATGCACTCTTTGGTTGTTACTGTGATGAAGGGTCTGTAAGTAGTAGAACTACGACAATATAGAAAAGTCTTAATATTGATCAAAGTTCCTAAAGTTTCAATTTAAACTGTCGTGAGACATACTATTTAACATTAAACTAATTTTACGGTTTACGGTTAGCGTGCGACACGGTGCGGAGCAGTACGCGAAGCACGGCCGTCGTGAACGCTGCTCGCACTGTTAGTGTTTGAGAAAGGAGACCTAGGCTCTCCGATACATGTCACGCGAGTGACTAAAAATACGTGAGTGTAAACCGTAAAATTAGTTTAATGTTCCTACAGTTAAATAGATTTTTTGTTATACCACAAAATTAAATAGCACTGAAGGTCATAGGTAAAAATAGCGAACTTTTAAATAATGGACTTAGGTAATTTAGGAAAACTAGTTTTAAATGGGGGTATCGCGTTTTAAGGGTCCCCAGCAAGCTCGGTTCTCCATACAAACGTTGTAACGCTCTCAGTTCAAAACGACTAGATAGAATGCTCTGAAACTCTGTACTTACAATAGGATAAGTTATTTCTAGTCCTGTAATTAGTTTATGTAGCTTCAGATATCATAGTCGAAAATAAAAAAAAACGGCCAAGAGCATGTCGGGCCACGCTCAGTGTAGGGTTCCGTAGTTACTCTTCCGTCACAATAAGCTAAACTGGAGCTTAAAGTATAGTAAATTGTTAACCAAGGGATGAAACGGTACCTTTCACGCGAGTTAAACAAATAGGCAAATTTGCATAATCAGTACCTAATTAAAGTAAGTCTTTTTACTGTGAAAGGGAAACTTTTTGCGATAACTCAAAAACAGCTAAACTGATCATGTCCGCTATAGTTTTCATTTAATGTCTTTCTTAAGCTCTACTTCCACGATTTTTTTCATATTTTTTGGACCTATGGTTCAAAAGTTAGAGGGGGGGACACATTTTTTTTTCTTTCGGAGCGATTATCTCCGAATATATTCACTTTATCAAAAAATGTTTGTTGAAGACCCCTATTCGTTTTGAAAGACCTTTTCAACGATATCCCACACTGTAGGGTTGAAGCAAAAAAAAAATTCACCCCCACTTTACGTGTAGCGGAGGTACCCTCAAAAAAATTAAATTTTTAGATTTTATTGTACGACTTTGTCAGCTTTATTGACTTATATATCCATGCCGAATTTCAGCTTTCTAGCATTAACGACCACAGAGCAAAGCCTCGGACAGACAGACAGACAGACAGACGGACATGGCGAAACTATAAGGGTTCCTAGTTGACTACGGAACCCTAAAAAAGAGTGAATTAAGTTTTTATACAAAACTTATTCTTATTATTGTTCTATCTTATTTGTTTTATAAACTGGAGCTATATAAGGCCTGTACCGAAAAAAAAACTGTAAATTTCAAATGGCTGTAATTTTGTTTCTAAGAAAGATGACTACGACATTCTTAGCGCGATCAAAAGTCTTATTGTTATACTATTTATTATATTATATATTCCAATATAAATAATTCTGGTTTTACGTTGTGCGATGGTACACCGGAAATAGGAAAAGATTACTGAAAATTGGTCTTCTCCAAATAGCATGAAAATTTGTAACATCCTATATGCTTGATTCCGAAACACTTAAAACTACCTCGAAATTCCATGCATTTCATAATAACTAATTAAGTATGTTGTCTTATGAACAGAGGCCTCGAAGAGGCAGATCTCTAGGAGCAAGAGACCTTAGGCCCGTCAGAAAGATTCCTAATAGAATTGGCGAAAAAGAAGCATGCCTGTCATCGTTATCGTAAAAACTGCGGTAAATATGCGGCTAAATAGGAACAACCTACGACGAAAGTCAGTACAGTTCTTTGTACGAAGGTTAGGATAGGTAAATTACTCGAAAATTTGCGTTATTTAATTCTAGGCCAAGTCGAAAATCATACAATTTCCTTCGTAGAAAAAATCGCATTTAGTAATCGAAGAGCAGAGTAAGATCACCAAATGTCCTGCAGTGCCATTCTCTCAACTAACTATTATTGGGCTCAAATCAAAAGCGTATTAAAAGGGAAGAATGAAACAGCCAAATAACATTAACCATTCCACCAGGTGATGTGCTGGTCCGTAAAAAGCTGCCACTGAATGTACTAGGAAGAAGCTGCCTATCACTCCTACAGAAAAAAATATAATAGAAAAAACGCAATTATCTAAAAAGTCGCTTTTTATTGTTTGTAGTTTGTTCTCAATCGCATCAGTTTTTTTCATTTGAAGTTTACAGTTTTATTTTGGTACACCCCTTAAAATCAGTTTGTATGGAAAAGTGAAATTCGGCCGAGCTTGCCGGAGACTCTTAACTCAGAAGGGATTTTTATGGTGACGTGTATTAAATAATCATACTTTTTTGCGCTTATTTATTTCAATTAATCAGAATAAGTAAAATTTACCAACCACGGCTTGCTATTTGCAATGCCTACAAATCTACATAGATTTTTCGTACGCACCACACATCAGTTTACGGCTACGTTTCAACATTTCCATAAAGAGGTCCTGATTAGGACAGTTAGCAATCTAGCCTACCATCAAATGTTCTAATTCTACTTTATGAATTGTCTCCCCCAACTGTAAGGTGTAATTTGAAGTTCTTTCGTCGAGCGACGTAGATAGCTGCGTAATTGCGTTTAAAAGCGAAACTTTTGCAACTATGAAAATTGTTGCCAGAATTGAGTTTAACTCCCATCGTCTACTTAAAGCTCGGAGTGTTGACTAACTCTCTATTTAGTTTATGGCTACGAAATTGGATAGCGGATAAAATGTAACGGGCAATATTATGGATGGGCAAAAAGAGCCTACCGCCAAAAACGAATATCGAAATTTAGTTATCTGCCTCTCTATCGCTCTTGCATATTCTTGCTTAAGCAAGTAGTCCAAGCAACTAGCTTTTTCCAATAGTCGTTACTTACATCATTATTATGTCAAGCTAATTATCATAATTATTGTGACTAAGGTGAAAATTTTGTGATGTTAGGGCTTGTACGGTTAGAAACTTAGCTCTAGAAGCGATCTGTTAACTTTTTGACAGTGCGAGCCTTATTGTTTCGTCTTGGCAATATTTTTACATGAAAATGTTTTTTGATGGGATTTCACTTATTTTTGTTAGTCGCTTATGACAATCTGCCATCTTCTAATTTAAAGGGTTGGGAGTCATTTACTATTAAATATCCTAAAATACGTATCTGGGGGCATCTTTGTACAATCTGCTTTTTTTACTGATTTCCCATACAAACTTCAACCCCTTTTTCTCCCTAATACCCTTTTCCTCGCCCTTTTCACCCTTATGGGGTGATTTTGGGGTTGACTAAAACTATTTTATATACTTCCGCATAACAAGAACTATCTACATACCAAATGTACATACTAAATCGGTTCAGCGGTTATTGATTCCCCATACAGAATTACACCCCCTTAGGGGCTAAAAATGTAAATTTTTTATGTGTACTAATACTACCCTATATACCATTTTTCAGCTTCCTAGGACTTCAGGAAGTACCCTAAGAATTTTGATGATCATCAGTGAGTGAGTCAGTGACGTAATCGGGGTTTTTTAGATATGACTGAAATCGAAATTATGAGAGCTATGCAATTGAATCTTTTTATGCTTAAAAAATCTGCTATTGACATTATATCCGGAGAATTTTGTTTATCTGGTATAATCCAAACCCAATGAGGGTATGAGGGTAGGGTATGAGGGTTCAAAAAAACGACGAAGCGCTTCGAGAGAAGGTTGGTAGTGCCCTTGTGCTTCGCTTTGCTCGTCTTGGCGTCTTGCTCCCTTGTGACACAATCTACTATTATCAGGCTGTTATTGAGCACATATGCTTCTATTTAGTAGGCTGATGATTTTCTTCAAAGGAGTAGAAAATCAGAAAAACGTGTTAAAAAAAGAACCTTAGCTTAGTTTTAAACCTGACAGTGGCGATCATCTTTAATTCAAACAGTATTCCATTTAAGAGAGTAACTGTCAAGAAAAATGTTTGTATACCTATAGAGATTTTTTTGAAAGTTCATCTGTTTAGAAATATCATATTTCAGTGCTCTATTTTTTTCTTCAATTTTTTATTATTTTAATAATGTAAACAAATATGAGAGATTTTGTTAGCATTTGACATATAACTAAACATTTTTACAAAGGTTGTTTTCACTAAAATATTAATAATATATACAATATAGGATATCTCTATAAAACATTTTAATGAGTATATAAACTGTTGATAAAATCACAATTATAATTAATAAGTACGAGATTACCATGTAATTTGGTTGATTTACGAGTACATTATACCTACGCAATTCCTATTGAACTCCAGCATAATTTCACAATTAAAATACAGTCAGTTTAAAAAAGAAGAATCTTTTTACTGGGCTCCATTAAAATCTAGACTCATTATTTAACATGCTTTTATTAGGTTGACCTGTTTAACACGCTTTTATTAGGTCGACCTGTATGTAACAACTATGTAATGGAATCAAAGGTAACTAATTTAACTTAATAATCTTTCAAGGATCGTTGCGTCATGAAAACTGGCAGCTGTATGTAGTTCTGATGACAATACAATAACATGGTACTGTCGAACTGATCTCATGATGGAGCCGGAAGATATGAACTGGAACTTCATGATGGAACATCGTATCGCTGTATCGTATAGCTGTGTTTGGATTTGTTAGAAAAGTCTTGTAAAGAACTTTGACCACGATTTGGTTTCAAGGTCTGATAATGAAGCCGGAAGATAGGCACTGCCATTCCGTGATGGAATATCGTATCATAGTCGTATTTGCACTTGTAAGAAAAAGGTCACGTAATGGACTTTGAACACGATCAGGTTTCAAGGTTAAAAAGCGTGTTTTTCTAGTTTTATTTTTTTAACTATTAATTTACTTTACTAGAAGAAACTAAAATCCTTTAAGGCGTTTTTTATCAAGTAAATCGAAGTAAGTATTCATCTTATCGAAGTTAGCCTCGGGAATAACATCGGTACCTATTTTTTCACATAAAAGGAAAAGTAAGAGTTCTCTAATTAATTTGCATTATCTAGATGAGCTCATAGTGCAAAAAAGGTATAAAACGCCCCACAATTCTTTTAAAAACGTTATAATGCATTTAAATTAGCTGGTTTGTTTCTTCGAACAGTCACGGGCACGGGCTTATTTTCATTCTATTCCGTTTTACAACTCGCGATCGACCAAAAAATGATGATAGATTCGTTGATCGGTTTATTCCCCGCTCCAAGTCTAATCGAATACAATGACACGATTTAGAGAAGTGCTACTGTAATCATATTTAATTTCAAAGTTTGATTCAATCAACTGACACACAACTGGTACACGAATAGCAACTGCTATTTGCTTCTGACCTATTAGATAAAGCTACTCTAGCTAGAGGCAAAGACACGGAAAATAGCCTGTTTACAACAGAACGACATCTCAAATTTCCTACTTAACTATGACAACTATTAAAAACAATCCAGTGTAATTTGTAAAAAGATTATTTAGATTGTTGAAAACAGTCTCGATTCGAGACGCGACTGTGTACAGAGAAACAGATGCATCTGCTCGTGTAATTTTCTGCCTCTGTGAACTTTGCCGGATTAGACAACAGTGGCTCTTTACATCTACAGCAAGTATTTGGCACCTCGTCACCCTCGGGAGTTCCTACACTCCCGTGTAGGACTGTCTTCCAAAGGATTTTCTCGAATTTATCCTCAGTTTAACAGCGTAATACTCGTAGGCTTACGGGGCTTAATAGCTACTCATTTTGTATAAGTTGTTATTTGGACGTACTTAATTGCGTTACACACCTACAATCTACATATTTTAATACCGTTTGTATTAGTTCTGTTTTAAAACGATCAATAAATACCTGGTTTAACAATTTTCGAATTGAAAGCCGATTTCCCGATAAGAAATTGTCCATCCTGGGAATGTAGGTACTGTGCAGAAAAACCAATCAAAAATAGAGAGTGGGTACTTGGATAGATCACAATCAAAACTCACACAGAACGGCAGTTATGACGTGAATACGATGTTTGCAACAGTGCCGAAACATCAGCAACTTGCAAGAAAATTGTGGTAAATACCCTGGATGTCCCTGATTGAAATCTTCTCTTAACTTTGTAATAACCCTTCCATTTAACTCAGACTGCTGGTTAGGTACTTGATTATGGATTAAGTTGAACAGTATACCTATAGTATATTAATTTTGCATCAAGAATCCTTTAGTTAAGCCTGTTTCATGTCTCCTAAAATCGAACAACATGTTCATAAACCAAAGGCTGTCACTCTACACCTATATAGACAGGAACAACTAGTTTTTCTGTTGACATAAATCCTGTCCCTTTGGGAATAGGAAACGACGCGGAAGCGCTTCACAGAAGGCTCTCATGGGCGACGTTATTTATAACCCCGCTACGCTGTCCCTTACTATTACAACTAACGCATGTATCCCTCCTTCACTAAACAAAAGGTCAAAAAGAGACAGTATACACAAACGTTAGATGGATAGGAACATGAAAACATGAGCCTGATCGGTTTCATACACAAACTAAATAGGCAGGTTAAATAGCCCTGAAAAGTTTAAAAGAGTCAGGTTTGTACCCTTGGGGTTTTAGAGAGGGTTTCAGGTTGCCTCATTAAAAGGGGTCGAGTTCAGGTAATCGGAGAGAATTTGTCTCAGTATCTTCTGTTTCGGAGTGACTAAAATCAATTTAAATAAACCTTTTAGAAATTTGAGAGTTAAAAACAAGTCTTAGCACTATTCATAGGTTCATAAGTAATACTTTGAATATTTATATCAGAAATAAGTCGGTAGAAAGTTACGGGTTTTATTACGTTCAGCTCAGTGTGTTAAAGTTAAAAGAAGCTTGAAGCGAACGAACTATTCTCCACGGGCAAGTCACCGGGCCAAACGACAACTATCACCCCTGGGACAATACATCTTACATTTTTCCGCGATAAGTAGCTTTAGCTTTGTGCAATACTGATTTATAGGGGCCTTAAAATATATATTACAGCTGATAAAGAAATCATAGGTCGTAATAATATGTACTTGCGTCAAGCGAATGCGAAACTGTTTTATGGTGCGTAAATACGGAAAAAGGATTTTTTTTTTAAGTTTTGTTTCAATAGTGTAACTAGCACTAAGTCTTCGTTATCAGTTTGTGTGTTTCAAATTATATCTCAAGAACATCATAACATAAAATTTACAGCGACAGGCACAAGTACGACACAGCACAAACATCGATCGTTAAGTAAATTAAACAAATAACCCAACACGGCTTTGCGCATACACATATTAATGGTTTAGTGAGAATAACGTTATTACTTCCGCTCACACTAGCCAGTCATTTAATCACTGTAACTGTAGCTAATGTGCCACATTATTTCGGACGAAGAAAGCCGGCAAAATATGGCTCGGACGTGTTTGTATCTTTATCCCTATTATTAAATATTAGATGAAAATAATGCAGTGTTGTTACAAGAGATTTATTATATACTTAGCTATCAGTGCTTTTTGAGACTCCAAAAATATTCACAGGCAAGCAGAAGCTTATTTGACTTTCCTTTTATTTACCTATACTACTCGCACACATTAAAGGACTTCATCAAGCTTTATCACCGTGTCGGCATAATTTATTTTGTATCGTAAAATTCTAATTTGAAATCATGTTCATGATTCCTTTATAAAGCGGACAGTTTTAAAAAATTAAAGAGGATATAAGACAGCTAATACGTTTGACTCCTTCGGTTCTGAATTTTTAATAGTTTCGCTGTTTAGCGATAAGTCCGCCTGTTGTTACCTACCAATGTGTATATTTTATCAATTTCTGTATCTGTTTTTTATGTAGTGTGCAATAAAGAATTTTGTTATTATTAATGTACTATTACGATATAAGTGCGAAAAATATGAAATTCGAAACGGCGATTCGAAGATTCGAGTGGCGATAAATTAAAACACGACCGAAGGGAGTGTTTTAAATCGACACGAGTTGTGAATTACCTATTTGCACATGTATCGTACAACGTTTTACACATGGCCCTTTAAATATTTGATACAGTCACTTAATATGCTAATTTTCACACTAGTGCGGTAAAATAGCACCATATGTACTGTAAAATATATTTCTCACCATATCAATTTCACATGCTCATGCCATTCATGACCACAACTTTTCAAAACGAATTTATTTCATTTTGAAATCCTCAAAAATTCGTACTTATCACGCTAATTTAACTGACATTATTAGGTAATTGCAATTTTTTTTTATATTTTATTTAGGAAACAAACAGTCACATAATTAATATATATAAGCTTAAGTGATAACAAACAGACCTTTAGTTCCATTGAAAATAAAAGAATACATAGTAAATTACAGATCGAAACAGGGAAGGTGTTAGGCATCTTCTTGTCTGTCACGCATACAGGGACTTCAAAACATCGGTAGGTAATTAATAAATGCATGACATAGTACAGAATTTAAAATGGTATACAAAATAATTAAAAATACATGTATCGCTATAGTTGTTATGCGTGCAAATAATATATAGTTACTAGGTACTTAAAAGAAAACATACAATATTTATACAGAAAAGATTGAACTTCGCAGAATGCTACTGTATTTACAAAATGATAATGAAAAAATATCTAAATTTGATAATAAAGCATAATTACGGGTAGTCAACTAAATTAGTACTTAATTAGCAAAACAGAAGGCATCCATCATCGTTGATTATGTATATGATCGTGATCAGAGCCCGCTGGGAACGCGGGAAACTCTGCTGTGCCATCCACACTCGAACAATCACGAACCTACTTAACTGTTGTTGGAAATATATACCCGTATCTGTTATTAAACTTAGAAAAATATTATAGATGACATAATTGACGAATATAATATTTATCAGATCAGACGTCGATGTTTGATAACTAGGTACATACATAGGAACTTAAATATGTGACCGTCCATAAGAAAAGGGTCCTTATGGCAGTTTCTAGTTACCGAGATACTAACATTTTTGTAAAATGCTTCAAAATTATCGTTATTGTGTTGTATGCAACATAGTCAATTATACATCTGTACTAACGAAGTACCATATCGTAAGTTTCGGCTCCGCCGAAAGGTTTGCCGATATTTTGCCGAAACCGAAACTACGGCCGAAACATTAGTTTTTGGCCGAAAATGGCCGAAACCGAACCTTCGGTCGGACACTAGTTCACTTCCGGGATAACTCAATACTGTGTGAATCATTTAACAACGTTTATGAAAATTTCTTTTATGATCATTTGAATATAATTTGTATTAATCAAGATTTTGAGTAAACTTATGATAACACTTTTTCTTCGGTATTATGTTTTAATACAATATTAGTAAATAAATGGTGTTAATATAGTGCTATGCTCTAATTATCAATAATTTTTGCCTGTGATTGGTCATAAGGTCCCTTTTCCCAAATGTATGGGAGTGAATTTGAGAATTTTATGTAACTCAAATCGTTTATAACTAGAAAAATAAAACTTGTAGAATAATAATAACGCTTTTGTGGTACTTCTAATGACTGCTTAAATATAATTTACTGTGCAAAAATTGTTATTGTTATAGAGGAAGATGTAAAATATAATCAATATGACATTTTCATTAAAAAAAAATTTGCAAACCTCGTGGTTTTATTTCTATCCTAAGACGTGAATTCCAATATATCTAAATATATACACTATGGTTCAAACTGCAACATATTAAAGAACAGTACGATTTTTTTTTAAATTTAGTTCTTATAAGCGACTTGCTCTAATCAAAGGCAGATTTTTCACGACCTGGACGTCAAATTAAATAAAACAACTTAATTTCAAAGAATATAGAACCTTGAGACACATAATCAATCATCATCTATGTAACTTCCAATGGGAACATACTTAAAATTAGTTTCAAACTTCTTTTAACGATTTCTCAAAAGTGCAATTTTAACATGTGTAGGTTTGATATTTAAAAAAAAAAAACAAATATGGGACTTAGGGTCATGATTATTTTTGTATTAGATAGCTCATTTAACGTAGATTTAAGATCTTTACTTAACTAAATACCTGCCATAAGGACCCTTTAGACATGGACGGCCACATATTTCTAATGTCGGATCCTAAACCTTATACAAATATAACCTAAGAATACACGCCCACGCGCGATTATTCACTTCGACTGATTGAATTTATGAAATACTCGATCGCGTCGAGCCGATCTTAGTCTGCACTGTATTTCTCATGGCAGAAAGCAGCCGTTATCTTTAATTATGTATAGTCACCATCAAAATTATCTGTACTATAAAGGTTATTCAAAAACATTGGAATGTGCGCTCTAACTTCCTATTCAGATATTTGTGCGTACCTTCTTGTGTTAAGTCATATTTATTCTTCGACCTTACAAAGTAATTTTACCCAGACAATACAAGTACCTACTTATTATTCCGATAAAGATCATGCCGATCAGGGCTAAAGCAATGGCAAGTAAGATTGGTATTAAAAACGAAAGTAAACTAAAAATAGAGTGTTTCTAATTATAGGGTTGTTCCGCCTAGTTACCACCAAGTTGTTACTAGTGGTAACAACTGGATTTTTTTTCCACCAGTGGTAACAACTGGGAAAAGTAATTACCAAGCCGAGTTAGTGGTAACTACTGGGATAAGTACTGCGATATACATACTTAAACATAGAAAACACCATCACCAGTGACTCAGGAACAAATGTCTGTGTTCATAACACAAATAAATGCCCTTACCGGGATTTGAACCCAAGACCATCGGCTTCATAGGCAGGATCACTACCCACTAGGCCAAACCGGTCCTCAAAGTACGTAAAAACATCAAACTAAATCCCATCAAAAACATTTTCATCTAAAATGCTGCCAAGACGAAACCATAAGGCTCGCACTGTCAAAAAGTTGTAATGTCAAAGAGTTAGAAGCTTGGCTCTACAAGAGGTCCAATAACTTTTTGACAGTGCGAGGCTTATGGTTTCGTCTTGGCAACATTTTACATGATTTTTTTTTTGATGGGATTTCACTTCTTTTTGTAAGTTGCTTATGACAATCTTCCATCCCCTGATTTAAAGAGTTGGGGGTGATTTACTATGAAAAATCCTGAACGTCATCTTTTATACAATCTACTTTTTATAATGTAATCCGCACAAGCATCGTCACAAACTTATTGTACCTTAACACTAAAACAACTCATAAATTCCGCAACAAACTTCGTCAAACACACCAATTAATCTAACGCCCATCCCCACTCTGCAACAAGCCCGGTCCAAAAGTTCCCATTATGCCGGCAGCATTCCCCCGCTGTATGGCGATGGAAACCTGTTGACCAGCCAAGACCCAGAGCATGGATGTGTTACCCTTCTCCCGTAAACGCCTGCCCAACTCCCTAAAAAACTCCAGAGCCTCATTACCCCAGGGTCCAGCAGTCACCACAGCGTCCGGTACGAAATCGTACGCCACTTCTAAGGTGGAGTACTTGGCATGTTTGAGCCTTGCAGCTGTTTCTGCCGCCGATTCCGCCAACTTCAGAGTGAATCTCAAATGAGATGCAGCATATGTACTTACACATGTTGCATCCCACAAGAGACAACGCCCCTTCCGCCAAGGAACCAACGTTAATACGTCCGGTCTCTTGCCACCTGTGCGTGACAAACTCGGTGGCTCCAGAACGCATGGGACATTAGCAGATACCATGGCCCGACGTATTATGTCGTTAATGGAATGTTGCCTCGGGAAGCGTTCAGCACACCTCTGGAAACTTAAGCCGTGATGCCCATCCCTCTCTACCATCACACCGCATATACAACGGTACGCCTCACACACCTTACCCCCTAACCTCAAGGCCACTGCTATTTTCAAGGTGTCATTGACAAGCAGTGTACCCAAATGCGGCGAGGGCAAAGCATGTAACCACGCACCTGACTCCGGCCTTGAAGTCGCCCTTAGACGCGCCAAATCGGCCCCTGAAGCACCACCCAACGAATCTGCAAAGGCGAGCTTACATAAAATGTCGTCCCACTGCCTCTGGACTTCCAAATTTTTCCCCCTAATACCCTTTTCCTTCTCCTTTTTACCCTTACGAGGTGATTTTGGGGTTGAAAACCTATATCCTTACATACATTCCAAACTTATATTACATACCAAACATACCAAATTTCAACCAAATCACACCCTTAGGGGCAAAAAATTTCAAGTTTATGATTATTTTTTTGTTGTTTGTGTACTAATACTATCCTATATACCAAATTTCAGCTTCCTAGGGCTTCAGCAAGTACCCTAAGGGTTACGATGATCATTAGTAAGTAAGTGACGAAATCGGGGTTTTTTAGATATGAATTAAATCTAAAGTATGAGAGGCAATAGGCAATTGATTTTTTTTTGTGCTTAATAAGTCCATTATTGATGCTGGTCTTTCAGGCTTCTGTGTTGAGCATGCTCTTGTACGGGGCTGAGACCTGGACCACGTATGCCAAAGTCGAATGCCGCATCAACTCCTTCTATATGCGCTGCCTACGAAAGATCTTGGGCATATCATGGCAGGACAGGGTGACAAACCAAAAGGTTCTAGAAATCGCACAGCTGTCCAGCCTGACCGCGCTTCTCAAACAGAGACGACTGCGTTGGCTGGGGCATGTGTACAGGATGGGATCTTCTCGACTGCTACGCCGTGTTCTTCTAGGTGCGGTAGCGAATGCAAAAGAGATGTTGGGAGGCCATTGCTTCGCTTTAAAGACTGCGCCAAGAGGGATATGGCAGCTTTTGAGATCGACCACCGAAACTGGGAGAAGCTTGCGGAGAAGCGAACGGAGTGGCGCAAGTGCGTTGGAGATGGTCGCAAGTTCTGCGACGAGGCCTGGTTTGCGGCACTGGCAGACAAAAAGGAAAAAAGGCACCGTAGCGAAACGTCACAGTCCGTCGCGAACTTCCCTTGGCAGCTCTGTGGCAAAGTATGCCGCTCTCGCATCGGTCTTTTCAGTCACCAAAAAAGATGTTTTGCGGACATTTCACCATAGATCGTCTGAAATCGACGCTAAGGCCAGCATGTATGTGTATCCCGAGAATTTCGTTTATCTGGTATAAACCAAACCCAAGTTATGAGGGTTCAAAAAACGACGAAGTGCTTCGAGAAAAGGTAGGTGGTGCCCTTGCGCTTCGGTTTGCTCTTCTTGGTGGGGGCACTATCGTGCCCCTGATGCGGTCGGCAATCCTAGTATTTAATACTAAGATTTAAAATTTTAAATATTTAAGACTAAAATTTAAATTTGCTACGCGTAGCAGTTTTGCCGTCGTGCTACTCGTGCTTAATCCTTTACATTGGTAAGTTATTAAAATGTTACAAGAATAACTGCAGCGATTGGTCGACTGTCTCGACTCAGCGCTGTAATTAATGGCTGTAATTATTTAGTATGAGTAAATGGACTGTCAAAAAATATTGCCGGAATAGGATTAAGACCAGTAAGCCTTAACATACTATTCATTTTTCTTTAGGATTCATGGACCCTTCAGCCGCCTATTCATTCATTTCCACAATTAATATCTATTTGGGCAGCGCCGCGCACATAGTAGAGATATAATTTGTAGGAAAAGTATTAAGCTCTTCTCATATTCTTATATTCAGAATTATAAGCAGACAGATAATCTATAAATACAGTTAGATAGTGACCATACTGCCATTAGATTGTGTCTCCACCAGACGATCTCACTAGCACATTAATTACGCCACACGGTGGTGTCTCGTGAAATATGAACCTGCATCGATATCATACCAGCATTGCACTGACGCCGTTGAATAATTTATAGCCACACGAACAGAAAACGCCTATGACGCTCACCGGATTTAGATAACTCATGGCCGCGCGGTGTTGCGGAAACGAGCGTTCCGTACGATCATCATAATGTACCTAGTACAGCTATAGGGAGTGTAGTGTACCTATTGTTTTCATCACATGCAAGGACTGTTTTATTTCATGTATTTCATTACGCATTCACTGCCAACGTTTTTGTAGCGCTACGCTCGTAGCCGATCACAGCATTTCCCGCTTTGTAGAGGAAGGCGACTATGAACAAAAAACTCGCCGAGCGGGTTCCCGGCACTCAATGTGTTAATGTTGCAAGGCGCATACTACATTAGAAAACTAGGAAAGTAAAGTCAAGGTTATTAGTTGTTTTTGTAGCGATAGCTATTACTCGTATTCAAGTGGTTGTTTTTTACGTATGCCCTTGGTCAGCAAGTAAGAACTACTGTTTATTCTGGGCTGACATAAAAGTTAACAAGAATTCGGTCGGTTGGATCATGTTCTAGGTAATTAACAGTCTACAGAACTAACTAAAACTGTCGCAATACAAAATGCTTCCAACTAACCGACCTTTCTGTTAAAGCGGAATTTAATATGCATTTAACTAATTATATAGCTTTTTGCCCCGTCTGCACTGTGCGGTCTTTGCGGTTACACCGTCCTCATAATTCGCACGACCTTGCACAAAGTAGAAACCACAGGTTTATATTTAAATTAAACTCTACAATTAAAATAACTTGCAACCTAGTTGAAAAGCTAATTAGATAATAATTAAAAAGTAAGTAGTCCTGAGGCTACATTCGAGACAGTTTACTGTCGTGACCAAATAAAGACTTAAGCTTAGCTAGCTTAAGATAGAGGTATTAGCGCCTACTCGTCCATATAAAAAGAGAAAATGTTTTTCCACTTCTAAATATTTCCATTCTCCATGATTTTTTTGTCTGTTATTGACACAAAGAAAACTAGCTTTCCTTTTTTTCAAAATTTCTGACACATTTTTTAAATAATTATGCTGAAGCATAGTAATAATAATAATAAACCGCAGGGCAGCTTGTGGCGAGCCGTTGGGGAGTAACAACCCCACGGACCCGAGTACTCCCGAGAGTCGGTCAGGGTCTCCGTCTCCGGCGTGTCTTCGTCGGTCGGAGTGGACCCCAAGGGGACCCGCAGGACTCTCAGCTCTGGCTTGCCTTCATTGGCCGTCCAGAGAGGAGTCGTTAGAGCTAACTGCTCCAGGGGTGGAAGTGAAAACTTGCATAAGACGCGAGTTGGCACAGTGGCTGTTATCAGCCACTGGGTAGAAAGCGGCGTACACCTCTCGACACCCCTGAGCCGCTCACACCGGTGTTGCTCCTGGTCGTCTTCACGACGGCATTTTCAGGGGCCCATCTAGTGGGCGGCGAGTCACCGCCTGCCTCGATAACTAGTGAAAACATTGTTATGGCAGGTGTCCGGACGTCTTTGCAATAACCCAGTCTCATTGTCCTCCCAAACTTCAATCCATAGACCGTTATACTCTTCACTTTACTACAATAGTCCCAATGCCTGTTGCGACCGGTTCATTGGTGTCTATTGTTGCGCCCGTGAACGGGTTCCAGCAGGCGTTCTACATGACATTAAAGCTCTCCAAGAGGCCTCTACGTGTTGGATCTATATCCCCATGCAAGCCTATCAAAAGACCGGGATTTATAGGCCCGTGAAATCCAAGGAGATATAATAATAATATATTATTTATATTATTATGCTGAAGCAATCGACATCCAAATCAAAGGGATTTTTTAAGGTTTAGTTAGTGGAAACCGTTTTCTCCCGAAATGGAATTTTCTAGAAAAAGTACCGCTATTTCGTTAGGATCGCAAAGCTATTCTTCCCTCTTAACACATTCAAAACTGAGCTAGGGTACTAGCGCTACGTCGTAGCTGATGACAGGTTTCCCGGTATGTAGAGGACATGCTTCGTAGAGGCAAAACGACAACGTATCGTAAATCTCGTGTTTAGCGCTGAATGGGTTAAGAAATGGAGCGATATCATGCACTCCGGATGTTTAAAATGTTCTATTCGTATTAATGAAGACATTACATTTGCCATCATTAACCACAAACATCTGTCTAACACATTTGAGATAAATTCCATCGTATTTCGTTGTATCTTTGCTTGATAAAACTGTGATTGTACAACTCTTTTGGCAATTATTTTGTATACGTTTACGCTCTGTAATCACTGTAGGTATGTAGTTGCTGAATAAAATGTCAGTAAACAATTACAGGCAACTGTAAGTACATAGCGAAAATAACACACAATTAAAATGTTCCTAGAATTCCTATATTGACTTCAACATTGTTAATGGGTTTTATGTGGCAATCATTTACAAAATAAGTTCTCTATAGGTAATCATCCTGAATACCCACGAGTTGATATTCAGTATTCAATAGGCCTATTTCATGATTGTAATTTGCTACTGCGTTAAGCTGTTACACTGGCAGCGTAGCGCTTTAGTCTCAATTAAATAACGCAAATTTGCAGACGCCATTGATTGAAACGCATTAAATGCAGTGATCTAATTTAGGTACTTACATACATAAATATATAATGGATTTCATTCATTCAGTAAAACAAAGGTCAAAGATAACCCTCAATCACCTCGTAGTAACGACATTAAGTTCATAATTAGACTGGAATAACCATACAGGTTCGCAAGGTTTATTTACGATTCGAACATTGACATTATCACATGCAATTGCAATTAACTGTATACGAATTCTAATAAACACAAAACGATAACCGTTCAAATTGATAAGCCGCGCTAATGCATACAAATATGTATGCATGGGTGTTAAGCTGATAGTTTTGCTGACTGTACGTAACTCAAGACTCACTCAAAGCAAATTCATACTTCCTCTCTAGTTGGGGTTTAATCTGCCACGCATCGTTTTTAAATTAAACTTCAGGATATCCCGCCAGCTACTTCATAATCAACGTGCTTAAAAGAGGAAATCCCATGAGGATTAGCGTTCCTACGGAGCAGTAGATATCGGGAACAAGTAACAAGTAAGTTGCGTTGCCGTTGCCAGGAGCAGAGATTACCCCTATAGAGTTTGGAGGATTAGGCGGGAGTCTACTCGTCTAATACTGTTTGACACAACTTGGGTGCTATGTTATTGTAATATTCGAGAGGTAAATTGAGTTAATAATCAAATACCTGTGCGGTAAACAAACATTATAAATACAGGGATGTGTAATAATAAAAAGTCTACGTTTATTTCTCTTTACTAAGTTAAACCCGATTTGACCCTCGGGTCTAATTGGGTCCGAGCGTTTTATCTCGATCAAATGGTTAATAAATGTTCAGACTAAACTAAAAAATACACACACCCTACCCTTAATTGGTCTAATTAATATCATCCTAATGCTAAGTATGATCGTAATTACCAAATAAAAGTATAAAACTGAAAATATGTTTTGACACATTCGTTTCAGCGCCTCCATAAAAAAGTTTTTGCATTTTCATTAGATGAAGTTGAGATTTCTAACGATTCGGGGAAGTTCGGAGTGTAATGAGCCTTCAGTCTCCTCCCCCTGAGTCTTGTGAATGATGTGAAAACTCGACTTGAAAGTTTGTGCCAGCCATGGATTCTTACACCACTCATAAATATTGATTGCTGAATCTTCTTGAATATTATTCTTCAACACAATTATTTTTGAATCACGTTAACTTTAATTTTATAGACAATCCTGAAAACATAATAAAATTTGTTGCGTAATGTTATCCATTTTATTCAAATAATACAATAAAAAGTTCATTTCCGAGTCTCCGAGTACTCTTTTCGAACAAAAGGTCTCGAAGACGCATAAATAAAGGTTAGAATATTTACGTATTTTCTTTATGAAACACAATTTTTTTCTCAGTGTACTAGACGTGTTTTGTAACGTACTAAGATAATCATATACCCTCCCGTCAAACTATAAAGCTACGACTCATAAGTTCTCATATTATGATAAATTCGCAACTCACGAATATAAAGTATCCTTCAAGTTAAAAGCTGTTAAGATTCCCGTGGCGCAAAAAATAAATCTCGACGGTAGAGCCTCGCCTCCTAGCAGAGCTATATAACATTTCATTAGCGGTCAGCCGAGACGTTCCGGTTACACAGACAATAAATTTTCATTTTTGCGAAAGGACAAGTGAAAAGAAAAGATAAATAGGGAAGGAGATTTGCCTTACGAGCGCATAAACTATTCGACGACCTCGCGGCGGCCACGAGCCACAGGGCTTTTGTAAAGGAAATATTTGATTAACAAAAAAGGCAAGTGTGTACATGAATCTCCTTTTTTGGAAGTTTTATTCATGAAGCCCAGGGTTATAATTTAGCAATATCTTTGACGATGTACGATATCAAGTCATTAAAAAGTTATTAAAATGCAATTTACATGATTTGTAGTGTGATGTTGAGTACCTACTTAAGGCATAGTTGATGCTGCTCATCGGTATATACTTAAATGAAATATAATAAGTAACACCCACTAAAAATAAAAACATGACTAGTTTAAACATTGGGTCAAACATAAGCTTTTTAATATGCATAATAGCTATTAGTTAGTTATAAAAGTTTAAGCAACAACATCAAGCTAATACCATGCAACAAATTAAACGTTTTCATAGTGTTAAAATAGTCTGCTGTACTGCATTCAGATTTTTTGAATAAGATTTGATGTATAATTATAATTATATTACTCTTTATGCATCGCGCTCGCAGCAATAATAAAACGCAGGTGAATGCACTGAGACCAATAACAAATAAAGATCAAATTATTCATGGAATTTTAAAATTCGAATGCCACTTGGATAGAGAAGTTAGCGTAGATAAAGTTTTATAACATTAGCCGAGCAGAGCAGCTAAATGAAGGATTACAGAGAAGTTACTAAATGCGGCTAAGATTACACCACATAATTTGCACTAATTATACGTTATCTCGCTTTATGAGCTTTGGGTTAATAGAATGCTGATTTCATAAAAGTATGTAATGTACCTATCGCAAACTAGTCACAGGTATTGTCTCTTAGCTGACAAAATTGATGCTGATTTTATATACTATCATTAAGAAATTAATTAAATAATGTATTTTAAAAATCTTGAATTTAAAGTTGTCTTCTAAGATACAAAATTCTCAAACTCGGATTGGTTACCCAGTGGACGTTTTAAGTGAATTTGTTATCAAATTCATGTTTAAAAAAAAACCACCACCACCACCAGTAAAAGTATAAGCCGCGAAAACGAGTGATGCTCTGGATTTATTTGCATTCTATAAGAATGCTACGAATATTATCCGTAAGTATTCCGTGAAATTCCATTTTTTTGTAAAAAAATTGATTGGTTACAAGAAATTGTATGCCCGTGAAGTTGACCACCCCAAATCGTTTGCCCGCAAATGGCATATCTATATCGTTTGTTCATCGTTAGTTCATGTTTGTTCAGTAGGTAAAATCGTAAGGACCCGATTTTAACATGCATTTTTTTTAAAAACAAAATGGGGTGGCTGTCTTCACGCTAGCCACCCCAAACCACTTTTTGTAATTTTTTTTTGTCTAAATAGCAAGATTTTCGTTAGTTCATCATTATTCAGGCATTAAAATCGTAAGGACCCGATTCCTTCATTTTTTTTTCATTTTTTTTGTGGGGTGGCTGTCTTCACGCTAGCCACCCCAAACCACTTTTTGTAATTTTTTTTGGTCTAGATAGCAAGATATTCGTTAGTTCATGTTTGTTCAGGCATTAAAATCGTAAGGACCCGATTCCTTCATTTTTTTTTTCATTTTTTTTGTGGGGTGGCTGTCTTCACGCTAGCCACCCCAAACCACTTTTTGTAATTTTTTTTGGTCTAGATAGCAAGATATTCGTTAGTTCATGTTTGTTCAGGCATTAAAATCGTAAGGACCCGATTCCTTCATTTTTTATTTTATTTTTTAAAGTGGTTTGGGGTGGCTAGCGTGAAGACAGCCACCCCAAACCACTTTTTGTAAGTTTTTTTGGTCTAAATCGCAAGATATTCGTTGGTTCACGTTTGTTCAGGCATTTAAATCGTTCGGATCTCATAAAATTTGCCATAAAAAAATAAAATCGAAAAATTCATACGGAGACGCAACAAGCAATCGAGATGGATACAAACGATTCTATGGACTAAATAGAAAACTATAGACCATATATATGGTCTATAGGTTAAAACTGTAACAGTTATATAACCGTTACAGTTTTCAAAGTGGTGTAGCTGTCTTCACACTAACCACCCCAACCCGAAATCAGCCAGAGAAAAATAAAACTTGAAAATTTGAATAAATCAACTTATGTACCTTATTCAACGGCTAAAAAAAATAATGAGAATCGGGTCCTTACGATGTCACTTGCAGAATATCGTCAACTGACCATGTTGATTCAAGACAGATAGGTCATTTGCGGGCGTTAAAATCAGATTTGCCAGAAAAAAATAATACTTGAAAATTTGAATAACTCATTTTATGCTCCAAAGTCAAAGACTGAAAAAAATAGTCAGAGTCGGGTCCTTACGATGCCACTTGCAGAATAACGTCTTTGGACCATGCTTATTCAAGATAGATAAGTCATTTGCGGGCGTTCAAAACAGATTTGCCAGAAAAAAATAATATTTGAAAACTTTAATAACCCAACATATGCTCCCAGGTCGAAGACTGCAAAAAATAGTCAGAGTCGGGTCCTTACGATGCCACTTGCAGAATATCGCCAATGGATCATGTTTATTTAAGGCAGATAAGTCATTTGCGGGCGCTCAAAACAGATTTGCCAGAAAAAAATAATATTTAAAAACTTTAATAACCCAACATATGCTCCTAGGTCGAAGGCTGAAAAAAATTGTCAGAGTCGGGTCTTTACGATGCCACTCACACAATGTCGTAACTAGATCATGCTTATTCAAGGAAGATAAGTCATTTGCGGGCGCTCAAAACAGATTTGCCAGAAAAAAATAATATTTGTAAACTTTAATAACCCAACATATGCTCCTAGGTCGAAGGCTGAAAAAAATAGTCAGAGTCGGGTCCTTACGAAGCTACTTGCAGACTATCGTCACTGGATTATGCTTATTCAAGGCACATAAGTCATTAGCGGGCGCTCAAAACAGATTTGCCAGAAAAAAATAATATTTGAAAACTTTAATAACCCAACATATGCTCCTAGGTCGAAGGCTGAAAAAAATAGTCAGAGTCGGGTCCTTACAATGCCACTTGCAGAATATCATCATTGAATCAAGCTTATTCAAGGCAGATAAGTCATTTGCGGGCGCTCAAAACAGATTTGCCAGAAAAAAATAATATTTGAAAACTTTAATAACCCAACATATGCTCCTAGGTCGAAGGCTGAAAAAAATAGTCAGAGTCAGGTCCTTACGATGCCACTTGCAGAATATCGTTACTAGACTATGGTTATTCAAGGCAGATAAGTCATTTGCGGGCGCTCGAAACAGATTTGCCAGAAAAAAATAATATTTGAAAACTTTAATAACCCAACATATGCTCCTAGGTCGAAGGCTGAAAAAAATAGACAGAGTCGGGTCCTTACGAAGCTACTTGCAGACTATCGTCACTGGATTATGCTTATTCAAGGCACATAAGTCATTAGCGGGCGCTCAAAACAGATTTGCCAGAAAAAAATAATATTTGAAAACTTTAATAACCCAACATATGCTCCTAGGTCGAAGACTGAAAAAAATAGTCAGAGTCGGGTCCTTACGATGCCACTTGCAGAATATCATCATTGAATCAAGCTTATTCAAGGCAGATAAGTCATTTGCGGGCGCTCAAAACAGATTTGCCAGAAAAAAATAATATTTGAAAACTTTAATAACCCAACATATGCTCCTAGGTCGAAGGCTGAAAAAAATAGTCAGAGTCGGGTCCTTACGATGCCACTCACAGAATGTCGTAACTAGATCATGCTTATTCAAGGTCAATAAGTAATTTGCGGGCGCTCAAAACAGATTTGCCAGAAAAAAATAATATTTGAAAACTTTAATAACCCAACATATGCTCCTAGGTCGAAGGCTGAAAAAAACAGTCAGAGTCGGGTCCTTACGATGCCACTTGCAGAATATCATCACTGAATCAAGTTTATTCAAGGCAGATAAGTCATTTGCGGGCGCTCAGAACACATTTGCCAGAAAAAAATAATATTTGAAAACTTTAATAACCCAACATATGCTCCTAGGTCGAAGGCTGAAAAAAATAGTCAGAGTCGGGTCCTTACGATGCCACTCACAGAATGTCGTAACTAGATCATGCTTATTCAAGGTAAATAAGTAATTTGCGGGCGCTCAAAATAGATTTGCCAGAAAAAAATAATATTTGAAAACTTTAATAACCCAACATATGCTCCTAGGTCGAAGGCTGAAAAAAATAGACAGAGTCGGGTCCTTACGAAGCTACTTGCAGACTTTCGTCACTGGATTATACATATTCAAGGCACATAAGTCATTTGCGGGCGCTCAAAACAGATTTGCCAGAAAAAAATAATATTTGAAAACTTTAATAACCTAACATATGCTCCTAGGTCGAAGGCTGAAAAAAATTGTCAGAGTCGGGTCCTTACGATGCCACTTGCAGAATATCATCATTGAATCAAGCTTATTCAAGGCACATAAGTCATTTGCGGGCGCTCGAAACAGATTTGCCAGAAAAAAATAATATTTGAAAACTTTAATAACCTAACATATGCTCCTAGGTCGAAGGCTGAAAAAAATAGTCAGAGTCGGGTCCTTACGATGCCACTTGCAGAATATCATCAATGAATCAAGCTTATTCCAGGCAGATAAGTCATTTGCGGGCGCTCGAAACAGATTTGCCAGAAAAAAATAATATTTGAAAACTTTAATAACCCAACATATGCTCCTAGGTCGAAGGCTGAAAAAAATTGTCAGAGTCGGGTCCTTACGATGCCACTTGCAGAATATCATCAATGAATCAAGCTTATTCAAGGCAGATAAGTCATTTGCGGGCGCTCGAAACAGATTTGCCAGAAAAAAATAATATTTGAAAACTTTAATAACCCAACATATGCTCCTAGGTCGAAGGCTGAAAAAAATAGTCAGAGTCGGGTCCTTACGATGCCACTTGCAGAATATCATCAATGAATCAAGCTTATTCCAGGCAGATAAGTCATTTGCGGGCGCTTGAAACAGATTTGCCAGAAAAAAATAATATTTGAAAACTTTAATAACCCAACATATGCTCCTAGGTCGAAGGCTGAAAAAAATAGTCAGAGTCGGGTCCTTACGATGCCACTCATAGAATGTCGTAACTAGATCATGCTTATTCAAGGTAGATAAGTCATTTGCGGGCGCTCAAAACAGATTTGCCAGAAAAAAATAATATTTGAAAACATTAATAACCCAACATATGCTCCTAGGTCGAAGGCTGCAAAAAATAGACAGAGTCGGGTCCTTACGAAACTACTTGCAGACTATCGTCACTGGATTATACTTATTCAAGGCACATAAGTCATTTGCGGGCGCTCAAAACAGATTTGCCAGAAAAAAATAATATTTGAAAACTTTAATAACCCAACATATGCTCCTAGGTCGAAGGCTGAAAAAAATAGTCAGAGTCGGGTCCTTACGATGCCACTCACAGAATGTCGTAAACAGATCATGCTTATTCATGGTAAATAAGTCATTTGCGGGCGCTCAAAACAGATTTGCCAGAAAAAAATAATATTTGAAAACTTTAATAACCCAACATATGCTCCTAGGTGGAAGGCTGAAAAAAATAGTCAGAGTCGGGTCCTTACGATGCCACTCACAGAATGTCGTAACTAGATCAAGCTCATACAAGGCAGATAAGTCATTTGCGGGCGCTCGAAACAGATTTGCCAGAAAAAAATAATATTTGAAAACTTTAATAACCCAACATATGCTCCTAGGTCGAAGGCTGAAAAAAATAGACAGAGTCGGGTCCTTACGAAGCTACTTGCAGACTTTCGTCACTGGATTATACATATTCAAGGCACATAAGTCATTTGCGGGCGCTCAAAACAGATTTGCCAGAAAAAAATAATATTTGAAAACTTTAATAACCTAACATATGCTCCTAGGTCGAAGGCTGAAAAAAATAGTCAGAGTCGGGTCCTTACGATGCCACTTGCAGAATATCATCAATGAATCAAGCTCATTCAAGGCAGATAAGTCATTTGCGGGCGTTCGAAACAGATTTGCCAGAAAAAAATAATATTTGAAAACTTTAATAACCCAACATATGCTCCTAGGTCGAAGGCTGAAAAAAATAGTCAGAGTCGGGTCCTTACGATGCCACTTGCAGAATATCATCATTGAATCAAGCTTATTCAAGGCACATAAGTCATTTGCGGGCGCTCGAAACAGATTTGCCAGAAAAAAAATTATTTTAAAACTTTAATAACCTAACATATGCTCCTAGGTCGAAGGCTGAATAAAATAGTCAGAGTCGGGTCCTTACGATGCCACTTGCAGAATATCATCAATGAATCAAGCTTATTCCAGGCAGATAAGTCATTTGCGGGCGCTTGAAACAGATTTGCCAGAAAAAAATAATATTTGAAAACTTTAATAACCCAACATATGCTCCTAGGTCGAAGGCTGAAAAAAATTGTCAGAGTCGGGTCCTTACGATGCCACTTGCAGAATATCATCAATGAATCAAGCTCATTCAAGGCAAATAAGTCATTTGCGGGCGCTCGAAACAGATTTGCCAGAAAAAAATAATATTTGAAAACTTTAATAACCCAACATATGCTCCTAGGTCGAAGGCTGAAAAAAATAGTCAGAGTCGGGTCCTTACGATGCCACTTGCAGAATATCATCAATGAATCAAGCTTATTCCAGGCAGATAAGTCATTTGTGGGCGCTTGAAACAGATTTGCCAGAAAAAAATAATATTTGAAAACTTTAATAACCCAACATATGCTCCTTGGTCGAAGGCTGAAAAAAATAGTCAGAGTCGGGTCCTTACGATGCCACTCACAGAATGTCGTAACTAGATCATGCTTATTCAAGGTAGATAAGTAATTTGCGGGCGCTCAAAACAGATTTGCCAGAAAAAAATAATATTTGAAAACTTTAATAACCCAACATATGCTCCTAGGTCGAAGGCTGAAAAAAATAGTCAGAGTCGGGTTCTTACGATGCCACTTGCAGAATATTGTCACTGGATTATGCTTATTCAAGGCAGATAAGTCATTTGCGGGCGCTCAAAACAGATTTGCCAGAAAAAAATAATATTTGAAAACATTAATAACCCAACATATGCTCCTAGGTCGAAGGCTGAAAAAAATAGTCAGTCGGGTCCATACGATGCCACTTGCAAAACATCATCACTAAATCAAGCTTATTCAAGGCAGATAAGTCATTTGCGGGCGCTCGAAACAGATTTGCCAGAAAAAAATAATATATGAATACTTTAATAACCCAACATATGCTCCTAGGTCGAAGGCTGAAAAAAATAGTCAGAGTCGGGTCCTTACGAAGCTACTTGCAGACTATCGTCACTGAATTATGCTTATTCAAGGCACATAAGTCATTAGCGGGCGCTCAAAACAGATTTGCCAGAAAAAAATAATATTTGAAAACTTTAATAACCCAACATATGCTCCTAGGTCGAAGGCTGAAAAAAATAGTCAGAGTCGGGTCCTTACGATGCCACTTGCAGAATATCATCATTAAATCAAGCTTATTCAAGGCAGATAAGTCATTTGCGGGCGCTCAAAACAGATTTGCCAGAAAAAAATAATATTTGAAAACTTTAATAACCCAACATATGCTCCTAGGTCGAAGGCTGAAAAAAATAGTCAGAGTCGGGTCCTTACGATGCCACTCACAGAATATCGTAACTAGATCATGCTTATTCAAGGTAGATAAGTAATTTGCGGGCGCTCAAAACAGATTTACCAGAAAAAAATAATATTTGAAAACTTTAATAACCCAACATATGCTCCTAGGTCGAAGACTGAAAAAAATAGTCAGAGTCAGGTCCTTACGATGCCACTTGCAGAATATCGTCACTAGACTATGGTTATTCAAGGCAAATAAGTCATTTGCGGGCGCTCGAAACAGATTTGCCAGAAAAAAATAATATTTGAAAACTTTAATAACCCAACATATGCTCCTAGGTCGAAGGCTGAAAAAAATAGTCAGAGTCGGGTCCTTACGATGCCACTTGCAGAATATCATCAATGAATCAAGCTTATTCAAGGCAGATAAGTCATTTGCGGGCGCTCGAAACAGATTTGCCAGAAAAAAATAATATTTGAAAACTTTAATAACCCAACATATGCTCCTAGGTCGAAGGCTGAAAAAAATAGTCAGAGTCGGGTCCTTACGATGCCACTTGCAGAATATCATCATTGAATCAAGCTTATTCAAGGCACATAAGTCATTAGCGGGCGCTCAAAACAGATTTGCCAGAAAAAAATAATATTTGAAAACTTTAATAACCTAACATATGCTCCTAGGTCGAAGGCTGAAAAAAATAGTCAGAGTCGGGTCCTTACGATGCCACTTGCAGAATATCATCAATGAATCAAGCTTATTCCAGGCAGATAAGTCATTTGCGGGCGCTTGAAACAGATTTGCCAGAAAAAAATAATATTTGAAAACTTTAATAACCCAACATATGCTCCTAGGTCGAAGGCTGAAAAAAATTGTCAGAGTCGGGTCCTTACGATGCCACTTGCAGAATATCATCAATGAATCAAGCTCATTCAAGGCAGATAAGTCATTTGCGGGCGCTCGAAACAGATTTGCCAGAAAAAAATAATATTTGAAAACTTTAATAACCCAACATATGCTCCTAGGTCGAAGGCTGAAAAAAATAGTCAGAGTCGGGTCCTTACGATGCCACTTGCAGAATATCATCAATGAATCAAGCTTATTCCAGGCAGATAAGTCATTTGCGGGCGCTTGAAACAGATTTGCCAGAAAAAAATAATATTTGAAAACTTTAATAACCCAACATATGCTCCTTGGTCGAAGGCTGAAAAAAATAGTCAGAGTCGGGTCCTTACGATGCCACTCACAGAATGTCATAACTAGATCATGCTTATTCAAGGTAGATAAGTAATTTGCGGGCGCTCAAAACAGATTTGCCAGAAAAAAATAATATTTGAAAACTTTAATAACCCAACATATGCTCCTAGGTCGAAGGCTGAAAAAAATAGTCAGAGTCGGGTTCTTACGATGCCACTTGCAGAATATTGTCACTGGATTATGCTTATTCAAGGCAGATAAGTCATTTGCGGGCGCTCAAAACAGATTTGCCAGAAAAAAATAATATTTGAAAACATTAATAACCCAACATATGCTCCTAGGTCGAAGGCTGAAAAAAATAGTCAGTCGGGTCCATACGATGCCACTTGCAAAACATCATCACTAAATCAAGCTTATTCAAGGCAGATAAGTCATTTGCGGGCGCTCGAAACAGATTTGCCAGAAAAAAATAATATATGAATACTTTAATAACCCAACATATGCTCCTAGGTCGAAGGCTGAAAAAAATAGTCAGAGTCGGGTCCTTACGAAGCTACTTGCAGACTATCGTCACTGGATTATGCTTATTCAAGGCACATAAGTCATTAGCGGGCGCTCAAAACAGATTTGCCAGAAAAAAATAATATTTGAAAACTTTAATAACCCAACATATGCTCCTAGGTCGAAGGCTGAAAAAAATAGTCAGAGTCGGGTCCTTACGATGCCACTTGCAGAATATCATCATTAAATCAAGCTTATTCAAGGCAGATAAGTCATTTGCGGGCGCTCAAAACAGATTTGCCAGAAAAAAATAATATTTGAAAACTTTAATAACCCAACATATGCTCCTAGGTCGAAGGCTGAAAAAAATAGTCAGAGTCGGGTCCTTACGATGCCACTCACAGAATATCGTAACTAGATCATGCTTATTCAAGGTAGATAAGTAATTTGCGGGCGCTCAAAACAGATTTACCAGAAAAAAATAATATTTGAAAACTTTAATAACCCAACATATGCTCCTAGGTCGAAGGCTGAAAAAAAAAGTCAGAGTCAGGTCCTTACGATGCCACTTGCAGAATATCGTCACTAGACTATGGTTATTCAAGGCAAATAAGTCATTTGCGGGCGCTCGAAACAGATTTGCCAGAAAAAAATAATATTTGAAAACTTTAATAACCCAACATATGCTCCTAGGTCGAAGGCTGAAAAAAATAGTCAGAGTCGGGTCCTTACGATGCCACTTGCAGAATATCATCACTGAATCAAGCTTATTCAAGGCAGATAAGTCATTTGCGGGCGCTAAAAACACATTTGCCAGAAAAAAATAATATTTGAAAACTTTAATAACCCAACATATGCTCCTAGGTCGAAGGCTGAAAAAAATAGTCAGAGTCGGGTCCTTACGATGCCACTCACAGAATGTCGTAACTAAATCATGCTTATTCAAGGTAGATAAGTCATTTGCGGGCGCTCAAAACAGATTTGCCAGAAAAAAATAATATTTGAAAACTTTAATAACCCAACATATGCTCCTAGGTCGAAGGCTGAAAAAAATAGTCAGAGTCGGGTCCTTACGATGCCACTCACAGAATGTCGTAACTAGATCATGCTTATTCAAGGAAGATAAGTAATTTGCGGGCGCTCAAAACAGATTTGCCAGAAAAAAATAATATTTGAAAACTTTAATAACCCAACATATGCTCCTAGGTCGAAGGCTGAAAAAAATAGTCAGAGTCGGGTCCTTACGATGCCACTCACAGAATGTCGTAACTAGATCATGCTTATTCAAGGTCGATAAGTAATTTGCGGGCGCTCAAAACAGATTTGCCAGAAAAAAATAATATTTGAAAACTTTAATAACCCAACATATGCTCCTAGGTCGAAGGCTGAAAAAAATAGTCAGAGTCGGGTCCTTACGATGCCACTTGCAGAATATCATCACTGAATCAAGTATATTCAAGGCAGATAAGTCATTTGCGGGCGCTCAAAACAGATTTGCCAGAAAAAAATAATATTTGAAAACTTTAATAACCCAACATATGCTCCTAGGTCGAAGGCTGAAAAAAATAGTCAGAGTCGGGTCCTTACGATGCCACTTGCAGAATATTGTCACTGGATTATGCATATTCAAGGCACATAAGTCATTTGCGGGCGCTCAAAACAGATTTGCCAGAAAAAAATAATATTTGAAAACTTTAATAACCCAACATATGCTCCTAGGTCGAAGGCTGAAAAAAATAGTCAGAGTCGGGTCCTTACGATGCCACTTGCAGAATATCATCATTGAATCAAGCTTATTCAAGGCACATAAGTCATTAGCGGGCGCTCAAAACAGATTTGCCAGAAAAAAATAATATTTGAAAACTTTAATAACCCAACATATGCTCCTAGGTCGAAGGCTGAAAAAAATAGTCAGAGTCGGGTCCTTACGATGCCACTTGCAGAATATCATCATTAAATCAAGCTTATTCAAGGCAGATAAGTCATTTGCGGGCGCTCAAAACAGATTTGCCAGAAAAAAATAATATTTGAAAACTTTAATAACCCAACATATGCTCCTAGGTCGAAGGCTGAAAAAAATAGTCAGAGTCGGGTCCTTACGATGCCACTCACAGAATATCGTAACTAGATCATGCTTATTCAAGGTAGATAAGTAATTTGCGGGCGCTCAAAACAGATTTACCAGAAAAAAATAATATTTGAAAACTTTAATAACCCAACATATGCTCCTAGGTCGAAGGCTGAAAAAAAAAGTCAGAGTCAGGTCCTTACGATGCCACTTGCAGAATATCGTCACTAGACTATGGTTATTCAAGGCAAATAAGTCATTTGCGGGCGCTCGAAACAGATTTGCCAGAAAAAAATAATATTTGAAAACTTTAATAACCCAACATATGCTCCTAGGTCGAAGGCTGAAAAAAATAGTCAGAGTCGGGTCCTTACGATGCCACTTGCAGAATATCATCACTGAATTAAGCTTATTCAAGGCAGATAAGTCATTTGCGGGCGCTAAAAACACATTTGCCAGAAAAAAATAATATTTGAAAACTTTAATAACCCAACATATGCTCCTAGGTCGAAGGCTGAAAAAAATAGTCAGAGTCGGGTCCTTACGATGCCACTCACAGAATGTCGTAACTAAATCATGCTTATTCAAGGTAGATAAGTCATTTGCGGGCGCTCAAAACAGATTTGCCAGAAAAAAATAATATTTGAAAACTTTAATAACCCAAAATATGCTCCTAGGTCGAAGGCTGAAAAAAATAGTCAGAGTCGGGTCCTTACGATGCCACTCACAGAATGTCGTAACTAGATCATGCTTATTCAAGAAAGATAAGTAATTTGCGGGCGCTCAAAACAGATTTGCCAGAAAAAAATAATATTTGAAAACTTTAATAACCCAACATATGCTCCTAGGTCGAAGGCTGAAAAAAATAGTCAGAGTCGGGTCCTTACGATGCCACTCACAGAATGTCGTAACTAGATCATGCTTATTCAAGGTCGATAAGTAATTTGCGGGCGCTCAAAACAGATTTGCCAGAAAAAAATAATATTTATACAGAGTCGGGTCCTTACGAAGCTACTTGCAGACTTTCGTCACTGGATTATACATATTCAAGGCACATAAGTCATTTGCGGGCGCTCAAAACAGATTTGCCAGAAAAAAATAATATTTGAAAACTTTAATAACCTAACATATGCTCCTAGGTCGAAGGCTGAAAAAAATAGTCAGAGTCGGGTCCTTACGATGCCACTTGCAGAATATCATCAAAAAATCAAGCTTATTCAAGGCAGATAAGTCATTTGCGGGCGCTCAAAACAGATTTGCCAGAAAAAAATAATATTTGAAAACTTTAATAACCCAACATATGCTCCTAGGTCGAAGGCTGAAAAAAATAGTCAGAGTCGGGTCCTTACGATGCCACTCACAGAATATCGTAACTAGATCATGCTTATTCAAGGTAGATAAGTAATTTGCGGGCGCTCAAAACAGATTTACCAGAAAAAAATAATATTTGAAAACTTTAATAACCCAACATATGCTCCTAGGTCGAAGGCTGAAAAAAAAAGTCAGAGTCAGGTCCTTACGATGCCACTTGCAGAATATCGTCACTAGACTATGGTTATTCAAGGCAAATAAGTCATTTGCGGGCGCTCGAAACAGATTTGCCAGAAAAAAATAATATTTGAAAACTTTAATAACCCAACATATGCTCCTAGGTCGAAGGCTGAAAAAAATAGTCAGAGTCGGGTCCTTACGATGCCACTTGCAGAATATCATCACTGAATTAAGCTTATTCAAGGCAGATAAGTCATTTGCGGGCGCTAAAAACACATTTGCCAGAAAAAAATAATATTTGAAAACTTTAATAACCCAACATATGCTCCTAGGTCGAAGGCTGAAAAAAATAGTCAGAGTCGGGTCCTTACGATGCCACTCACAGAATGTCGTAACTAAATCATGCTTATTCAAGGTAGATAAGTCATTTGCGGGCGCTCAAAACAGATTTGCCAGAAAAAAATAATATTTGAAAACTTTAATAACCCAACATATGCTCCTAGGTCGAAGGCTGAAAAAAATAGTCAGAGTCGGGTCCTTACGATGCCACTCACAGAATGTCGTAACTAGATCATGCTTATTCAAGAAAGATAAGTAATTTGCGGGCGCTCAAAACAGATTTGCCAGAAAAAAATAATATTTGAAAACTTTAATAACCCAACATATGCTCCTAGGTCGAAGGCTGAAAAAAATAGTCAGAGTCGGGTCCTTACGATGCCACTCACAGAATGTCGTAACTAGATCATGCTTATTCAAGGTCGATAAGTAATTTGCGGGCGCTCAAAACAGATTTGCCAGAAAAAAATAATATTTATACAGAGTCGGGTCCTTACGAAGCTACTTGCAGACTTTCGTCACTGGATTATACATATTCAAGGCACATAAGTCATTTTCGGGCGCTCAAAACAGATTTGCCAGAAAAAAATAATATTTGAAAACTTTAATAACCTAACATATGCTCCTAGGTCGAAGGCTGAAAAAAATAGTCAGAGTCGGGTCCTTACGATGCCACTTGCAGAATATCATCAATGAATCAAGCTTATTCAAGGCAGATAAGTCATTTGCGGGCGCTCAAAACAGATTTGCCAGAAAAAAATAATATTTGAAAACTTTAATAACCCAACATATGCTCCTAGGTCGAAGGCTGAAAAAAATTGTCAGAGTCGGGTCCTTACGATGCCACTTGCAGAATATCATCAATGAATCAAGCTTATTCAAGGTCGATAAGTAATTTGCGGGCGCTCAAAACAGATTTGCCAGAAAAAAATAATATTTGAAAACTTTAATAACCCAACATATGCTCCTAGGTCGAAGGCTGAAAAAAATAGTCAGAGTCGGGTCCTTACGATGCCACTTGCAGAATATCATCACTGAATCAAGCTTATTCAAGGCAGATAAGTCATTTGCGGGCGCTCAAAACAGATTTGCCAGAAAAAAATAATATTTGAAAACTTTAATAACCCAACATATGCTCCTAGGTCGAAGGCTGCAAAAAATAGACAGAGTCGGGTCCTTACGATGCTACTTGCAGAATATCGTCACTGGATCATACTTATTCAAGGCAGATAAGTCATTTGCGGGCGCTCAAAACAGATTTGCCAGAAAAAAATAATATTTGAAAACTTTAATAACCCAACATATGCTCCTAGGTCGAAGGCTGAAAAAAATAGTCAGAGTCGGGTCCTTACGATGCCACTCACAGAATGTCGTAACTAGATCATGCTTATTCAAGGTAGATAAGTAATTTGCGGGCGCTCAAAACAGATTTGCCAGAAAAAAATAATATTTGAAAACTTTAATAACCCAACATATGCTCCTAGGTCGAAGGCTGAAAAAAATAGTCAGAGTCGGGTCCTTACGATGCCACTTGCAGAATATCATCAATAAATCAAGCTTATTCAAGGCAGATAAGTCATTTGCGGGCGCTCGAAACAGATTTGCCAGAAAAAAATAATATTTGAAAACTTTAATAACCCAACATATGCTCCTAGGTCGAAGGCTGAAAAAAATAGACAGAGTCGGGTCCTTACGAAGCTACTTGCAGAATTTCGTCACTGGATTATACATATTCAAGGCACATAAGTCATTTGCGGGCGCTCAAAACAGATTTGCCAGAAAAAAATAATATTTGAAAACTTTAATAACCTAACATATGCTCCTAGGTCGAAGGCTGAAAAAAATAGTCAGAGTCGGGTCCTTACGATGCCACTTGCAGAATATCATCACTGAATTAAGCTTATTCAAGGCAGATAAGTCATTTGCGGGCGCTCAAAACAAATTTGCCAGAAAAAAATAATATTTGAAAACTTTAATAACCCAAAATATGCTCCTAGGTCGAAGGCTGAAAAAAATAGTCAGAGTCGGGTCCTTACGATGCCACTTGCAGAATATCATCACTGAATCAAGCTTATTCAAGGCACATAAGTCATTTGCGGGCGCTCAAAACAGATTTGCCAGAAAAAAATAATATTTGAAAACTTTAATAACCTAACATATGCTCCTAGGTCGAAGGCTGAAAAAAATAGTCAGAGTCGGGTCCTTACGATGCCACTTGCAGAATATCATCACTGAATCAAGCTTATTCAAGGCAGATAAGTCATTTGCGGGCGCTCGAAACAGATTTGCCAGAAAAAAATAATATTTGAAAACTTTAATAACCCAACATATGCTCCTAGGTCGAAGGATGAAAAAAATAGTAAGAGTCGGGTCCTTACGATGCCACTTGCAGAATATCATCACTGACTTAAGCTTATTCAAGGCAAATAAGTCATTTGCGGGCGCTCGAAACAGATTTGCCAGAAAAAAATAATATTTGCAAACTTTAAAAACCCAACATATGCTCCTAGGTCGAAGGCTGAAAAAAATAGTCAGAGTCGGGTCCTTACGATGCCACTTGCAGAATATCATCACTGAATCAAGCTTATTCAAGGCAGATAAGTCATTTGCGGGCGCTCGAAACAGATTTGCCAGAAAAAAATAATATTTGAAAACTTTAATAACCCAACATATGCTCCTAGGTCGAAGGCTGAAAAAAATAGTCAGAGTCGGGTCCTTACGATGCCACTTGCAGAATATCATCAATGAATCAAGCTTATTCAAGGCAAATAAGTCATTTGCGGGCGCTCGAAACAGATTTGCCAGAAAAAAATAATATTTGAAAACTTTAATAACCCAACATATGCTCCTAGGTCGAAGGCTGAAAAAAATAGTCAGAGTCGGGTCCTTACGATGCCACTTGCAGAATATCATCACTGAATCAAGCTTATTCAAGGCAGATAAGTCATTTGCGGGCGCTTGAAACAGATTTGCCAGAAAAAAATAATATTTGAAAACTTTAATAACCCAACATATGCTCCTAGGTCGAAGGCTGAAAAAAATAGTCAGAGTCGGGTCCTTACGATGCCACTTGCAGAATATCATCAATGAATCAAGCTTATTCAAGGCAAATAAGTCATTTGCGGGCGCTCGAAACAGATTTGCCAGAAAAAAATAATATTTGAAAACTTTAATAACCCAACATATGCTCCTAGGTCGAAGGCTGAAAAAAATAGTCAGAGTCGGGTCCTTACGATGCCACTTGCAGAATATCATCAAAAAATCAAGCTTATTCAAGGCAGATAAGTCATTTGCGGGCGCTCAAAACAGATTTGCCAGAAAAAAATAATATTTGAAAACTTTAATAACCCAACATATGCTCCTAGGTCGAAGGCTGAAAAAAATAGTCAGAGTCGGGTCCTTACGATGCCACTTGCAGAATATCATCACTGAATCAAGCTTATTCAAGGCAAATAAGTCATTTGCGGGCGCTCGAAACAGATTTGCCAGAAAAAAATAATATATGAATACTTTAATAACCCAACATATGCTCCTAGGTCGAAGGCTGAAAAAAATAGTCAGAGTCGGGTCCTTACGAAGCTACTTGCAGACTATCGTCACTGGATTATGCTTATTCAAGGCACATAAGTCATTAGCGGGCGCTCAAAACAGATTTGCCAGAAAAAAATAATATTTGAAAACTTTAATAACCCAACATATGCTCCTAGGTCGAAGGCTGAAAAAAATAGTCAGAGTCGGGTCCTTACGATGCCACTTGCAGAATATCATCATTAAATCAAGCTTATTCAAGGCAGATAAGTCATTTGCGGGCGCTCAAAACAGATTTGCCAGAAAAAAATAATATTTGAAAACTTTAATAACCCAACATATGCTCCTAGGTCGAAGGCTGAAAAAAATAGTCAGAGTCGGGTCCTTACGATGCCACTCACAGAATATCGTAACTAGATCATGCTTATTCAAGGTAGATAAGTAATTTGCGGGCGCTCAAAACAGATTTACCAGAAAAAAATAATATTTGAAAACTTTAATAACCCAACATATGCTCCTAGGTCGAAGGCTGAAAAAAATAGTCAGAGTCAGGTCCTTACGATGCCACTTGCAGAATATCGTAACTAGATCATGCTTATTCAAGGTAGATAAGTAATTTGCGGGCGCTCGAAACAGATTTGCCAGAAAAAAATAATATTTGAAAACTTTAATAACCCAACATATGCTCCTAGGTCGAAGGCTGAAAAAAATAGTCAGAGTCGGGTCCTTACGATGCCACTTGCAGAATATCATCACTGAATCAAGCTTATTCAAGGCAGATAAGTCATTTGCGGGCGCTCAAATCAGATTTGCCAGAAAAAAATAATATTTGAAAACTTTAATAACCCAACATATGCTCCTAGGTCGAAGGCTGCAAAAAATAGACAGAGTCGGGTCCTTACGAAACCACTTGCAGAATATCGTAACTGGATTATACTTATTCAAGGTAGATAAGTCATTTGCGGGCGCTCAAAACAGATTTGCCAGAAAAAAATAATATTTGAAAACTTTAATAACCCAACATATGCTCCTAGGTCGAAGGCTGAAAAAAATAGTCAGAGTCGGGTCCTTACGATGCCACTCACAGAATGTCGTAACTAGATCATGCTTATTCAAGGTAGATAAGTAATTTGCGGGCGCTCAAAACAGATTTGCCAGAAAAAAATAATATTTGAAAACTTTAATAACCCAACATATGCTCCTAGGTCGAAGGCTGAAAAAAATAGTCAGAGTCGGGTCCTTACGATGCCACTTGCAGAATATCATCACTAAATCAAGCTCATTCAAGGCAGATAAGTCATTTGCGGGCGCTCGAAACAGATTTGCCAGAAAAAAATAATATTTGAAAACTTTAATAACCCAACATATGCTCCTAGGTCGAAGGCTGAAAAAAATAGACAGAGTCGGGTCCTTACGAAGCTACTTGCAGACTTTCGTCACTGGATTATACATATTCAAGGCACATAAGTCATTTGCGGGCGCTCAAAACAGATTTGCCAGAAAAAAATAATATTTGAAAACTTTAATAACCTAACATATGCTCCTAGGTCGAAGGCTGAAAAAAATAGTCAGAGTCGGGTCCTTACGATGCCACTTGCAGAATATCATCAATGAATCAAGCTCATTCAAGGCAGATAAGTCATTTGCGGGCGCTCGAAACAGATTTGCCAGAAAAAAATAATATTTGAAAACTTTAATAACCCAACATATGCTCCTAGGTCGAAGGCTGAAAAAAATAGTCAGAGTCGGGTCCTTACGATGCCACTTGCAGAATATCATCACTGAATCAAGCTTATTCAAGGCAGATAAGTCATTTGCGGGCGCTCGAAACAGATTTGCCAGAAAAAAATATTATTTGAAAACTTTAATAACCCAACATATGCTCCTAGGTCGAAGGCTGAAAAAAATAGTCAGAGTCGGGTCCTTACGATGCCACTTGCAGAATATCATCACTGAATCAAGCTTATTCAAGGCAGATAAGTCATTTGCGGGCGCTCGAAACAGATTTGCCAGAAAAAAATAATATTTGAAAACTTTAATAACCCAACATATGCTCCTAGGTCGAAGGCTGAAAAAAATAGTCAGAGTCGGGTCCTTACGATGCCACTTGCAGAATATCATCAATGAATCAAGCTTATTCAAGGCAAATAAGTCATTTGCGGGTGCTCGAAACAGATTTGCCAGAAAAAAATAATATTTGAAAACTTTAATAACCCAACATATGCTCCTAGGTCGAAGGCTGAAAAAAATAGTCAGAGTCGGGTCCTTACGATGCCACTTGCAGAATATCATCAATGAATCAAGCTTATTCAAGGCAGATAAGTCATTTGCGGGCGCTTGAAACAGATTTGCCAGAAAAAAATAATATTTGAAAACTTTAATAACCCAACATATGCTCCTAGGTCGAAGGCTGAAAAAAATAGTCAGAGTCGGGTCCTTACGATGCCACTTGCAGAATATCATCAATGAATCAAGCTTATTCAAGGCAGATAAGTCATTTGCGGGCGCTCGAAACAGATTTGCCAGAAAAAAATAATATTTGAAAACTTTAATAACCCAACATATGCTCCTAGGTCGAAGGCTGAAAAAAATAGTCAGAGTCGGGTCCTTACGATGCCACTTGCAGAATATCATCAATGAATCAAGCTTATTCAAGGCAGATAAGTCATTTGCGGGCGCTCGAAACAGATTTGCCAGAAAAAAATAATATTTGAAAACTTTAATAACCCAACATATGCTCCTAGGTCGAAGGCTGAAAAAAATTGTCAGAGTCGGGTCCTTACGATGCCACTTGCAGAATATCATCACTGATTCAAGCTTATTCAAGGCAAATAAGTCATTTGCGGGCGCTCGAAACAGATTTGCCAGAAAAAAATAATATTTGAAAACTTTAATAACCCAACATATGCTCCTAGGTCGAAGGCTGAAAAAAATAGTCAGAGTCGGGTCCTTACGATGCCACTTGCAGAATATCATCAATGAATCAAGCTTATTCAAGGCAGATAAGTCATTTGCGGGCGCTGAAAACAGATTTGCCAGAAAAAAATAATATTTGAAAACTTTAATAACCCAACATATGCTCCTAGGTCGAAGGCTGAAAAAAATTGTCAGAGTCGGGTCCTTACGATGCCACTTGCAGAATATCATCAATGAATCAAGCTTATTCAAGGCAAATAAGTCATTTGCGGGCGCTCGAAACAGATTTGCCAGAAAAAAATAATATATGAATACTTTAATAACCCAACATATGCTCCTAGGTCGAAGGCTGAAAAAAATAGTCAGAGTCGGGTCCTTACGAAGCTACTTGCAGACTATCGTCACTGGATTATGCTTATTCAAGGCACATAAGTCATTAGCGGGCGCTCAAAACAGATTTGCCAGAAAAAAATAATATTTGAAAACTTTAATAACCCAACATATGCTCCTAGGTCGAAGGCTGAAAAAAATAGTCAGAGTCGGGTCCTTACGATGCCACTTGCAGAATATCATCATTAAATCAAGCTTATTCAAGGCAGATAAGTCATTTGCGGGCGCTCAAAACAGATTTGCCAGAAAAAAATAATATTTGAAAACTTTAATAACCCAACATATGCTCCTAGGTCGAAGGCTGAAAAAAATAGTCAGAGTCGGGTCCTTACGATGCCACTCACAGAATATCGTAACTAGATCATGCTTATTCAAGGTAGATAAGTAATTTGCGGGCGCTCAAAACAGATTTACCAGAAAAAAATAATATTTGAAAACTTTAATAACCCAACATATGCTCCTAGGTCGAAGGCTGAAAAAAATAGTCAGAGTCAGGTCCTTACGATGCCACTTGCAGAATATCGTCACTAGACTATGGTTATTCAAGGCAAATAAGTCATTTGCGGGCGCTCGAAACAGATTTGCCAGAAAAAAATAATATTTGAAAACTTTAATAACCCAACATATGCTCCTAGGTCGAAGGCTGAAAAAAATAGTCAGAG